>NC_056733.1:1960188160-1960268160 GCF_019279795.1 Protopterus annectens
AGATGTGGGACACCTATGTGAATGAACAAACCGGCTGTGTCTTTCTTGTCATCATGGGCTTCCTACTAATATTTTGCATGTGATGACAGAAAACATATCAGAGCATGATATCCTATGTGAGAGTGGAGTTGATGAGACCAGCATTAGTAGCTGCCAGCAACTGGCAATTCTGTGGACTCCCATGCTTAACACAGTCTTCACAAAATAATTGTGTCCTTTCAGTGTACACCGCTTGGGTAGTGTCCAACTGCAGAATACCTGTGTAAAACCCCCACCTTACCTTCACAGAGTATACATATTACAGCTCCCTAACATGTTTGTCTGCACTCTGTACAGACACCTTGGATGACTTTCTTCTTGGAACATGCTGGAAGTAATTGCAATACTTAGTTGCACAAAGGACAACTAGCATGTAATGTCACGCAGTGTCCCCAGATCTTTGAGTCATGTGACATGAAATCTCATTGAAGGAGTTAGCATGTATATGAGCAGTAACACTGTTGTATACCTACTGACACTGGACCAAACACTGTTTCGATGCTCAAGACCAAATCATGCCTACCGACTCTAACTGGTGGACCACACTGAGTGTTACATTATGCAGTGGATGACGGGAATATTACTCACTCTACCTACCATGGCCTGACAAGGTGTTTGACAATATTAGACCAGCAGGCCTTGTTGGAAACAGTGTAGGTTATCTACAGAGTGTTATGTCAGCAGGTGGATAGGCAAGTGTCTGACAGTCATATTCTGGGAAGATAGCATTGACAGAATTATGCTGCAATGACACAAGTTACCAGTGGATTTCTCCAGACATCATTAATGGCGTACCCCTTCTAGCCATTTCCTCTCTGCAATCACAGCTACTGTCAGTGACCTCTGACTGACTACAGTAGCAGGTGATTGCATATCAGGAGCTGTCACTGAATCGCACACAGAACCAACAATTATTCAGGATGGCCTGAGACGCACATTCAGTTGTTGTCTGAGCCACTGACAAATACTAAATGTCAATGACTGCACAATATTATCCTTTGGAAAGTCATCCACTCTGGAAAATATATCAATGCCCACAGACCACACACAGTTGAGACATTACTCAAGGACTTATGAATAGAGAGAGTAATCTAGCCTTTGACTTTCACTGGTCAGTAAGATGTGAGGATGCATTTAATGTTGTACAGCTTAACAGAAAGGTATGTGATGCAAATCCCAGACTGTCATTGCTATACTGGACATGGCACTCATCACACCTATCAATGTGTACAATGGTATCCTTAGTATGTCACTACACAGGCATACCTTACAACTATAGCAGCCACACAATTTCCATGGTACACTAATACGTATTGCAGATAACATGTCTTATGGAATTAGTGTCAGGACCGTATTTGTGTAGTCTGTCTCCTAAATGCTTTGGAGGGGATGTGTATGGATGCCATATAGGGAGGTGTCAGATCCCACTATGTACCTCCCATGTATCCATGATAGGACTAACACATGTCTTAACTGTTTTGCACACCTACACTGTGACTGTGGTATAAATAGTACATGCTGGACTGAGAGGTGTGTAACACAGACAGTACACCCTATATGGAACAGCCCCCCCCCCATGCATTTGAAGAAAACATCTGCTGTGACATATATCATGTTCAGGTTACACAGTGGGATGCAAAACAAGACAATCATAGCTGTTGTATGACAAATTACTGCGCTGGACACAATAAATTTGTAGATGGGTCATCTCCAGTGCCACAATTTGTAGATGTGTTAGCTGCTACAAACACTGCTGACACTTATCAAGGGTCCCAGACCTTTTCACAGATTAGGAATGCATTAATATGCTAAATGATGCCATTGTCCTTGTTAGCCTGTTATACACATATGGACCTATGGAGCCATACACCTATAGTGCTGTACCCTGCTGAAGACATATTTCTTCTGTGCTGGCATTCTTTTCTGTGCTGTGATGTCTCTGGCTTTATTGCCACTGTGTATCCATAGATGTCCCCAACAGAATCCTAAAACAGAAACATAAACAGGTCCGTGACACACCTTTCAATGTGTATTTATACAGCTATTACAACATTATACAACATAAGGTACAAACAATTATGTGGTTTACTCATTACAGATGCCAGCATACAGTATCTGTCAGTAACCACTACAAGTGGCATGGCAAAACAACAATGCATTACACAAATTTCTATCCCAACAGAGTGTAGCCTCCATGACATCACAGATGCACAGGTGAGAGCTGCCCTCTCCAAAGCAAAAAACACAGCATCAATGGGACCGGACGGTGTCCCGGGATGCACCTTACATGAGCTCTAAGAAGAACTGAACCCTCACATAAAGTCACTGTTCAATCTCAGCCTTACTACAGGATATGTACCCAAGGAATGGCGTACAGCAACAATGGTCCCACTCCACAAAGGTGGTGCCACAATGGACCCCAGAAACTATCACCCTATAAGCCTGACTAGCCTGGTCTGCAAAGCTATGGAGCGTATCATCATGGAACTCATAAACAAAGACATTGGGAACCTTCAAACACTGGATCCTACCCAATTCGGCTTTGTTAAGGGGAGATCTTGCCTCTTGAACCTGGTCGACTTCTTTGAAACAGTCACCAAGGCCATAGATGAAGGGAAGGTAGTCCACACAGCCTACCTGGACCTCGCAAAAGCCTTCGACACAATACCCCACTCAGGCATCATAAATAAGCTCACCAGCTTAAATATCAACCCCTATGTCACAAGATGGGTTACAAACTGGCTCAGGGATAGAACCCACATGGTCAGAATTGCAGGTGCCATGTCAGACTCTAAACCAGTTACAAGTGGCATCCCACAAGGCTCAGTCCTGGGACCTCTCTTATTCGGTATATATTTCTCTGAGGTACAGGCTGACATGGGAGGACTATGGCTGACCAAGTTCGCAGATGACTGCAAACTGGGTGCCATAATCGACGTGCCAACTGACACAAGCATCCTCCAAAAGGGTCTCACAGAGACGGATAACTGGTGCCAGAGCCATGGCCTAAAGCTAAATGCCAAAAAGTGCATAGTCATCCCCTTTGGGAAAAACAAAGTGCCCACAAATTCCCACATAAGTGGTAATCCATTAAGTACGGAAGAGGTAATTAGGGATTTGGGGACCCAAGTAGATAGCAATCTCTCCTTTGACAATCACGTTGCCAAGGTGGTTAGAAAGACCTTCTGTATAGCCCACCTTATCATGAAAGGGTTCACATCTAGATCAAGAAAGGTCATTGCGCCCCTCTACTCATCACTCATCAGGCCCATAATTGAATACAATGCCCCATTTGGGATGTAACTTTCCTGACACCTGCAGCAACTGGAAAGACCCCAAAAGTACCTTACCAAGAGGATCAAGGGACTCAAACAGATGCCCTACACAGTTAGGCTAAAGAAACTCCAGCTCTACTCAGTTGCTTACCGCCTACTCAGAGGCGATCTCTGCCTGACATATAAAGCCATGTCCAAACCAGAATTAATGGACATACTCCACCTCAGGAAATCCAAATCCCTTAGAGCTACACTCTCCAGGGACTTAAACCTCAGCACAGAAATAAATAGGACATGCTGGAGGGACAGATTCTTATCCCAGAGCCTCCCCTCACTCTGGAACAAAATCCCAATCCATGTTAGGCAGAGCCCCTCAATGAGCCTCTTCATGAGAAATCTTGACGAGTGGATGGGAGATCGTAGGTTTACCCCTGGGATCTCTTCTGTGTCCCTACTAGACAGAGGCACAGTAAACGAGCCTTAAAAGGGCTATCTTCTGTGACCTACTATACAGAGGCACAGTCAGCTATTCTAAAAGGGAAAAGGGTGGCGAAAGCCAAACACACTCTGGCTAGGCTTATAAATGCCCTAGGGCAGATAGCCTGGTATCAACCTATGAACCTATAAGTACATTTTAATTTATGTAGTCACCCTATGAATCAGACACATAGCTTCATTTCATTGCATCGATGACAAGGATGACAGGGATATGGCACAGGTTTCATCATTTGCACAGGGCGTTATGTGGGGCTGCAGGAGGCCTAAGTTGACCCAAAAGGATGATAGCATGTGTGTGAGTCAGGAAGGGAAGCAGGTAAGTTTGACCATGGAAATGTGCCGTGTGTGTCTGTAGGTGACCTGCATTTGACAGTGGTATGTGCGTGTGTGAGTGTACACAGTCAAGCTCAGTACATGCCTTACATGTGTGCATGTTGGACAGCTATGAACCGTGCATTGTAGAGATGACAGTTCATCGTCTTCAGCCCCAACATGGGAATTGGCTCTGCTAGGAATTGCACTGGAACCTCCAAGCTCAAGGCCAGAAGTGGTGCTAGTACCCGATGGTGACTGCTGTCTGCTGGCACTGTGTCCTCCATGGGAACACCCAGGACCTCAAGCCCATGGCCTGCCACATCTTGGTGTGGAAAGCACACACCCCTCTGTAGTGCTGGATGTGCTGCCACTATGGGATCATGAATGTGCATGGCCATGTGGAGTCTCAGCAGAGAGGGTTGCTGCTCTATGTCCATGATGCCAATGCTCAACTCCAACCACACGTTCCAGCACAAACACTCTGCGTTCCAAGACAGACACTATCTAAACCCACCTTCTTTCCACTGGATCAGTGAACAGATCCAGGGTGTCACCAATACGGTGGAGGCAGTAATGGATGTCAGACTGTGCTGCACCCATAACACCAAGCATAAATCTGGAGTTCCTTTCAGAACATGCATGTGCCTCCATGATGGCCCGAAACATACGTCGAGTGACCCGTAATGTAATACCTGCAACAGGTGTTGGAAGGACAGCAGGCATCCTACAAGCACTCCTTTCAATCTGCCTGTGTGGAACCTCACCAGTTCTCTGGCTATGGCCAGTGTCTACACTCACTGGAGCCATAGTTGCCACAATTTCCTGTTCAATTTCCCCACCTTCTGACTGTCCAGTATCTGTAGCCTCTGGGGACTGGGTATGTGTAGGCATACTGACTGTGTGTAGTGACAATGAGGGCAGAAGAGTGGTGTTAACCTCTGGAAGAAATTCAGCCCATGAAACCCCCACCTGTGCCTCACTATGGCCACCATCATCCTCAGAGTCTGAAGAGAAACTGACATCAGGTTGTGTAGTAGATAAAAAACAATCCCCTCATCACCTTTAATAAGAAAGGAAAAAGCAGTACATTAATACCTGCACCATTATGCTCTCCAGTACTATGGTGCAATATATGTACAGCTCTATACACTGCTGGCCCTTGTACAGACCTACTGAGACCCCAACCTCATATAGTAGGACAGGAGGACATTACTTTTTCCACAAACAGCTGTAGCTACTTGTAAATAAAAGCTCTTTACACAGCAATCTCCTGAACAAGAATGAGTTACACTGTTGACATTTGTGAAGACTCTGCACAATTGACACATATGATAATCTGCAATTCCTGACAATACTGTCACAGCTATCACTGTGGTCACACCTACAAGGCATATATATGAGTTTAACATATGTACAGTTAGAAACTATCTGTGCAGTTACCAATCATGCCGACAGTACACCAATCCTGACAGCAGGTCTGGGATGACACTTTAGGGATTACATTGCTGTAAACCTACATCTATAACAAAACAGTGTAGTGCTTACCAGGAGCAATACTGTGGCCTTGTCCCATACCTGATGGACCTGTGAAAAGTTGAGGGGAGGTAATGTCACTACCACCACATGTTGCACCACAACAAGGTAATATGTCCATATATCTCACATTTACAGTAGCTACTGTGTTAATTGTTATAGCAGTCAACACCTGAACATGAGAGTCAAACTGCAGTTAAACCCTCGCCAATGAACAATGATCTGATACCCACTTAAGAGTATGTACACCCTGTCAAAATGAATACTACAGTATTGCAATGGTGATCAAACTAAGCTTACCTGCATGCTATCCTGCCATGGAATCTATGGCACCCACATCCACAATGTATGGTATGATGGATTTCTGGGAGCTGTCATCTGTGCCTAGGTTCACCAAGAATTCCTCAGTGGCTGAGAGTGGTTGTTCCACTACAGGCCATCCACCAGTTAGTCCATGATCCCTGGCTACTGTTACTTTTCTGTGTACAGTATTGATCATGTCCATTGTGTGATATCGAACCTGCACATATGTCCTGCTCTGATAACCTGTGGCATATATGTCATGGACAAAGTCAGCCCACAGTGCTGCCCACTGTTCCCTGGTTTGCCTCCCCCTGGACAGTAGGAGTTTATTGTGTTGTCACAGGGCTTCAAGTATAATATCTTTCTCCACATACAAGAAAGGTGCATGGCATCTTGGGTACATGTTTCCTGAAAGACAACAGAATGGGAACATGTCAGGATCATATTCGTAGAAGTACACTATGTACAGATACAGCAAGAATAGAATGGCTGACAGTATCCACTGCTTTATCACACATGTCATATTCCACAGTGTGCAAACATACTAAGCATGTGCACACAACTAAGATACTAGCGATAGTCGGCTATTCCCATGTGTGCCATGACAGATATTGCTGTATGATCACACTCCCAACACTGGAGTTTATGTGTATTGTAGTGTGTCCCCTAGGGCAGCCCCCCTGATAATATGCCAAAACAACAGTGCCAAACAAATAGCAGTGTGCTATTACAACCACTATAAGGGAACAGTCCCCCAAGACCAGTGTGCCACATTGACAAAAAGCATTCCACCCTTGATGTATTGTATGTGCTCTGCAAAGGGTAACAAATCTGGAGATCAATGACATGTCATTATCACAGTTCTAAGAAATGCTTAATGCTGTAATCCCTATTCCCCTTAAGTATATTCACACGTGTGCATCCTGTTGTAAACAAAAAGGTTACAAACCTGCTGAAGTGCAAAACTCCTCTCTTGATATGTGGTGATATTTAAGTTTTTGCAAATGCATGTTCTGTGTCCAGAAAGTTTCAAACAGAATGGTTCCCCACAGCCAGAAAGTTTGCATTTTAACATGCTTCTCATTAGCAGGTGATTGCCTCTTAACCAATCTGTGGTTCTGAAATGCTAACTGCAGCCAACACAGCTGATTTGCACTATCATGAGCCAATGACATGCAGCCACTGTATAAGATAATAAGGCCTTTGTGTAGATTAGATGCCCTTTCTGATATGTTGTGCTGGACATTACTGGGGTGAGCAGACTATGTCATTGCAGAGGGTAAGTCTGTAGCAGCTACTTTTACATAGAGATGCATGTGCTACAGGCTGCAGCTGCTGTTGCAGGTAATAGGTCACCAAGTTATAGGAGTAACTGTGGGAGCTGTGTCAGCCTTTTTCCTAGAGGCAGAGCTAGAATGAGGGTACCCATTGCACTCCAACTGAGGCATGTGTTTAAGGTAAGTATGTAAGTATCTTAGGCAATTGTATCATTAACAGAGTAATAGGCAACATGTCTGTTGTGCCCTTGAGCAACATATGGGATAAATATAGTATTATGTCCACCATTTGAGCAACTGTCAGGCCACGTGTTACAGTCTGGTACTAATTTGAAATGTTTATACTGGCAGCTCTTATTACAAGCAGGCATTCCATATGTGTATGTTAGTTGTGCAGCTATGCTAAAATGCACTATGAGTTTGAAAGTATTGTGTACTGCATTCAGATATTAGTGTGCCTCATTTGCATTACCTGAGTTAAAATCATATATGAATGCATTTAATGCATGATGTGACACTTTATTCACTTGTAGTTTTGCTATGGGATATGTGGAGTTTTTTTTCCTATCTGCAAGCCTGTGACTTCCATCAGTGAAAAGCAGATATTTCATTTGAAATGCATTGTGTGGATGAAGAGTGCATAAGTCAGTCATTAATTTGTGGGTTCACTATAATGTAATTTAAATGCTACACACCACTGGATTTGAACCCAGGACTGTGTGTAGCAAAATGTACTGTTTGTAAGGAATTTAAAATACTGAGCTACAGAGTCACTGTTACCAAATATGTATTAGCAAGATATAAGTACAGACACGCAGGCTGTGCCATACTTCTTTTACAGCCATCATTATGTGCATGGCTTTCTATGGATGTATTTCTGCGCCAGGGTCCCAGTTGAACATGTATTTTGTCAGTAATGCCTTAGCAGGTGTATTTTTAAATGTTGCTGATAAAAAGGGACATTTACCTGCTATTACAGACTTCACTTACATCCATTATTCTGTGTTTGGCTTTCTAGTGGTGTACTCTTGCACCAGACTGCAAGGTACACTCTCAATTGTTCCATTACTCTTTAAGCCAGTTTGCATGACACAGTGCAATGTACAGCTCTGCTTAAACATGCTTACTGAGTGTAATTTGCAATTACTATCTTTTGCTTAAGCCACCTGTTTTAATAAACAGCTGTGTGGATGACAGGTTAATGCAGGTGTCTACAGGTATGATGGTCTTGGGTTGGAAATATGGGACAAGTGTTTATTTTGTACATGTGCATTATCATTTAAACCACATATATCAATATATCCCCATTTAGCTGAGCTTGTGTGACATGCCACATTATGCAGCATCGCACTAAAATATATAAAGAATAAAAAAGGGGAGATAGGAAAGTGGTGAAACGGGGCACAAGCAGGGGAAAAACATAGTGAAAGATAGGTAAATATGTGCAGGAAGGGTGTAGGAAAGAACCATAGCTATCCATTTCTTGTACAGCAACAACTGTGCACTTTGACATAATTTGTAGATGACTTTGGACTCTCACCCCCAGAGAGAGAGGGGTGAGGACAACATAAATGCATTGTTAAGCCAATTGAACCAAAATATGTGTCCAGTGGACATATGGGCGAAATAGAGAGCTATGTATGGGATGACATTTTTTGGGGGGGAACAGGTGCCCATTTTTTTGTTTGTTTTTTAAGGTGAGAGTGGAATGTTGGGGAAGGGTCATAGGTACATGTGGGGGAGGTAAGTTGGGTAGGTGAGGAAGCTCTTGCAGACAAACAACACAGACAAGAAAGCAGATAGGGGTGATGTGTGACACAAATGAGGGGTAAACATCTTGGATGGGGAGGGTGTTGTGGAATCTCAGTCCAATGTGCCTCCACAAGGTACAGTGTGACTCACATCCCCACCCATGGGACTGACAGCACTGCTCTGTCACTTCAGTGGTGCTGCACTACAGGGTGGCAGTGGTGTAGGCAGGGCTTGGGGTGAGTCTGCCCCACCAGGGTGGCCAGCATGTTCTTCATCTGTTGCAGGCATCATCCAAAACCACTGTAGATAATCCTGTGCACCAAACCTGGAAGTTCATCATGGGTGTCAACTCCTCCCTCATCACTGCTCCCAGAGTGGGGCACAGCCCTGTCCCATGGGGCAATACTACCTGACACTGCAGGCAGTGCAGGGGAAGCAGAAGGGGCACCACCAGGCCGGGTTACATGCTGGGACCTGGTGCCACAGTCATAGGAGGCAAGGTAGGCTGATCAAGAGGAACCGGCTGACCTTGATGCACTGTAGTAAAGTAGTTATAACAATAAGTTAAGGTTAGTAATAACCAAACCAATGCTAGTATTAGTAGAATGGAACATAATATTTATTAATCCAAATACATATTAAGGTATACTATATATAACACAACATTAAGTAACATAACTGTATGTTAACAGCAAGCCAGTATGAATTAAAAAAAAACATAAGGCCAACAAAGCAGTTAGTTTAACAAAATATGTTAATATTAAATCATAATAATAAATAATAAATTAAAGAAGATAAGGGGTGGGGAGAGAGAGAAGAACATACCATTCATTACCTCATAGGTAATATTACTGCAGAGACTACTACTACATACTTCTACAGGTGTGCAGTGTCAGTTGTGAGTACAGTGACTACAATTCCTCTATAGCTGATATAGCATATACATACCTCTCAAGCTGTTAGCATGAGACAGTATGGGCCAAGCACTAAGAAATGCTGGTACACAACTACACGGAACAGTTTCACATAATGTGGACTTGCACAACTACCAAGTGTTCTGTAAATGGATCTGAAAATTTATTGCATTCCAGGTAATCATTTATCTGGCAATCATGGAACAGACAGATTAGGCAGTTGTAACTACATTATGAACAATCATGACAATTGGGAGGTATGTTTGTGTACATTAAGAAAACTAGACAGTCATCATGCCTTAGTTGCCAGGCAAGGGAGTAAAACCCAAAAGCTGTGACTGCAGGAGACATCTGCAAATAATATAACAATTGACTGCAGCAATTTAGAACAGACATGCATGAATACAGCCCTAATGCAAATATACAACAGATTTATTTAGGAAAACACAATGCTGCTTAACATTGCTGTTTATTATCTCTGCAGTCTACACACAATATCTGGCCATAAAATAGATTACCTTACCCATGTAACTTTTGTTCCTGGAATGGGAGGAAAAGAGAGCATTATGTGACTGACACTGGTGTGGAGTCAGCCTTGAACCATACTATGAGTTGAGCAATATATTTTTCAGGCCATTACATTTGCATTCTACAGCTATTGCCATTTTATACTTTACTGCAGTGACATTAGAACAGATATGCAATGAATACAGACCAAATGCAAATATTAAGGCATATTTATTTATGTAAACACAATGCTGCTTAACACTTTATTGATACTGCTGTTTATTATCTTTGAAATCTACACACAATATCTGCCCATAAAGTGGACTACCTCACCCACATACTTTTTGTTCCTGGAGTGGGAGAAAAGAGAGGATTATGTGACTGAAATTGGCCTGGAGACAGCCTTGAACCATACTATGAGTTACGCAATACATTTTTAGGCCATTACTTTCTCATTTAACAGTTATTACAGTTTTACACTTACTATACACATATAATGCATACAGCTCTAGTGCAATTATTTTATGACACCACAATCCTGCTTTGTAACTTTTTGCTTACTGTTATTGGTATTGTTTAGTGTTTATTGCCATACAGTTGTTATTGTTCATTTATTGTACTCACTTCTAATTGCCCATTTATTGCACTACAGTTGGTATTGTTTATTCTTTATTACAGTAGAGTTTTTATTCTTTATTGTTTATTGCACTGCAGTTAGCATAATATATCCATACTTACCACACTCATGGCATAACCCGGCCAGGTGCCTGGCATGGGACTCTCAGCTGCAGCTGTTGGGAGAGAAGCACACCATTATGCATAACAGTTTTGCACAGATACAGCATGCATTTTAGTGAAATACAGGAAGAAATACTTACATATGTCTAGGGCATGCCCAGCCATCACCTTTGGGACCCATGTGTCCAAAGTTCTCCTCTTTCTATGCTTCAGGTCATCATAGTGGTAATGACACTGTTCACCAGTGCGGGGGATACAAGTAGCACTGATAAGGTCCATGGCCAACTGATCTCAGGCCGCAGCCTTACATTCTAAGCCCTGGTAATTGCCCTGCAGCAGCCTAAATTCATAACTGAGTATCAGGAGCCCAACAAAAATCCTGGACTCCTTCACACCCCATTTCTGCACCCAAAAGCACGTACCCTCTTCAACACTGTGTGGCATACTGACAGAAAGATTCCAACAAGTGTTGAAGAATTCCCATTTATTGCCCTTAATATAAGCTGTTTTCCTGCCCTTACACGTCATTCAGCAACATTCAAAAAACCTCCACTGTGCTTAGTATTGTGCAAACCAGCTAAGTGGAGTTGAGCATCACAAAAACTCACACAACTGAGGTTTTAGAGAAGCTTAGCAATATGCAAACAATAGTAGCTATTAATCATGTTTAAGCAGTGTGTAGCACCACACAGTTCTTCCAAATGTAAAAGTTATATTTTTAAATTACAAAAAAATGTGGATTACATTAAGCAAATGGTATGTCTGCTAGGGACTCGAACCCAGGGTCTACGAAGCTTTAAGCCATCACTCTACCCATTTAGCTACATGAAAAGTATACAAACTAATACACATTCACATATGCTACCAAGGTACCATGGCATGCCATGCAAATGGGCTTAAACAGGTTTAAACAAAAGCAGAAATAATTAATTACATCCAGTTTCTATTTTTAGATCTCTGGCAGGTGAGCTGTCTATGTGTAAGTGTGGCTTGGCATTGCTGCACTCTGCACCGCGCAGCACAAATGGACATTAAATTAAAAAAAAAATTTACATAAATTAGACATTTAAAACACATCTATTATTTTCTATATGTAGCCTACACAGGCTTTATTGATTCTTAGGGAATATCTCTCAACATGTGCAATTTACAATACAAATATCAGAGATAGTTTTATTTAACGTCATCTAGCAATTATTTATAGTTACCTAATTTGTTATCATTTGTAAGGTGCATTGCTTAATACTAAACCATGCTTCCCTTGTTATGTCTCCCCCTTTAACTTTTTTTCCTGTTTTTAGATGATGCAGGCTATCCAATAGATCCATGGTTTACAACTCCTGTAAATAATGCTACAATAGCTGCAACAGTTTGCAGTATTAAGTACTTATGGAAATATTTATTTTCATAATTACTAACAAATAATTAGCAATATCTCATGTACAGTGTGATATAAATGGACATTAACAATGAATTTTTCTGTCTGCCACCATGATACATCACAACATAGGCCTCAATAATATGTAGGGCTCACTATTGTTTATTTTATTTGATTTAAAATCTGAGCATAAATATAAAAATAGGAACAATAAGTGACAAACAGTGATTCATTTCTCTCCTGCAGGATATCCTAGGCTAAAATCATGGCATAATTTGTATTACTAAGTCCTTGCACTTTCTAATACTGCCTGTTATAAGCTGGTAAGTCACTTAGTGAAAGAAGCCAGACTCAAAAAATGACTGCATGCCATAAGGAGCAATGGGTGTATATTGGAAGCATACAAAATGGCACTATAGGCTTGAATGAGTTAAAATGTGTTATTTCAGTAGCTAACTGATTGCATTTTGCAAAACTGTGTATACAAGTGTCTCCAAACTTGATTTGCCATGACTTTATACCTTGCATAGGAATGGAAAATGCATCACATACTTTTTTATCTTGCAACCTTTCTCCAGTTTTATCTATGACATATTAGAAATAATTTATTGTAGTTAAGGTAATGCACATCTGATTAATTTATTTTGTCATACACACCAACTTGTCTCCTTAGAAATATAAATCATAGTTTGTGCAGTGCTAAGGATGAAATTCTGGTAGGGATAGTGGTGATACCAGGATACTCATGTAATCGAGTTTTCCACTTGCATGTTATCCTCTTAATAATGTGCATTATGTTATTATCTTTTGTGTTACTGTCAGCTTTACCACTACTCATCTAAAACTGTTGATAATGAATGGGCCATCAACGGTGTTAAGCATTGCAATTTGTATGTTATGACCTCTACCTTTCTTTCCGGATTATTTTCTTTTACTGTACATTTTACCATTATTCTAATGAAACACATGCACATGGAAAGCCTATTTGTACAGTTTTCAATACCCGAAGATTTGAGTACAGCAACATTTATTCTGACGCAACACTCATATTCATATACATATATTATGAAAATCAAACTTCACTGATTTAAATTGCATAGTATCAACCTGTGTAGCATCATCCACAAATGCAGATTAGTATTAAAACTACTTACCATTATACTGCCATCATATGCTGTTGGTATCACATGTAAAATACTTCCCTTAACATTTACTGTATTTATACTGCCATGACTTATTCATTCATGAGTGATACTCACAAATCCTGTCCCACAGTACAGCAACATTTATCCTGACATGACAATACAATGATCTAAATGCAGTAAATCAGAGTTCACAAACATAAAATTGTGAAATATCCTTTCTAGCACAATTTACAAATGCAAAACAGTGTAAACCTTTAGCATTCATGTTGCCATCAGTAGTTCTTCCCAATGCATTTCCTGTGCTTCTCTCATGAAATACCATTTATGAATGACACTCCTGTTATTTACATGAGCATAAATCAATTGCTCCTGGCAGATATATCAACGAAAAAAAGAAAAAATTTTCATGGTATTAGTTGGCCTATACATTGAATATGCACTACTTGCCAATAATTTATAACTATATTGCTATTTTATCTTATCTGAAAAACTTTGTTCTTTTCCCAAAACCTTTGCCTGCTAACTCGACTGACTGCATCTAAATATGTCAATTTTGGACTTATTAAAGTAAACTTAGCCTTACTTACATTTTTGCATGGAAATTAGGCTAAGTTTTGCTTATCTATATGAATCTCAATTGTTGTGTCTTTCGGCTTATCCCAGTTAGGGGTCGCCACAGCAGAACTCCGGTCCACTAATGTTTGGTAGTGGATTTTTATGTGCCAAGTTACCAGCCCTGATGCACAACCTTCAACAAAGGCACACCCATTCACGCATGCCTCCACATAGAAGACGCTCTAGCTGAGAATCGAATGGGACAATGTCTTGCTGTGAGGCGACAACGCTACCGCAGCACTGAATCTCAGTAATATGCAAATAGACCTTGGTTAAGTGAAGATAAGTTGTGCTGAGTTCTGCTGAGCTATGGTGACCATGGGAACATGCAAAACTTCCTAATATATTTCAAATATTCCTATGCATTCAAAAGGAAAAATGGAGTCAATAATATTAATGATGCAGAATCGTGCAGTGTAATCCATTCCCCTCCTGTACACTCTGACTAAATGCCTGATGATTAAAGCACCAGTTTTAACTGATATTTTTAAATTCAAGTTAAAAAATAAGTATTACTTGAAACACTACTTCAAAAGTTATGCTTCTGTAACTGAGTAATGTATGACCTTAATGTAAGTTGTGCAAATAAAGGTGAAAACAGTGATGTGGAGAAGCAATTATACATATAAACAAATAAAGTAATGGGTTAATGAATTAATTTAGTTTGCGATAACAGCATCATATATAAATACTCCTTTAAAAAAATACTCCCTATCTATGTGAAAATTCATTTTGGTAAACCAAACTTTTCAATAAGAGTACATCTGTGCCAAATGGCCCTATATGGTAGTTGGGAATGGCTGTGTTGAGGTCACTCCTCAGAGGGTGTGGCTCTCACATCTAAGCTACAATCCTGCAGTTATATTCTTCACTTTGGTTCTTGCACTTCGAGTGATGAAAGCATCTGTTAAGGCATGACTCTGAGCTCCAAGCTGGTCTGATAAAGACACCTCCGTCGTGGAGAAAACTGAAAGAATGGTAGATGGCACTGTGTAAAAGAAGACTGACATCTAGCAAGTGTTAGGTGAGCACCAGTCTTCCCTGAAAGGAATCAGCTTCTTTAAACCCCAGTGTTGGCACAGGTTGTATAGCATGCAGAGACACAGGTCTGACCACTTGACTTAGTGGGCAAACCAAGCAAGAAGGCCAGAGTCTTAGAGGAAGCATTTTTAACATTTATTTTTCATCTTAATTCAAATAGGTTGCAAAAATTACTAGAGAAATATTGCATAAATGCAGCTAAGTGCAAGAAAAAATGTATATCTATATGCAATGTATATATCTATATATCTATAACTATACATATATATATATATATATATATATATATATATATATATATATATATATATATATGTATATATATATATATATATATATATATATATATATATATATATATATATATATATATATATATATATATATATATACAGAGAGAGAGAGAGCTATGGATCTACTTCGGAAGGTTGAAGTTTCAAAACTTCAAAAGGCTGAGAGTATAAGATCAAATTTATTTTTGAAACTTTGAAAATGTAATAAAAAAGAAAATAAAAACAAAAAACTTTTTATGGTTTTGCAAGGGGGCAAGCCCCCCTGCACCCCACACACCCCCTGCTAAATAAATATAACAACTCCGAGATTGCACTACAGTGAGGAAAACAGTACATTTCCTGTACCGCACTGTACTGCGATTTCCATTCAAAACATTCAAAGTTTCAAAACTTTGATACTATGGTGTTGGACTTTTGAAGTTTTGAAACTTTGGAGCTTCTGAAGGGGCTGCATATATATACATATATATATATATATATATATATATATATATATATATGCAAGTAAACCAAAAACCCAGGTTGAAGAAGAGAAATGTACGTAGATCTAGAAGATCTTTGCACAAAAAAAAAAATCTCATTTATTCCCCCAGAAGGAAAATGCTGAATGCTGATAGTCTTATAAAATTGTAAAATACAACTACAGAACCACGACTAAATCAAAAAAAAAAAGAAAAAACTTTCAAAAGTAATGTTCAACAAATGTTCAAATCTGTTCTCGTCTTGAAAATTCAAAAAAACCTGGTCAAGTAGTAAATCCACAGTTTATTGTAAAAGTTCCACTCTGTAACTTCCACAGCCATCAGACAAAAAAAACAAAAACTGAGAGGGAGGAAGAAACGGGAAGTTCCTGTACAGGATATCAATGACTTCAATGACCTTAGGGCGTGTTAGGGTCATTAAATCAATCACATATTAACTAAAAGTGACACCACCACTATAATTCATTGCAAATTCATTACAAACAAAGCAAGTCTTTTTCAAAAAACATTGCAGAATCAATTCGCAGAATACTATAAATATATATATATATATATATATATCTAAAAGGTCATAAAAAAAATCTAAAATTTGGTATGTATTTATTTAAATATAACTAATAAAAAAAACTACTAGCTTCAGAAGTACCTAACCTAACATACCAGGCAGGCAACCTAACTTTGGCTAAACTAAAAAACAGTTGCAGTGTCAGTTGCGGTTGCTGAATAATGATCATAAATAGAAAAAAATGGAAATAAAATAAAATTGACTGAAGAGAAAATGGTGTGAAAAAAAAAATAAAGTAGCAAATAATTTATAAAGAATAGGCCCATCAATTTATTCCATTTTATAGGTGAAGCCTATATCAGTAACTAGATTTTTCCCTCCGGAGTCCACTTAATATCATGACTGATCAATCTACATTCATTTGGGTTCGCTTGTTGTTATATCTTATAATTCGTGTATGCTTGAATGACCTGATATAAAAAAATGACTAAAGTATGCTGTCAGAATGATCTCCTGTCATCAAAGGCCAATGCTCTTCTTCTCACAATCTGCTGTCTAGACAGATTAATGTTCATGATGGCATTGGTTTTATTCTAGAGGTTCGGTAGTTTCACTCAAAGACAAAACATTGTGTAGTGGGCAATGCTTATACCGCAGTCACTGTCACAATTCAGGGGTCCTGTCGGGGTCCGATTCCGGGCCCAGGTCCCGGATGAACTGATAAGGTGGGACTGATCTAAGACAGATAATTGATTTGCAAACAGCTAAACCCAGACTTGGTCTAACGGGCTCTTACATTTATTTTCTTAGCCTTCTCAAAGCTCCACAAAATTAAAAGCGGAATGCTACTAATACTATGTAATAGAGCCAATGAGGCTATGTGAGCCAAGCACCTTGGTGTCAACTGTATAAGCCAAGATCCAAATAGTAATTTTTTCTTGAAAGGATTTTACTTTTGTCAAATCAACATGAACTATAATCAAGGGAGATTTACTCAACTCAAAAGGAGGATTAACATCAAGTGGGCTAGAAGTAGAAGGTTCTAATTAGTTCTAAGGATTCTAAGTACATTCTAATATTTTCGATTTTTTTCATGAATTGTGAGTAGCCTCTTACACAATTAGCTCTTACTCGTCACAGTAAGCTGTAGTATATAATCCCTGTAAAGTAGATAAAAGGAAATTATGTAATGACCTTTTATTATTAGCCCAATGAAGTTGTGATAATGCATACTCTTAGAAGAAGCTGGCTTATAGAATGGTTTCCTGTGTACTTTCTGTGTTGATCTGATTCTACTGTTTCTAAAAGCATCTATTGTATCTAAAAGATCTATGCTATATGTTGAAAATTTTTCAGTAAAAGAAGGGAAGCTGTTAAAACGGAAAAGTTCTATTCTGTGGACAGTCCCTTTCCTTCCCTTCAAATAAAGAAGGAATCAAAAAACTTGAAGAGAAAAACTATAAGCATTCATGTACCATGTTCCTCTGTCCTCATATAAAGGCTTCCAGTCAATTATGTATTGCACATTAGCAATGTAGGCGATAATTATAATTTATAACAAAGTGTTACATAAGAAATATATATATATCTATATCCAAATCCATCCAACATTATATATATAATTCTTTGGAAGGCCTAGATAAAATGTTATGTTCATTACTGATATTTTTGAATATTCTATATTCCTTTTTTATAAACAGGAAAAGTAAAGTCATGAGTTGTCCAAGTACAAACAGAGTAGGATTAAAGCTAATGATGCAGGGATGGATGTATCATGTCAAGGTCCCTTACCTTGTGAATTAAAGGTATCTATATATATGTTAATAATGCTGTACAAAAGGGTTATATGATCTAAAAACAAAGAAATAAAGCTAGATTAGTGTGCCTATAGTGGCTTCTGTCTGGTCTAAGTTCAAGATTATTACAAATTTTTGAAGTTTTTGGTTAGCCACTTTGTATGGGAGGTGATAGGGGATAAATGACTTTCCTTCTAATCTATCGTTTGTTGCAAGGGCCTTCAAGAAGCATTGCATCCTTCATCCTTCTATAAAACAATCATCAAAAAAACAATATCAAGTGAAATTAAGGGATTTATTCTCCAAAACACAACAGACCCTCCATCTATATGAAAACTAGATGAGGTAAAACTACTATATAAGCCTATATAGTTGAGACCATGGGTCCTTTATTGCTATTGCAAGCTTTTGCATGGAGATTGTGGTACGGTGAGGATCAGGAAATTTGCACTTTTCTTCACTGTAGTGCGATCTCGATCTGATATAAATAATTTACTGGGGTATGGATGGTGCAGGGGAGCTTTCCACCCTTGCATAAATGTAAAAAAAAAGTAAATTTTTCTGTTTTTTTTTTTTTTTTGTGACATTTGAGTTTTTGGAAACTTAATTCGTATGAAATTTGTGTTTCTGAAAACTCAATCATCTGACCTAGATCCATATGGATATATATATATATATATATATATATATATATATATATATATATATATATATATATATATATATATATAGATAGATAGATGTGGTACAGGGCTCGATCCTGACCTCTGACCAATGCCTATTTGGAGTTTGCACGTTCTCCCTCTGTTTCTATTGGGTTTCTCCCACGTCTGAAAAACATGCTGAGTGTTTCCATTTCTGGAGCTGTGGGCAGCAGCACAGACTATACATGGTGCCCTATAGGGGGAAGAGTTGTACAGACCAACCACTTTGGTCATCTACTGTGGTGTGCAGTATCCTCAAGATAGGAGAACATGGATCACAAACTGCGTGTCATGGCAGGGCTAGCCACTTGAAGGTGTAAAATATGGCTCTAGGTGATTCGGTTATGTTGACTAATGTCACCAAAAATGGTCATGGGTAGATACCGGTGATAAGTGGGTTGAAGACCTGGCCTTCTCTTACCCATGCCAGGGACGCTTGCTAATGGTCAGAGGGGTATATGTGCCCCTACTGGCCAGTGTGTGCCAACCATAAAGCCCAGCAGCCCTGGGTCAATAAACTACTGGCTGGCCAGTGTTTAGCTTGCCCAGCCTGGGTTACCTGGTATAGCTCTGTTGAGCAAAAGCTGGAAGTAAAACCAACCAACCTGCCAAATATGAACTCAGAATTGATATGCTTAATGTAGGCTCACTAACAGGATTCAGCTTTGTAGTGGATGACATGATAATATGGAGAAGGCTGGACATCCTATGCATCCAAGAGACGAAATGGAAGGGCAGTGCTGCAAAGCCACTTGGCTTGGAATCCAGACTCCACTACTCAGGTGGAGGACAGGCTAGAAATGATGTAGGAATTGTGTTGAGAGAGAGGCTTCAGAAGGCAGTGAGGGATATCATCAGAATTAATGACAGACTCATGCCAATCACACTCCAGTGTAATGATATAGCAGTATTCATAATCTTAGCCTATGCCACACAGCAGGGTTGTGATAGTTAGGAAAAGAGAGCATTTAGACAGCAGTTGCAGGACCTACTAGATAAAGCAGAACAACATGAATTAGTGTTGATAATGGGTGATCTGAATACACATTTTGGGAGAGACAGAACAGAATATGAGGACTGCCTGGGTCCATATGGGTGGAGCAAAAGGAATAAAGGAGAAACCATTCTAGACTTCTGTCTGACAAATGGCTTAATAGTAGCTAACACATGGTTTGGAAAGAGAGACAGTCACAAGATCACATACAAGAGTAGCCAACATGCTACTCAGGTAGACTACCTCCTAGTAAGGAAAAGGCAATGGGGTAGAATACATGACTGCAAAGTTATTTCCAGTGAAACAGTCAGCCCACAGCATAAACCACTAGTTCCCACAATCAGCTGCAAGCAATGGTCAGAGAAGGCTCTAAGGTCAACAGAGACCAGGCTGAAGACCGAGAAGTTGACTGGAGAGAAAGTATGGCAGTTTAAGGAATTACTCGTGGCTCTAGCATCCCAAGAAGAGGAAGAAATAGGTGTGTTAGGACTACAGAAAAGACATGTGGCCGAGCCAGGTATGGAAATACATAAGGACAACTGGTGGTGGAATGCAGAAGTCCAGAAAGTCATCAAAAGAAAGAAGGAGTGCAGTAAGAAATGGGAGATAGAAAAGACTTACCAGGCTAGGAAGGACTACTAGTTGGCTAACAAAGAAGCTAAGAAAGAAGTGGAAATATCAAAGAGTAGGGCATGAGAGTCAATTTACCAACTTCTGTAAAGTGACTCAGTAAGGGGCATAAAGAAACTATATCAGGTTACAAGGCAAAGACAGAAAAATAAAGAAGATAGTTAGGCATAAGGAATGCCAGCAACAACCTGCTCACCAGCCCAGAGGACATCAAAGGCAGATGGAAGGAGTATTTCCAGCAGCTTCTGAATGAAGAAAACTTCACAGAAGCTGTACTACCCCAGAAAGAGCCTATGATGAGAGAAGAAGAGGAGCCCACCATAGAAGAAGTAAGAACAACATTAAGGAAGATGGAGTCAGGGAAAGCAGCAGGCTCAGATGAGGTCACAGCAGATATGATAAAGATGCTGGATGAGATAGTGGAGAAATGGCTCCTGAGGGTACTAATAGCAGTGAGGAGAGAAAGGCGTACCCCAGATGACTGGAGAATAAGCCTACTCATGCCAGTGTACAAGAACAAAGTGAAGGGGACATCCACAACTGTGGACAGTACAGAGGCATCCAACTCCTACCAGATTGCATGAAGGTTCTGGAGAGGGTGATTGATAAACAGATATACAGAGTAGTAGAATGTAAGATGGGAGATAAGCAGTTTGGATTCAGATCAGGATGCAGCACAACTGACCCAATGTTTACATTGAGACAGATACTTGAGAAGAAGCTAGAGATGAGGAGAGAGTCCAACCCGGCATTCCTTGACTTGGAGAAAGCATATAACAAGGTCCCAAGAAAGGTGATCTGGGCAGTACTGTGGTGGTTTGAAGTCCCAGAAACATTGGTAGAATTAGTGCAGGCTATTTCCAAGGACCCAGTGACTCAAGTACGAACAGAGGGATTCACAGATAGGACCCAAGAAATCAGTATAGGGGAGTTTTTCCTCCACAAAGAGGCCAGTCACTAGCAGAACCCCTCAAGGATTAGTGCTGATGCTGCTCCTTTTTGCATTTACTTCTCTAAAGTAAAGGATGGTGTCAAGGGCCTCTGACTGATCATGTTTGCAGATTATTGAAAACTAGGTACAGTCATAAAATCCCCCAGTGACACAAATACCCTCCAAGAAGGTCTGACACAGACTAATAACTGGTGCCAGATCCATAGTCTAAAACGTAGTACAAAGAAATGCAAAATAGTATTCTTTGGGAAGGCAGATACCCTAGGAAAATACCATATTGATGATACACACTTAAGAGTAGACCCATTGGTCAGGAATTTGAGAACACATGTAAAAAGTAACCTTGGCTTTGTCCATCATGTATCTATGATATTAAGGAAATCATTCCATATTGTACTACTTATAAACAAGAGTATTACATCTAGGTCCAAGAAAACAATTGTTCCATTGTACGTGATCCTTATCAATCCATTCATTGAGTGCAATGCCCCCTTTGTAATGTATCTGACCAGGCATATGCAACAACTACAGAATCTACAGAAGTTCCTCAAAAAAGAAAGCATGGATTAATAGTAAACCATTTCAAAGCCATATCCCTGCATTCAGTCTCCTACAGATTGCTGAGAGGTGATCTATGTCTGGCCTACAGATCATTCTCTGATCCTGCTCTGATGGACCTGCTGCACATCTGCAAAACAAATAGTATCAGAGTTAGAGATACTAGGAACCTAAACCTTGTATACAATATAAATAGGACATGCTGAAGGAGCAGGTCTGTGTCTCAGAGATTACGTCTTCTCTGAAACAGAATTCACATCCAAGTAAAGCAGAGTTCTTCCCAAACCAAATTCAAGCACAGCTTGGATCAGCAGATGGGCAATCAGACATATGCCACTGGTCTGGCACCTATATCTAGTAGACAGAGGCAGACTATAAATGTTTATCTACCCAGTATTGTCAGGGTAGGAACTCAGCCTGTGTGATGAATATTCAGGTATGGGGATACATGCCTATTTATTTATTTTTATATATGTATTTAAATGTGGTTACCAGGGTAGAACATTGATTAAACTATCTCAGCCTTGGTTACATCATAAGGTAATAAAACAATACAGATAATAGTGGTTTATATTTATGAGTAAGCACAGAGAATCTGACAAACAATCTATACATAGAAGATCTAACAAACCAAATATAAGTGCAGTAACATAAGTGGAATAGAAAATGAAGAATGTGGTTAAAGTAGGAGAAACAGAAGTGGTACATATATAGCAGTAGTATCTAGGTTAGGAAAGGTAATAGAGACCAGTAAGGTGAAAGAAGGGGCCAGATTATGCGCAGTGGCAATAGAGCAGTAATGCCGTAGTAAGCTGAATCACAGTTTGAGATGAGTGAGTTAATCAGATGGATCAGATATGTGGGAAGTGAAGGTGCTATGCAGCTGGAGATACTGGTTTAAGTGGCATGTCCTTTAGAAGAACAGTTGTATTCAAACTGTTTTAGTAAGTATTGTTTGAACTATGGCCCAAGCAGGGAATAGTTTGTGTTATCAGTTATAGCAGTAGGACAAGTCTGCCATTGTTCTGCGGCCAGTGCAAAAAAGCAATTGCTACCACAGTGCAGTTTGAGTAAAGGATTTTAGGGAAGGACTAGGTCTGTCTTGGCTTCTTAGATTATAGGTTTGCATGGCAGGAAAAAGTTTGGAGAAAAAGAAAGGAAGGGAGAGGGTGTCTTAATCTGACAGTGGTGCTCATTTCATGGTGTGTTAGCTATGAATCAAGTAATTTTATTATATAAAGTCTGAAGGGTGGTACTGTTTTTCACCAAAGCAGATATAATAAAATATGGCTATACACAAGCTGAGTAAGGAGGATAGATTTTTCTGTAGCACCTCTTGCTTGATGCCCGATGAACTGCAATATTTTGTTGGCCAGAAGAGTAGACATTTGATCTTGCTCTCAACTTTTCTAAGTGCTCATTGAAGCTGAGTGATTGGTCTAGTCTGATCACCAATTACATTAAGAAGATGCTGGTTTCATAGATTGTTCTAACACTGAAAGATATGAAAGGATTGAGGGGAATTTGGATATTTTTTTGTGGGTGCTGAATAACGCAGACTTAGTTTTTTTTCCATTGAGCTGTAGTTTCATGGAGTCTAGCCTGTGCTATAGCCGAAGGAGATCCTTTTGATGTTGAGTTCCAGTTGTATGAGATGCAGAATCAGACCTATAGTTTAACATATCATCTGCATAAAGAAGTAGTGGTACAAGTGCCAGGGCTACTGGAAATTTGCTGATGAAGACAGAGAACAAAAGACATTTTAGAATGTAGCCCTGAGGGAATCCACGAGAATGAAGGAATTTATGGACAGACAAGGTCCTATTTTTATTTGGAATGAATGGTTGAATAGAAAGACTTCTAACCATGTAGTAACATCAAGGCTGATCCCAATGTTTTGCAAATGAGAAGTAGAACTGACTGATTAACCATGTCAAAAGCATAGGCTAATTCATTGAACAGAGCTTCAGTACGATTTTCTTCATACATATTAGTTAAGATGTTTTCAGTCAATGTTCACTGAGCAGTTATTGTGCTCCTATTAGTCCAGAATCCATATTATTTGATAAGAGAGCAGATGCTGCTTTTCTGGGCAAGTTGATTATATAATGGATGGCACAGTGGTGCAGCGGTAGCACTGTCGCTTCACAGCAAGAGGTTCTCTAGTTAAATAACAAATAAATATAATTTTTTCAAAAATTTACAATGGTCCGAAAGCTGGAGATAGGGCACCCATGACTGCAAAAAGAGGGCTTAGTTTCTTTTGGTTCTGGTCCAACATAATATGATTTCTAAATAATATGCATACTACTAGTGGTGAGCCAAGAGTTGTAAATATGCTTAAGAGGAGTTATGGTAAAATTTCTGCAGTGCTATGAGAAGCAAGGGTTGACATTATCATGTCCAGGTGGTGAGTCCATAGGAATTAATTCCAGTAGTGGTACAATTTGCTTAGAGGTGTTTTTTTTTTAAGAAGTAAAGTGGTGGAATGAAATCTAGTGGGTTAGGCTCTCTTTGTTGAGCATTTGCATGACTATGACAATGAGTATGCATACTAAGTAGTGTGATGTCAAGTGATTTTCATTTCTTCAGAAAGTACTGCTGTTGTTGGCTTTAGCTGCACACTTGGGAAATGGACATGTGCTGTCTTGGTACCTATTGTTATCTATTGTGTGTTGGCCTATTGCACTTTATTATATGGATTGTATTATACGCACAGTAAATTTTAAATACTAATGCTGCATAATGAAAGACAAAAAAAAAGTAAAAGCACAAATCCATTCACAACTTCATCTTTAGTCCGATGATGCTACAAAGAAAAAATGTCATTCCATATGTAACTTACATTATGCCCAACAATTTTAACTTTTTAAATTTTTTTTGGTCCTTCTCACCTTCTTGGCTCTTCCCGCTCCATTCGCCCTGAGGCCTCACTCTGCTCCCCTACCCTGCTCCCAATTTCCACCCACCCCAGCTGTCCTACATTTATTCCACCTCTTGCCTTCTGCTAATCCCTCCTACTCCCCCAACCAATCCTCTCACACCTTCCCCCACCCCTTCCTCCAACCCACCTGACTCTCATTACCACTCCCCCTACCCACCTAATATCACTTTACACTATTTTCCATCTCTTCTAACTGACTACAACTAACATGCCCTCCCCTCCTCCTACAATCCTTATCTCCTTACCATTACCCTTCCTTCTACTACCTCTTTACCATGCAACCTCCTATATTGATTTTCACTTACACCCTTCCCCTTTTCCTCCTCACAACATCCTTACATCCCACTATCACAATATATCAGCCTCTTTAGTTCCCTCCCAGCCTATCCTTTTCCTTAAAGTAAAACTTTTTCCAAACTCTACTAATGACTACAAACATAAACCTAAGCTCTACCAGACTCCTCTATCCAAATCCAAACCTAATAAACACACTCCCCACCCCTCTTTCCTTAACTTAGCCAGCGACATCCACCCCAATCCTGGACCCAACTTCTCTCCAACAAACCTCCCCAGCACCAACAACAAATCCCCAAATAAAAACCTCAAATTCCTCTCCATCAACACCCAAAGCTTACTAAATAAATTAACCCTCTTCCAATCCTGGCTCAATCATAGCCTACCAGACATAATAGCCATCTCTGAAACCTGGCTAAAACCTCATATAAGTGACTCTGAATCCCCCCCCCCAGATTTCACTCTCTCTCCAATATGACCGCCCAAGTAGAAGAGGTGGTGGTGTAGCTTTAATCTACTCCAACCACTTGTCCATCACTCCATACCCTAACCACATCCCTTCTTTCTCTAATGTTGAACTTGTGATTGGCCTACTAAAAATAAACATCCATAAAAGCATCTGTATCATCTCCCTCTACATTCCTCCTGGTAACAACACCAATACCCTAGAAGACATACTCTCCTGGACCTCCTCCAATATTAAGCTAGAAACCTACATCCTGGAGATGTAAATATCAACTGGGGAAAAATCAACAACCCGAATCCCACCACAACAATTAACATATTCACCTTCACTAAACTTACCAACTCCATTACTAGACCTAACAAAACCAACCCCCCAGGCTCCATACTTGACTGGATCCTAGTATCTCATCCTAACAAAATCATAAAATCTGGAGTCATTCCTGACTCTTTAGGAGACCACCTCCCTGCCTTCACCGTTCGAGCTGCTCCTACTTCCTCATACTCTCACCAATACATTCATACTCATACCCTATCTAACTTTAACCCTACTACTTTCTTTGATTCCCTTAAGCTAACTAACTGGAACCCCCTAAAAATACTACCTTTAGACAAAGCCATTGACTACTTCAATTCAACATTCTTAACTGTCCTTAACTCCCTAGCTCCAATAAGAACTAAAAGAGTTAAAACAAAAACCACTCCATGGCTCAACAAAGACACAAAAAACATTATGCTACAAAGGGATAAAACCTGGAAAGTCTACCTCCACTATAAACAACCAGAAACATTACTAAAATATAGACAGTTGAGAAACCTAGCCAAAAAGAAGTCATTAGAGACAAAAAGTCTTACTATGTCAAACTACAAGAAAATCATGAAAAAAATCCCAAACAGTTCTGGAACTCTATTAATTCCCTCCTCAGGCCAGGAACAAAAAACAACCCCTGTCCTGACACCAGCAAATCTGACTCAGAAATTGCCTCACTATTCAATACATTCTTCACCTCCTCTATTGCTGAGCTTACTAAGACCTTTACCAATAATAACCCTCCACCCCTCCCTGCCCAATCTTCCACTCCCTCCCCTCCCCAACCTAATTTTGAACTCAAACCCATCTCCACCAATCTAATAAAGAAACTTATTTATAAACGAAAGCCTTGCTCCAATGCCCCTGACAGCATTCCATCCTCCTTCTTAAAAATAGCTTCAGATGCTATTGCTCTGCCTATCAGCATCCTGATCAATAGATCACTCCTTGAATCATATGTACCCAAACTATGGCGTACTGCATTTATTCTTCCACTCCAAAACTGTAATGTCTCCAATTTCCGCCCCATAGCCATCCTCTCCCCTATCTCCAAAATTCTTGAAAAATGCATCCACCTACAGCTCTTATCATTCCTTACCAAATACCAGCTACTTTCTCCTACCGAACACAGCTTCCACCCAGGACACAGTACTAACTCTGCCCTTCTCTCCCTCTTATATTCTGTCAATTCAGCCTGTGACTCTGGAAAATTGGTATCTTCTGTCCTGCTGGACTTATCCAAAGCTTTTGATACCATCTCTCATACCCACCTTCTAAACCATCTCCCTAATCTTAACCTTTCACAAAAAACTCTTTCATGGTTCTCTAGCTATCTTTAAAACAGGTCCCAAGCCATGAAATGGGGCCAAGCCACCTCCACTTTCCTTCCTACTCCCACTGGAGTACCCCAAGGTTCCATACCTGGCCCTTTGCTTTTCAATATCTTTATTAATGACTTCCATAAAGCCATTCCTAACACCAAAATTGTACAATACACTGACGATTCCACTTTGATTTGCTGCACCACTAACCTAGCAGAGTTCCAATCTCTGACTCAAAATGCCTTCTCAACCACTGAAAACTGGATGCTCCAAAATCACCTCTCTCTTAATGCCAATACAACTAGGATCCTTCTATTCTCCCCCTCAAAATCCTCCCCTCTTGATGAAAACTCTCTTCAAATTATCAGCCTTAACAACTCCTCTATCAAGATTGTACCCTCTGCCAAACTTCTTGGTGTCACAATTGACAATCAACTAAAATTTAACACTCATATCCAACTAAACATCAAAAAACTCACATAAAACTTGGCCTATTTTATAGAAACAACCCCTTCCTCTCTCCTTCCTCCAGACTAACTCTTGCCTCTACCTATCTCCTTTCCTCTCTTATGTATGGCACTCCTCTGCTCACTAAATTATCTTCCACACTTACCTCCAAACTGGAAGTATGCTACAAAAAAATCTCCAGATTTGCCACCAGTGCCAAATCCTCCTCTCATCATTGCATCTCCCTTCACTCTATAAACTGGCTTGAACTCCCCAACCTACTAGACTTTCACCAATTAACCACAGCCCACAAATTATTGTTCCAACCCTCTAACTGCCCTGCACTATCCAATATACTACAACCATATTCCCCCCTTAGACCCCTTAGATCTTCTCACCAAAACCTGATCACCATTCAAAAACCCAAGCTCCCAGCTGGTCAGATTCTCTTATCCTTTACCCTAGCAAAAAAAATGGAATGCTCTGCCCTCCTATTTAAGGACCTGTAACAACCATAATAACTTCAAATATCAACTTAATTCCTACCTCTACCTAAACAGGAAATGCAACTGCACTCTTCCACCCATACCTCTCAAACTCTCCTCCCCCTTCACTCCTGGCTAACCTTCTTACCTTCCTAACCTCACTCTCAAATGCAAAGTTGTACTTGTAACTAAATAGTAAAATCTAGCTATTATGCTATATTCTCATTTATCTCATGAACTAAATTGAAATTGTATTGCTTGTTTTATTTCTTGTTGAAGAAACCCACTGTCTGTATTTTAAACTATCTTTGAAAAATGTTTATGTTAATAAACTTTGTTCTGTGGAGCTTTTCTCCCTGGGCCTCCACTGAAAATGGGCCCTTTAGCCCAGTGGACCTTCCCGGTAATCAAACTGGAATAAAATAAATAAATAAAATAAAATAAAATAACTGCAGTATATGCTGTTGAGAAGCATCTACAGGCTACAGGCAGTTGTTATTTCAGGCTTAGGAATTTCTGGCAAGTAAAATTTGAGTCGCCATTCATTGCATAATGGTACAGTCAATTATAATAATATTTTGCAAAGCAAATTTGTGCTCAATAAACAAGACAAGGAGTAATGGAGTAGAAGGCCATGCTACATGGAAAAGATCTGATGCAGGGTGGTTATGCACATATACAACATATACACATGCATGTACATACCTCCCAAGACATGGATTATACATGTATATAGATATAGATGTCGACAGATAATCTATAGTAATATCTATATCTATATCTATATATATATATATATATATATATATATATATATATATATATATATGTCTATGTTTATGTCTATGCCTATATCTATAGCTATATCTAATCTATATCTAAATATTCAGAGAGAACTTGAAATAGATGTAAAAACATATTTACTACTAATGTTTGAACAAAAACTCTAACCAAAAGCCATCACAATAAAGCAACTGAAGCAGAAACCATCACATTGTTAAATAAAAATAAATACAAGTATTTTTTACTGGTGGCCAGCCCCACTTACAACCACTCACCCATTGATATGAATATTTATCTCCACCAAGGTTACACAGCAGTAGGAAAAGGTCAAAATCCCCTAACCCCATTGCAGTGTAATATCACACAACTGCATTCTAGTGCTGAACAATCAAATAAACATTTGATTGTTAGTGCTGTGGGTCTGGCAGTTTGATGAATTGAGCAAAAAAATTAATAAATATAAGGCACACATACATCCATCTACCTATGTATCTATATCTATCGCTATATACATATGTATATCTCTCTGTATATGTATTAAATATATATATATATATATATATATATATATATGTGTGTGTGTGTGTGTGTGTGTGTATACACATTTATTTATGTTTGTATCTATCTATATAGATCACCTGCAGATATTAAAAGTGCATTATTTTTTAAAGCATTTATGTTTGAATTTAACTTATTCAATGAAATGCAGTTTGAAAAGATGAAATGGATTAGGGATGTTTTAGTGAGATCAATAAATACCATAGTTAGTGACATTTTCCCTTTTCTCAGGTATTTTGCGATCTTGAAATTAATAAACTTATGTAAGTAGGGGAGATGCAAGGGGCTTGTCCCCTGAAAAACTAACTAACTAACTAACTAACTAACTAACTAACTAACTAACTAACTAACTAACTAACCAAATAAATAAATAAATGAATAAAAGTGTTTTCCCTGAAGTATCTTTCTGTGATATTCTGTCCTATCCTATATACAGTGGTATAATGCTCCCTAGCACTTATGTGGAATTGCAGTTTTAGAGCAGTGTGGTGGATAATCCTCACTTGTCCTGAACAGAAGAGTCCTTGTTAACACTTCTTGTAAAAGTGACAGTCAGAGATCTTGAGGAAAGAAAGAAGTTTGAGACTCTCTAGCAGAAAAGGAAGCACTGTGTAAGAGACATACAACCTGGGGCATGTAATGAGTCTGAGTAACAGAGTTGCTGACTTTTCTGGTATAGAGTCACACATGCTGGGGCCTAAAGAAAATGAAATAAATTATCACAGACTCACATCTCTAAATTTATGACCCGAAGAAGGAATATGAGTTATAAGCCATTATTTGCTTTTGAGAAGCTTTTATGTTAACACAGCGTAATACAACAATTATATTTACTTTTCATTTTCAAAGTGTATTACTTCTGTAGATGAAGTGGTCCTGAATACTTTTTTTTAAGTTGTAATGCATGCTAAGCTACTAAGTATCACCATAGACAATAAACTCACTTTTGAATAACACATACACAATACTATTAAAAAAACAACTTTAAACTTGGGACACTCTGTCTCACTTGTCTTCGTTTACAATGGAAGACAAACAGCCGGGCTAGTTTGTTTACATGCTTTATTACATAGAAACACATCAGGATGGATAGCAGCAGTACAAAATATAAACAGACTGATTAACTGACAAACAACACAGATATACATACTTACATCACAACAGCTTACTACAAAATGACAGTCAGGCTCGCACATTCTCGGTATTTATACACTTGTTCAAGCCCCCTAGAAAGCTTCTTAAAGGTATACATACATATTGATCTACATCCTCCCTTTTTAATGAATTGTCCACAGTATAATGACATTTGAAAAGATGCATGCAGTTGTGCAGACAATAAGAAACAAACACAACATTCATGTCTATGTTGCTGTGTATCTGGAACATGGTCTGGAAATTCAACCTGATCTAGTGATATAGTAATCAGAACTGGGTTTACCAACAGGGGCAGTCATTGGTGAACAAATTGCTTCAGGAGCTTTGGGATTCTTTTCAGGAACAGGGATATTTACTGGAACTTCCTCTGGAACTGGAACACTGGGTAACTCACTCTGAAATATAAAGTCTCTCTCGCAGGTATGATACTGCAATACAGGCTCAGACACTGGGACCAAATGTTTGCAGTTCCACCTAAATGCTGCTCCTTGCAATTCCACAATGTATGAACTTGGACCTGAACATTCACTCTTCATGACTTCAATCAGATCAAAACCTTTTGTTATCTGCATCCTCACTATCTCCCCTTCTCATAATGGACTGAGCAGTTTGCTGGTCTTATCATAATAGAATTTCTGGGGTAAGAGTTTATTTTATAGATTGGCTTTCACTGATCTGTTGTTCTTGACACATGGGACCAATAATGAACTACTAATCGGTAGTGTGGTTCTGGTTTGTCTTGAGAGAAGTCTCTGCAGGTGAACAAAGATGTTTATCATAAGGAATATTTCTGAGATACAAGAGATTAAAGAAAACATCACTATTGTCTCATTTCGACTTCTGTAGTTATTGTTTTGCACTCTGAACTGCACATTCTGCTAAACCATTTGACTGCAGATAGTCAGGGCTACTTGCAACATGAGTAAAGACCAACTCATCAGTAAATCTTTTGAACTGCTAGCTTGCAAACCGTGTACCATTGTCAGAAAAATATTGTGCTGACAACCATGGCCTGCAAAATGATGCTTCATCTTAGTAATCATAGTACTGGATGCTAGATTAGGAAGTAGGTCAATCTCAAACCAATTTGAACAACAGTCTATTAACACCAAGTAATGTTGACCATTCCACTTGAAAATGTCTGCAGCTACTGTCAACCAAAGTAATTCAGGAATCCGGTTTAGCTGAAGTGGTTCTTTCTGTTGATGTGGCTTTGTACTATTACATACAGGACAAGATGAAAGTACTCTCTCAATATCCTGTGACATAGAAGGCCAAAACACTAGTTCTCTCACCCCTCTTTTGTTAGAATCACTTCCTGGGTGGCCACGATGCAAAACAGTAACATACTCTTCCTGTAAGGATTTTGGAACAATCACTTTTGAACCTTTCATGACAATGCCATTGTCAGACAAAATCTTATCTCTGTAAGGAAAATAAGGCTGCAGTTCCACTGGTAAGCAAGATTGCTTTGAATGCCATCCTGCACATTTTAGCTTTGTTTCTCAAGTCAGTTATATATGCTGTAAAAGTTTCCCCAGGCTTTTGATTTCTTGTATAAAATAAGTGCCCTTCCATTGTAATATTCAGTTTGGGTGTTACACATTTCTGTAAATTTACATTTTAAGCACTAGGGGTCTTCCCTTGAATCAGATGGTGCCACTATATGATGGTTTTCTCTTTCCCCTGCAAACACAGCAGGTGCACACACAAAATAATTCTCTCTTTCTATGGCTTCTGAACCAGACAAAATAAGCAGAATAAATGACTTTGTACTATCATCTTTAACAGAAAATGCAGCTTATATGAAAATGCTGTACTCTGCTCAAACACTCTCCTATTCTCTGCAATATTATTATCAAATACAAGAGGACCTGTTTTTCAAAATCCGTTTATCACGCCAAAAAAGTATTCTCAAGCATACTGATAATATGGCCCTTGTAATTATATATGAACATCCACACACAGCCAGTACTTGTAAGAACATTCAAATGCACAATAAACTCTTTGAAATACTGTCCTTTGCAAAATAAGCTTAGAAATAGTTGTATTTTGTGAAATAATTGTACTGTAGTACTACACAAACATGCAGACACTTCATACACTTCAGATTTCTTGAATAGCTTTAGTTAATGCGAAAAAGTAGCACATAGTGAAAAAAATGTGGTCATTTTCCTTATTTTATTCATTTTATGCTATTTGGACTTTATTTCAAACATTTTCCTAGTTATTCGAATATTTTTTCAATATGTCGTAGTTTCAGAAATTCCGTTTACTTAGAAATTCATTTAGAGCATTCTCAGTTCTCTTATATTTTGCAAATAGAAAATCATTTAAATAAGCTTTGATACCTGAAATATTTTTCTGACCTGCTTTTGCAAGTTATACATGTAGTAGGGATGATCCATTCCTCTATATACCTCTCAACATTTCTTCATTCAATGCCATCCCTATCATTAAATTATCATTTCTCAGCCAAAACTGGCCTTTCCATCTCCATCTACCTCATTGCGTCTTAGAATCTGAAATAACTACTTGAATTAAAACAAGAGTATGATCTGATAAACATTCCTCACCAGTTTGAGCCTCTAACACTTGTTGCAAGGCTTCCCCCCTTACTAGGAATATGTAAAATCTGCTAGCTTGTTTTTTCCCCATCCCTGAAAATGTAAACGCTACCCTCTCCATGTATTTCCATCTCTATACATCAGTCCAAGCTTCTGGGTGCTCCCACTTTTCTAAACTCTGAGCAGCTTTGAAAAGCTTTTCTCTACAACCAAATGTTATATCTCGTTTTTAGTCCACTACCACATTAAACACTCCCTAAAAAAAACACAGCATCCATGGGACCTGATGGTGTCCCCGGCTGTGTGCTCCACGAACTCAATGAGGAATTAAACCCACAGCTAGGACAGCTGTTTAATCAAAGTCTTACCTCTGGATACGTACCCAGGGAGTGGCGCACTGCAACTGTGGTCCCACTTCACAAAGGCGGTGCCTCCACTGACCCTGGAAATTACCGGCCCATTAGCTTGACAAGCCTTATCTGCAAAGCCATGGAGAGGATCATAATGGACCTCATAAATAAAGACATAGGGAATTTGCAGACTTTGGATCCAACCCAGTTTGGCTTTGTCAAAGGCAGATCATGCCTTTTAAACTTGGTTGACTTCTTCGAAACAGTCACCAAAGCCATTGACGAGGGAAAGGCAGTCCATACAGCCTACCTTGATCTGGCTAAGGCCTTCAATACAATACCCCACTCGGGTATCATTGAAAAACTCATCAGCTTAAATGTTAACCCATACATCACAAGATGGGTTGCAAACTGGCTGAGTGACAGAACCCACAGGGTCAGAGTTGCTGGCGCCATGTCAGACTCAAAACCTGTCACAAGTGGTGTCCCACAGGGCTCAGTCCTGGGCCCACTCTTGTTTGGCACCTACTTTTCCGAAGTACAAGCAAACACAGGAGGGTTATGGCTGACAAAGTTTGCAGATGACTGCAAACTGGGCGCCATAGTAGAAAACACATCTGACACAGATATCCTTCAGAAGGGTCTCACAGAAACGGATAACTGGTGCCAGAGCCACGGCCTGAAGTTAAATGCCAAAAAATGCATAGTCATACCCTTTGGGAAAAACAAGGTTACCCCTAGCTACCAAATAGGTGGCAATCCACTGAGCACAGAAGAAGTTATCAGGGACCTGGGGACCCAGGTTGATAGTAGTCTGTCATTCGACACCCATGTAGCTAAAGTAGTTAGGAAGACCTTCTACATTGCCCACCTTATCATGAAGGGATTCTCATCTAGATCAAGGGAGGTCATAGTCTCCCTTTACTCATCACTCATCAGACCAATGATTGAGTACAATGCCCCATTCGGGATGTATCTGACCCGACACTTGCAGCAGCTGGAGAGGCCACAAAAGTTCCTCACCAAAAGGATAAAGGGTCTCAAAAATCTGTCCTATGCTGACCGACTGAAAGAACTCCAGCTCTATTCAGTCGCACCGTTGCTCAGAGGTGACCTTTGCCTAACATACAAGGCCATGTCAAACCCAGATTTGATGAATATGCTTCACCTCAAAAATCTAGATCCATCAGAGCCACAAGGCGGGAGACTTAAACCTCGACACGGCTATTAATAGGACGTGCTGGAGGGATAGATTCATCACCCAAAGACTCCCTATGCTGTGGAACAAAATCCCGGTACATGTGAGGCAGAGCACCTCGCTGGCCTTGTTCAAGAGAAATCTTGACCAATGGATGGGAGATCGCAGATATACCCCAGGGATTACCTCAGTGTCACTGCTCGACAGAGGCACAGCAAAATAATGGGTATAGTTCCCCATACTAAAGGGGTGGCGTAAGCCACAAAACGATGGGCTAGGCTTGTAAATGCCCTCGGGCAGATAGCCTAGTATGAACCTATGAACCTATGAACCTATGAACCTATTAGTTACCTATCAGAGTCTGACATACATTATGTCCATTGCTTGCTATCATTTTGAAAAAAACTCAAGCGAGTACATATTTGGGCCATATACTGTCCCTATTTTCCATTCCTGATCAGATATATCTAAACCCACAAAGATCCATCTGCCATCCTCATCCTCTAGATTATACTTAAGCTTAACTAGAAAATGATTTCTAGTAAAAATCACAACCCCCTTTCCTTCTCCCTCTAACTGCATTAGTACTTTAAAGTTTTTATCATATACTGTCTCTATTAGTTAGAAAGACCTTCTATATAGCCCACCTTATCATGAAGGGGTTCGCATCTAGATCAAGAGAGGTCATTGTGCCCCTCTACTCGTCACTCATCAGGCCCATAATTGAAGACAATGCCCCTTTTGAGATGTACCTTACCCGACACCTGCAGCAACTGGAGAGACCCCAAAAGTACCTCACCAAGAGGATCATGGGCTACAAACAGATGTCCTATGCAGCTCGACTAAAGAAACTCCAGCTCTACTCAGTTGCTTACCGCCTACTCAGAGGCGATCTATGCCTGACGTATAAAGCCATGTCAAACCCAGAATTAATGGACATGCTCAACCTCAAAAAATCCAAGTCCCTTAGAGCTATACACTCCAGGGACCTAAACCTCAGCATAAAAATAAATAGGACATACTGGAGGGACAGATTCATTTCCCAGAGGCTCCCCTCACTCTGGAATAGAATCCCAATTCATGTTAGACATAGCCCCACGCTGACCCTCTTCAAGCGAAATCTGGACGCGTGGATGGGAAATCGCAAATTCACCCCTGGGATCTCTTCTGTGTCCCTGCTAGACAGAGGCACAGTAAACTAATCTTAAAAGGGTACCTTCTGTGACCTACTTTACAGAGGCACAGTAGGCTAATCTAATAGGGAGGCAGAAGCCAAATAAACTCTGGCTAGGCTTATAAATGCCCTAGGGCAGATAGCCTAGTATCTACTTATGAACCTATGAACCTATCATAAACTTCAAAGCTTCTTTTCTTTTAAGTTTTACTTCCTGCAAAAGCACAATATCAGCCTTTAAAGATGTCAACCTATTCTAAATCCGACCTCTTTGTAATGGGTGATATACCCCACCGTATATTGCAGGTGGTCACAGTAAAAGACATTCTCTTGTCATAATCAATTCAACACTCTCCTTCTCCCTACCCCTATCTTGGTTTGGGTCAGAAATGACCCTTGGATCCTTCCTGTATCTATACCTGTCTCCAAGAGCTGAAGACCATACTTGAGCTATGCAAAACATCTTACTGACAGCACTCATATGGAAGCCCTCACAGCCATTATACAAGTCATATAATCCACTAGTTCTACCCCCCTCAACAAAAATAAGACAAATAGACTTCTATTGAAAAATAATAATGCATTTTTTCCAATCTCTTAGCAACCATTCAGTTACTATGCTAACTTACAAAGAAATTCCCAGAGCAGAAAAGACATTGATCAACTCCAAAAGCAATATGGAAGTTCATGATTAAAAAAAAAAAAAAAAAAAAAAAAAAAAAAAAACTTCACCATTTTCAGGAACGTCTCCATAACTTGCAAGTACGAGGTGGAATTTCAGTTGGTATACCATTGAAATAGCATTATGCTGCCACCAGAGTTACCTCTGTATCAACTACTAACATCCAAAAACTGAGTTAACTTTGTAGAAGTTGCTAAATAAAGTCATACCTTTTTAAGATACATATCCTCATAAATCATTAAATCATTCAGTCTTCTAAAAAAACTGCAGATTTATTACTAGGTCATGGGACAGATCTCTCCTTGTCTTGATCCATCGCTTGTGGCACATCAGTAAAGCCATCCGGGTTTTGAGTGTCTTGCTCAGACTGGTCCATCTGTGATGCATCATGGACAACCTCCATACTCACATTATCAAAGGGAAAATACCTCCAAGTTCTGGTAAGCAGTTCCTTACTTGATGTAATATTGGGAAGAGCAGTATTAATTTGATCAACAACTGTTTGTGAAAATATAGACTCAGTACACTCCAAGCTCTGCTGTTCCACCATTTCATCTCTACCCCTCTTTTGGCTTGCACACATTTCCTCTTTCTCCACAATCACCAGTTAATCTCTCCCCCCTCTCTGATAATAGTAGATCACATCAGTATTGCACCCAGAATGTCCTGACTGACTTGAGAATCAAAGATTTTCTCTTCCACCCCTCTAGTGACACAAATCAAATGTTTGACTTCAAGAATTGGCTAAGTTTCTATTGTCATTCTAAGGGGATCCAGTATCTGTCTGCTTGGGATGACATGACTGACAGACCTCAATGCTTTGCTGGAGATGCACTGCATCTGTCACCCCTAGGTTTCTGGATACTGGCTAAGGCTCTTGCCACCCATATAGTGCCTTTTTAGGTGGTGTTCCAAAGACCAAATTACCACTGTAACAGCTATAAATAAATGCAATCTGAGGGTCAGGTCATGCTGCTCAGTGCTAGAAGTCTAAATCTCAAGATGCACTCGCTTAAAGCACTCTTCAAATTGGAGAGCATCAACATTTGTGCTATAACGGAGACCTGGTTTAAAGCAGCGGAAAGCACACCTGCAGTACCAGGCTATAACTCATTCCAGACTTTTCAGCCCCAGAAAATGGACTGAAGCTCCAAAGGTGGTGGTGTCTCCATATTCATAAAGGATATGCACACCTCCAGACTAGTAGCCCAGCATAACACATTGGAGATACTTCAGGTACAACTAACAGTGGATAAGATGGCGATTCAGGTCATAGCCTGCTATATGTCCCCAATCATGTCCCAAGATTCTCACTCCATGTTCCTAAGCACCCAGGAAACTATTAGGGTCCAACCCAACACTGTCATACTGGGTGACTTCAACTACCCCACCATCAACTCGGAAAACTGCTTATACACCAATATACTTGCCCAACACTTTCTGGAATTCATTAATTCCAATGCACTGGACCAGCTCATTCTTACCCCCACTAGAGGAAGCAGCATCCTTGACCTGGTTATTACTAACATGAGCAACCATTGCTCAACACCAGTAGTCAATTCCTCCCTGGTTAAATCCGACCACAAACTAATTACCATGGAAATCCACATCTCACCCACATCACGAGCAAAGGTAACCACCATGAAAAACTTCTGCAAAGCTGACTTTGGGCTACTAAAAACAGAGGTGGCTAACTTCACGGCACCCATGCAAAAGGAAAATATGTGCATGACCGCCGAACCATACTCCAATGCACTGTACAAACACATACAAAAATGCATGGAAATAGCCTTACCCAACAGAACCACGACGCTCTCCTACAAAAAAAGGAAGCCGATTTGGTGGTCCCCTGTCATTAACAAACTCTACAACAGAAGGAAGAAACTGTTGCAGAAAAAGGTGAAGTCCCAAGACTGGAAAAACTCCCTTATTAGCCTCAACAAAAAGTTAAGATCCCTCATCAAAACCATTAAAGCTAGCTATGAAGGCAGAATTGTAGCAGACACTAAAAACAACCACCAAACTTTCTACAGTTATATCAAGAATCTCCACGGCAATACCCAGATTTGCTCTGAGTTACTGCACAATGGTACCTCTTATAATGAGTCAACAGATATTGCCATCATACTGGCTGACAGATTCAGTGCTGACTTTAACCCACCCCCCCAAAGGACCAATCACAATACCAGAATAATCCCAGGCACCCAGCGTTACTACAGCACAGGTTAAAGCTGCATTGTCCAAGGCCAAGAATACATCTTCCATGGGACCTGACAATACCCGTGGCTGTGTTCTACATGAACTACAAAGTGAACTCCCATCACACCTGTGTGTCCTGTTCAATCACAGCCTCACCTCATGTCAGGTTTTGTCCCTAAAGAATGGCGAACTCCTACAGTAATCCCTCTCAATAAAGAGGTAGTGACTACAGACCTTGGGAATTATCAGCCCATTAGCCTGAAGAGTCTGATATGTAAGGCTGTGGAGCGCATCATCATGGACCTAATTAACAAGGATATAGGGAATCTTCAAACTCTGGATCTCACGCAATTTGGTTTTGTGAAGGCTAGATTATGTCTGGTCAACCTGGTTGACTGCTTTGAGTCAGTCACCAGAGCTGTGGATGATGGCAAGGGAGTTCATACAGCCTACCTTGATCTGGCCAAGGTCTTTGATGCCATTCCCCACTCAGGAATTACTGATTGTCTCACCAAACAAGGCATTAACCCCTATATCACTAGGTGGGTTGCAAATTGGCTCACAGACAGAACCCACAGTGTGAAAGTAGCAGACTCCAAGCCAGACTGCTGACCAGTCATAAGTGGAGTCCCACAGGGATTGGTCCTGGGTCCTCTCCTGTTTGGCATCTACATCTCAGAGGTCCAGACCAACATGGAAGGACTCTGGCTGACCAAGTTCGCCGATGATTGCAAGCTGAGGGCCATTATTAACTCCCCAAGTGATGTAGACATCCTACAGAAAGTCCTCACTGAAACCAACGACTGTGGTCAAAACCATGGCCTTAAGCTTAATGCCAAAAAATGCGTTGTCATTCCCACTGGAAAAAAGTCAGTCCCCACTAATGACATTGATGGCAACCCACTGAAAACTGAAGGTGTTATAAGAGACCTGGGGACACAGGTTGACAGCAACCTCTCCTTCAACCACCACATTGCCACTGTGGTCAGAACTTCCTTCTATGTGGCACATCTCATTACCAAGGGTTTTGCATCCAGGAAGAAAGAGGTTATCATTTCTCTCTACTCTTCCCTCATTAGGCCAGTCATCGAGTATAATGGCCCATTTGGCATGTGCCTCACTAAACACCTGCAACAGCTGGAAAGGCCACAAAATTACCTCACAGAGAGGATCCTAGGTCTTAAATACATGCCTACATGGACAGACTCAAGAAACTCCAGCTTTTCTGTCTCATATCGTCTATTAAGAGGCAATCTCTACTTGACTTACAAAGCCATGTTTGACCCAGCCCTGTTAGAAATGTTACAACTAAAGAAATCCCAATTCCTCTGCAGCACACACTCCAGGGACCTCAAACTCATTACCACAATCAACAGAACATGCTGGAGGGACAGGTTCATAACCCAGAGACTGCCCATGCTCTGGAATAGACTTCCCATACATGTCAAGCAGAGCACCCCACTGGCCCTTTTCAAGAGAAATCGTGATGAGTGGATGGGAAATAGAAAGTTAACCCCAGGGATCACTCAAGTGGCTCTACTTGATAGAGGCCCAGGGAACTAATGGCAGCATGATGCCAGGGCACTTCTATGGGCTAGGCTTGTAAAGGCTCCAGGGCCATTGGCCTAGTACACACCTATGAACCAATGAGGGGCAGACCTCAAGAGAGTTCCACAATGTCAGAAACTACTGCACTTCACCTGAGAACTCAAAGCAACATCTTTGACCTTAAAACACTGCAGTCAAGGCCACTGGATTAACTAAGCAGGAAACTAAAGCTAAAACCTTCAGTTCATTTCTTACTGGAGTGAATGCCCTTCTCTTAATGTAAAGCACCTTAGAATAGTCCTGAAAAGCATCCATAGTGCATCCTTCAATTTTCACACAACACATAAGGTATGTGCTTTTTTAGGGTTCAGTTTTTCAATAAATAAGAAAGCAATTTAAAAATGACATGGCTGGGTCATTTGAGATCTTCCTTTTGCCTTCCTACTCTATGTATTCTGTCATCCTCCCAGTCAATCTCTGTAGGTGTGTTCAACGCTGGCAAGAATTTACTATAAAAGAAGGATAGAAAATCCATATCTTCTACTGTCACTGGTATACCAGTTAGTTTTATATTGCCACATCAGTGCTTGTTTTGCAAATATTCAATCTTTTCTTGTAGGTGAATAATATCCACTTTTATGCCATTAATAGCTTGCTGTTATTGCACCCAGTTGTTCCATTTTTGCTTGCAAGGAGACCTGTAACTGCCCCATTTCTTCTTTGAATTTAGAAATCAAACCCTGCTGTCTCCCTGTCTACTCTTGTAGGGCCTTTGTTTTGAGAGAGACAGCCTATAACAATTCCATCATTCTCATCATCATCTGGTTTTCTGAAGAGGTCCTGAAATTGGTCCTTAGATGCCAAGCTATTCACAGTATTGGTTGCCTTGTCTGGATAAAGGATTACACAAAAGCTGTGGGGCCAGACTATATTAATAGTGACAAGGGCTGTCAGATCAACAGGAAGATTAACCTGCCATGATAGGCTGGCAAACATACCCTCAACAGACGTTTTTGCTCAGTAAAGTAAAAAATATATAATATCTAAAGGTTTATCCATTCTGACAGGAAATGTCAGATTCATTGTTGAATAATATTGGCCATTTTGGGCTAATTTCTATCTCTCTCATTTCCCTACTATAAAAACCATGTTTGCATGGTTTTGCACACCAGGCAGTGCCAGTTAGCTACGGTTAAATTATTCCAGGCTCCACTAAGTCTCCTCTTCATTTTTTCCCTTGAAACTAGTCTAACTATGAACTGAAGCACTCAAAAAGCATCTTACAGCCCAGCACTTGCTCAGACCTAATAGCAAGCACTAATATACCCTGACACTGACTGCCCAGCAGGGCAAGGCTCTTTATTCACCCCTCACCAACCATGCGACTAAGCAGCTCATACTACTATTCAGGCATGACCAAAGGGCAACTTCAGGTGCAGTCTCCAGTCCAGCTGGTGAATCTGGATATCCTGAGGCAATGTTACAACTGCCTCATGTATACAGACAACCCTCTCCTCCTACCACAAAACACTAACATATGCGAGAGATGCAATTATACAGCCAAACTGGAGGCTAAGCTGCCTCCATCCAAGACTGGAACAGACAGTCAAGAGGAAAAGGTTAACACTTGCACCACAACTCCAGCCACACACAGACCTATTAAACAGCACTGGCATAAAATACACAAAAATACACAAAATCATACTCGGAGGCTCTAAATAAAATCCTGCAAAAGCATCATAGACCTCCAAAGCAGACACCCAAACAACCAGCACTGCCTGTCACAAACCAGACAGCACATAAAACACAAAATCAGTGTGCCGCACAATCGCAGCCCTTAAGGCAAAATAACATACCTAACACACTAGTAATAGGTGACTCTATAGTCAGGCACACTGACGTCCCACTCACTAGGCTGGACAAGCAAAAGGTTACTTTTAGCTGCCTGTCGGGAGCCAGAATCTGCCACATAACACAAGCACTCAGGTTACTCCAGAATAAGTACAAATATGACTCTGTCACTGTTCACGTTGGTGTGAATGACCTGAGACGTACCTCCCTGGACTACATGAAAAGAGACATGGAAGAGCTCTATGATCATGTAGCCCAGGCTGGTATGACCCTGACCTTGAGTAGCATCCTGCCCTCACCAAGAATGATACCTCAGTATAAGGAAAAATGATCAATTTCAAAAATTGGCTGAGTTCTGGTGTCATTCAAAGGGGATCCAGTGTCTGTCAGCCTGGGAAGACATGCTAAACAAGCCGTGTTGCTTTGCAAGAGACAGCTTGCAACTGTCACTCCTAGGCTTTTGAATACTGGCAAAGGCTCTTGCTGCCCCCATAGTGCCTTTTTGAGGCAAAGCTCAAAAGTCAAACCCACCTCCGTAAACAGCACAATTAATAAAAAACTGAGGGTTATGTTACTCAACGCCAGGAGTTTAAATCTCAAAATGCACGTGCTCAAAGCACTCCTCAGTATGGACAACGCTGACATCTGTGCAGTAACTGAAACCTGGTTCAAGGCTCCAGAGACCACCCCAGCACTACCGGGCTACAACTCATACCACACATTTTGGCCACAGAACACAGACCGAAACACAAAAGGAGGGGGTGTATCCATATTCATCAAGGAAACTGACACCTCCAGGTTAGTGGAGTAGCATGATACCTCTGAGATCATCCATGTGCAACTAACATCGGGCAAATCTGCAATGCAAATTGTGGCCTGCTACAGATCACCCTCCATGACCCAGGACCACCACTCCACCTTTCTGGAGACACTGGAAAACATGAAGGTCCTACCGAACACTCTGATATTGGGTGATTTCAATTACCCTACCATTCACTGGGAAAACTACTCGAGTACAAATTCCCAGGCCCAGCGCTTCCTGGAATTCATCAACTCAAATGCCCTGGATCAGCTGTTGAACCCCCTACCAGAGGTGAAAACATATTGGACCTGGTCATCACCAACATGGGCGACAGGTATTCCACACCAGAGGTCAACCCATCACTGGTTAGATCAGACCATAAACTAATCACTCTGGATGTCCAGACCCCACCACCAATCCCAACTAAGGAAACCACATTAAAAAAACTTTTCTAAAGCAAACTTCACCTTACTTAAGACAGAGGTGGTAAGTTTCACAGCCCCCACGCTAAATGATAACACTGCCCAAGATGCAGACACCTTTACAAATGCACTCTATGAGCACCTACAAGGATGCAAGGATCATGCCATCCATAGGATAACAAAGACTCACTCCTCTAAGAGAAGGAAACTAGTTTGGTGGACCCCTGTAATAAACAGGCTATACAATAGAAGGAGGAAACTAGTTCAGAAAAAAAGCAAATCCCAAGAAGGAAAGACATCCCTGATCAGTATCAGTAAGAAACTAAGGTCCCTCATGAAATCATCCAAGGCTAACTTCAAAAGAAAAATAGCCAAGGATTCAAAAGATAACCACAAATCCTTCTTTAGCCATGTTAAGAATCTAAGTGGCAACTCACAGATATGCACTGAACTAGTGCAAAATAACACAAAATATACTGAACCGAATGATACTGCCAACATCCTGGCAGATATATTCAGTGCAAACTTCATCCCCCCACCTCTAAAAGGGCCCACAACAATACCGGAAGAGTGTAGTAGCCCAAAAATCACATACGCACAGGTGAAAACAGCCATTTCAAAAGCCAAAAAACACAGCTTCAATGGGACCAGATGGTGTCCCGGGCTGCGTCTTGCATGAACTACAGAACAAACTAACCCCCCTACCTAAACACGCTGTTCAACCTCAGCCTCTCCACAGGCTATGTGCCCAAAGAATGATGCGCAGCAACGGTTATTCCTCTAACAAAGGAGGGGCCACAACTGACTCTGGCAACTATCTCCCCAAAAGTCTGACTAGCCTAGTCTACAAGGCTATGGCACGCATCATCATGGAACTCATTAACAAACACATTGGGAACCTCAGCACACTTGACTCGACCCAGTTCGGCTTTGTTAAGGGCAGATCAAGCCTACTAAACCTCTTTTACTTCTTTGAGACAGTCACCAAGGTCAAAGATGAGGGAAATGTGGCTCACACAGCCTACCTTGACCTCGCCAATGCTTTCAACACCATTCCCCACTCTGGTATTGCATAAAAACACATCAGCCTGAACATAAACCCCTACGTCACGAGATGGGTTGCCAACTGGCTTACAGACAGAACTCACACGGTAAGAATAGCTGGCTCCAGGTCCAACTCTAAACCAGTCACAAGTGGTGTCCCACAAGGCTCGGTCCTGGGACCCCCTACTGTTCAGCATATACTTCTCAGAAGTACAGGCAAGCACAGGAGGACTATGGCTAACCAAGTTCGCTGATGACTGCAAACTGGGAGCCATAATTGACTCTCCGGCATTCTCCAAAAGGGCCTTACTGAGACGGACACCTGGTGTCAAAGTCATGTCTCAAGCTAAATGCCAAAAAATGCATAGTCATCCCATTTGGGAAAAACAAAACAACCACGAATTACCACATAGGTGGTAGCCCCCTTAATACAGAAATGATAATAAGAGATCTGGGGACCCAGGTAGATAGTAATCTCTCCTTTGACAATCATATTGCCAAAGTAGTTAGGAAATCCTTCTATGTGGCCCATCTAATTACTAAAGGGTTCACATCTAGAAATAAAGAGGTTATAGTGCCCCTCTACTCATCACTCATTAGACCCATCATAGAGTACAATGGCCCATTTGGGATGTACCTTACAAGACACTTCCAACATCTGGAAAGACCACAAAAGTACCTCATCAAGAGGATTACTGGCCTCAAACATATGTCCTATGCAGCCCAATTGAAAAATCTCCAGCTGTACTCAGTGGCATATCGCTTACTCAGAGGTGATCTCTGCTGACTTATAAAGCCATGGCCAACTCAGAATTGGTGGACATGCTCCACCTAAAGAAATCCAAGTCACTGCAAGCCACTCGCTCTAGTGAGCTAAACCTCACCACAACAATAAATAGAACATGCTGGAGGGATAGATTCCTGTCACAGAGACTCCCCATGCTTTGGAACAAAATTCCAAATTACATCAGGCAGAGCCCCTCACTAACACTCTTAAAGAGAAACATTGACAAGTGGATGGGTAACAGAAAATACACCCCTGGGATCACTTCATTGGCTCTGCTTGACAGAGGATCAGTTAATCAATGGTGTGGCGAAAGCCGACACACTGTGACTTGGCTTATACATGCCCTTGGGCAGATAGCCTAGTACCTACCTATGAACCTATTAAAGAAGATAAGGGTGTTGCTTACAATAGTGCCTCTAATGGTTAAATTATTTCACAGAAAAAGGAAAGGAGTTCATTGTTTGATGGAAACAAAATTAAAAGCGAATCCTCTGAAAGTAAAGCAGGCAGTGCACTCCTGTATAACACAAGAACAAATATTGTGTACATATTTGATAAATTGGTGGTGAGTTACCAGTATTTAATATCAAAGGCAAATGAATAAGCAAAATAATATGTGTGCTGGTATCTTAGAAGTAAAGCAAAATTCTTCTGATCTACAGTAATATGAGTTAACCACAGAAATTAACATTGGACAAATATACCTTGTGTAGTGAAATGGGAATGCTTTACAACAATATCTCAAATGGATGGTTTGCAGTCCATTTTTAAAAATGTACAAAGTAAACCTTACTTGAAAGTATTGATTTTGGCTCCATTTCTAACAGAAATAGAACTCAGGGGAAAAACTTAGTTTTAAATTAGAAAGTCTTTTTAAGAAAGAATAATCTCCAGACAAGGCACTGGACTTATAAAGGGGAAATGCACTGGTTCAACAAGCGGTTAGTCAACAACAAGAGAAAGTAATAAAAATATAAATAAAATAATGACTGTTTTTCAAAAGAATACTTTCTTGAGTTGCTCAAAAAAGTAAAAAATAAGGAAAAAGAGTGAACACTTTGCAAAAGATACATAGATAAGCTGATTTCAGAAAGCATTCGAGGCTGGTCTTGCCGATTGTGGTAATGAGGCACCAGAAGAAGTACCAGGAAACAACAAATCCAACCTTGAATGCTTTTTTGAAATCAGTTTGTCTGTGTTTCTTTTGAAAAGTGTTCATTCTTCATCCTTATTTTTTAGAGTGACTCAATAAAAAGCATTCTTTAAAAAAAAATGTTATTTATATTTTTTGTTTTTTTCTAAATATGCATGTGTAGGTTTGTGTGTGTGTGTACACGTGTGTGTGTGTTGTCTTGATCATGACAGAGGGACAATATTTTACTTAAAGACTAAAATATTGTCTCTGTCATTATTACTATGCTTTTTATTGAAATTGGCTTATAGTCCTAATATGGAAAATATTCTAGCATGAAGACTGAAGTTACTGCATTTTGTTAAGGAGTGCTTTGCATTTGAAAACAGTGTTTTTTGCTTTTACAGATTTTCATTTTTTAGCTTGCATCTTTTTGGAAGGAGGACAGTTCTCCTTACACCTTCCTTGATCTCTGCTTTTAAGGTGCATTGGGAGATATCTATCACCTTCATAGTGTTGGGGAGTGTGTGCGTGTGTGTGTGCGTGGAGGTAATAATGTAGGGAGATGTGAGAGTGTGTGTGTGCATTCTGCTCTGTCCCTCTGTGGTTCTGTCACATCTTTGTGGGTGTGTCCCTCCCCCACAAGAAACTCAATGTTTTTTCTACTGTCTCACAAGAGTGTGATAGAACCACAGAGGGACAGAACCACAAAGCCAGTTTTTAAACAAAGATTAAAGCATTATCATAAAGTCCAGAGCTGTCTGTTAAACATTTTGGAGTAATGGCAATGTAACAACAAGCTTGGTATGCAGTGAATCATAATTTTTTTAAAAGTTAAAGCAATTTTCAGGAGAATGGCTTTCAACAAATGCTTGACATTATTCACAATGGCCAAATACTGCTCTATGCTTTCTACAATCAGAGCAATTTAAATAGAGTGCAATTAGCACTATTAAATGTCAATTCTGCATAAACAAATTTGACTGAAATGCGATGGTGGAAAAGTGGGGTGAGAACCATAGAAATATGAACAGAAATTGTTATTCTTTTATTTGTAATCAGATGTAGTTGTGCAAAGCATATGCAGCTGATATTTGAACCTGAACTACTGGGGCATTATGAATACTGTTTCAGCAACAGCTTAAAATAAAACTTCACAGCGGTGATTTTAAATTAAAAATTAAGGCAAGCTATTCATTGGGATCTTCTTAAAGATGCAGTAGCAATCATCAGCAAGGAGAAATCACTTTGAAGGTGGGTTAATAAGGTGTGTGTGTGTGTGTGTGTGTGTGTGTGTGTGTGTGTGTGTGTGTGTGTGTGTGTGTGTGTGAGTGCGTGTGTGCATGTATGCATGTGAGTGCGTGTGTGTGTGTCTGTGTGTGTGTGCGTGAGTACGTGTGTGTGTGTGTGTGTGTGTGTGTGTGTGTGTGTGTGTCCAGAAGTCATTTACCTTTCACTTTCACCATAACTCAGTCCGTGATACCAGGTAGCAGTTATACAGAGACTGTACAAGAGGTTGGACTCAGAGTGAATGTGTGTGTGTGTGTGTGTGTGTGTGTGTGTGTGTGTGTGTGTGTGTGTGTGTGTGTGTGTGTGTGTGTGTGTGTGTGTGTGTGTGTGTGTGTGTGTGTGTGTGTGTGTGTGTGTGTGTGTGTGTGTGTGTGTGTGTGTGTGTGTGTGTGTGTGTGAGTGCGTGTGTGCATGTATGCATGTGAGTGCGTGTGTGTGTGTCTGTGTGTGTGTGTGTGTGTGTGTGTGTGTGTGTGTGTGTGTGTGTGTGTGTGTGTGTGATTTTTGCAAGTCCATAACTGGCAATAAAGAAGTCATTTACCTTTCACTTTCACCATAACTCAGTCCATGATACCAGGTGGCATTTATACAGAGACTGTACAAGAGGTTGGACTCAGAGTGAATGTGTGTGTGTGTGTGTGTGTGTGTGTGTGTGTGTGTGTGTGTGTGTGTGTGTGTGTGTGTGTGTGTGTGTGTGTATATACATGTGGAAGAAATGATATATAGAGATACATGTGTATGTGTGTGTGTGTGTGTGTGTGTGTGTGTGTATTGTGTTTCGCTAATGACAGTGGGACAATATTTTACTTAAAGACTAAAATATCGCCCCTCTGTCATTATTGGAACACTTTTTATTGAAAATGGCTTAGCAGAAAAAAGCAACAAGTAAAGCTCAGTGTTTTTTGCACTGTCTTGCAAAAGCATGATAGAAACAAGAACTTCAGAGAGACAGAGCCACAAAGGCAATTTCAATAAAAATCATTCTAAATACATTGCATTCATGATGCAATATAGCTTTGTAAGACAAAATTAGAAAATTAACTAGAGTATGGAAATAATTAAGAGGCCACTGCATTCAAGCACAAAGATATCATAACTAAGGGAGAACAGATATTTCCTGGGCATGATAGTACAACGCCAAAAAGTTTTACAAGGTTGCCATTTGACTTTGATGAAAAAAGGTGTGGCCAAGGAAAACAGAGATTGTTGGCTTATACAAAGCTTCTCTGAACTTTCTTTATAAAAGGGAATGGTGAACTACCAAAATTTACATGAAAATGCAAAGTCAAGAGACATCACAGATCAAAAAGAAGAAAGTGTTCAGGTGCTGGAACTTGAAGGGCAAAACAAAAGTCGGTCTCAAACCATGTGAACTATTTAAACAAAGTGAAAAGGAAAAGCTGTGGCTGGAGCTAGAAAAGACTAGCAGTTCCCAGCCTGTTCCTAAAAATGAAATCTCTAAACCTGCAAGCTGACAATGAAACATAAAATGCATACCATCAAAAGGCCAGAAACAGAGAACAAATGTATACAAATTCATGCTTGCAACAGTGAAGACTAAAAATGTCAATAAAAGTAAATATCTGAGAATTATCCATCTGGGTTCCAAAGAGACTATGTCAAAAAGACAGAAGAGGAGTATTCTTGACTTAAGTGCACAAAATCAACATAATTTAAAAAAGGTCTAAAATTGCAAAAATGAATAAAAACCTTGTGGATGTGCTATATCTAGAAGAGAGAGACTGTTCTCTTGCAAAAAAAAGGGTCAACAGTGTGCTGCTAAGTGGATACATAAGTCTCCATAGATGCAAACTCTGTAACTGAGCCTATAACTGAGACACAGATGACTGAAGAAAACAAGAGCTTCAGTCTGAAGCTATAGAAGACATAACCAAAAATGTACAACCACCAAGCAGGAAACTCAGAAAAATGAAATTATGTTTCTCAGATCTAAAGCAGCAAAATTGAAAAGAACTACTGATATGATTAATTAGAAATGTGGTGAATTATCCTAAATAAATGTATGTTTGACCACTGTATACCCCTATCCACTCATAATGAGATAAAAGCTACATTAAGTAAGGCACAGGGTGCATTTATTTATTTGACCGATTGACATTTGTTGACCGGGAAAGTCCACTGGGTTGGAAACACATTTTTAGTGGAGACCCAGGTAGAAAAGCTCCAGTAGTAAAACACATACATCTGTAATGTTATACAAAGAAGTACAAGTTACAAATACAGAATATTTAAAAAGTACATTTGTAGACAGGCTATAGATCCACATTGTGCAGAGCAAAATTCAGCTGTAGAAAATTAACATAGGAAACTATAGCAAAACTATAGTAAAATGGCTCTTACAGGAAGTGTGAAAGAAGGAGAAGTAGCAGTTGTAAATGGAGTAAAAAAGTAGTAAGTTACTAGGGCAGAGAAACTGATGCTATTCAAGGTGGTTTAGCCATATGGTTTCAGGGGCAGATACGATTTTTGAGATAGCGAGTTTTATGTTCAGATTTAAAGATTTTTAGAGAGTCCAGTTGAGTGATAGAGGAGGGCAGAGCATTCCATAATTTGGCGATAGAGTAGGAATAAAGGCTTTGTCAGCTGAACTGTTGGGTTTGGTTATACATAGAAACTGTTTGCTAGTAGAATGTAGATTCCAGATTGGGGAGTATGTCTGAATTATAGTTTGCAGAGTGAGGCACTTCTCTGGGATGTAAATTAATTTACGGGTGAGAGCTAGTCGGGTAAAATTTAGGTACTGGGAAAATTCAAACCAAATGAGATAATTTACGGTTAGGCAGTGGTATGTGCAATTAGGTATTTTAGAAGCAAATGTTGCTGTTTTATAGTAGCATGACTGTAGTTTGTTCCTGAGTGAAGTGTGTAGGTTAGTGAAAATTTGGCTACCATAGAGGAGGGAAAGGAGTAGCATAGTGTTTGCAAGTTTTATCCTAGTGGGCTTGCCAAATACAGTTTATGTCTATAAAGTTTACCAATCTTGCAGTAGGTCTTTTTTATAGTACTGAGAATATGTTGCTCAAAGGAGAGTTTGTCATCTATCATAATGCCTAGTAGTTTAGTAGACTTTACTATGTCAATTTGAGTGAGACAGTATCTTGAAGTCATCAGTTGGTTCTTTAGCTGTAAAGAGAAGGACCTTAGATTTTTTGAGGGTTCAAAAGTAGCTATGCACTCTTTAAACAAATTGATATAAAGGCATTTTGAGATATGCTTGGAATTCTGTAAGGTTATTTGAAGAGGAGATAATAGTAGAATCTTCAGCATATTGAACAAGTGTACTTTGTTGGGAAGCTATATGAAGGTTATTGATAAAAATATTAAAAAGGATGGACCGAATTATGGATCCCAGAGTGACTCATGCGTTGTTGGGCAGGTATTCAGATGAGTGATCCCCTCACAACAGCAGCATCTGTTGAAATGTTTCTGTACTCTAGCTTTTCAACCACACACACACACACATATACACACACACACACACACACACACACACACACACACACACACACACACACACACACACACACACACACACACACACACACACACACACACACACACACACACACACACACACATGCATTGAGAAAGAGAGATTTTGTGATCCCCTTGCAGCAGCAGCATCAGTTGAAAGCTTTCCATACCTCTCAAAGTCTTACCACAAGAAATCTGGACAGAGCCACAAATAACAGGGGACAAAGGCTTTGCATACCTCTGGACCTGAAAGCTGAAGATATCTGGATAAAGCCTAAAATAAAGGGGGGAACAAAGGCTCAAAAATAAAAAAAAGATTTTATAAAATTACAAACTTGCTTAAGTAAACAATTTCCATTAGCATGCATTTTCTGAAGAAAATAAGTCTGAAACTCAAATGTACTGTATGTCATTATTTAAAACAGTGTAAGAAACTTCTCTGTGTGGAAGATTTTCAGTCCATATATTTCTAGTTAATCACTGTATATTAATCAAATCAGACAATAGTAGTAGAAGTAGCGAATTTAAACTCGTCTTAAGTCAAAACAAAACAAAACAAAAAATAATAATAGAAAATAAATAATTGTACAGCATTACTAAGTATTCGAAAGTAATCCAAGCAAGGCAGGCAGTCTGTTTCCAGTCAAAAATCCTTTATTAAGTACACAGACAAGCGATCCAAGTAAAACAAAAATAGAGTAATCATTTCCTTACAAGCTTTCTAAATATATATATATATATATATATAAATATATATATATATATATATATATATATATATATATATATATATATATATATACACACTTTTTATCAGGCATGGGAGTGGTTTATTGTGCTGTAAATCAAAGTGTTATTGGTACATATGTTAAATTCACATCCCTTCCCCCATTACTGTGACATTCGAGCTGGTCCTGCCGTACTTAGTAGCTGTCATAATAATATATAACCCTTATGTACTTTAAATAAAATTTATAATGATGTGGTACCTCTTATTTAACCAGATTATATTATTAAGTAGATTATTAAGTCTGTGATTTTATCTAAGACAATATACTACATGGCTGGAAATATATAAACCTTAGTTCATTTGGCAATCAAAAAATATATATATAAATATATACATATACATTTTGCATATAAAAATCAGTTTCTATTTTCATAACCTATTGTTAACAAAGATCGCTTTCTTCCTTCTAAACTTCTTCAGGTCTGTGTACAAGAACCCTAAAAACAATCTATAAAAATATATATAATTGTATAATTAGTTAGTATTGTTATTACACATAATTTTGAATAAAGTGGAAAAAAGAACCAGAAAAAAAAAAAAATAAGAAAAAATGTATGTATGATGATGGAAACAAAATATACACTTAAATTTCAACTGATTTAACATGGTATTTAAAACCAATTTGTAGAATAAAATAAAATACACTTAGTCATGTAAACAATGTGGCAATTTTTTAAGTTCCAGTACACTTTTAATTGAACAGTAGTAGTTTACTCCAGGCTTCCTAAAAGAGTTCAGCTTTAATTGCCACATGACTTCATATTTCTCCAGAATTTTTGGGATGTCTCCTTCAAGATCACCCATGTCTATGCGATCCAGGATCTGGAACTTAAAACCTGTGTGTCTTTTATGAAGAGAGGTGTTTGGCTAATGCATTATTTTTACATCCAGAGCAGATTTCAGACAGATGACATGAAATCCTACACTTGAGTTTATTTACAGTCTTGCCCACATAGAATGCATCACATTCATTGCACTGTGCTCTGTAAATTGCTTTTGAAGTGTCACAGTCACCCCCTGCACTGGTTTTAATGATATTCTTTAAATAAGGGCAATAAAAACTATCACCTTGCTGTATAAATATACAAAATGTGCAATTAGTTTTACATCTTTTAATGTTTTTCTCACATGGTCTAGGTTTAAATTCAACAAAACTTCTAATGTTCCTGGTCTTCCTATAAACAAATGATGGGGCTTCACCTAAGATGTTAATCAGAAAAGGGTTTCCTGTGACAATATACCAGTTTTCTTCAATAATATTTTTGTTACTGTGATAATCCAAAGTGCATGTCAGGATGCAGCTATCTTTGCATTTGTTATTCTCTGTGGAATTACTTAACATTTTTCTACTGGGGAGGTTGAGTGAAGGTGCTTCAGTCCTTTTCAGTTCTATAATGGGTTCCAGGATGTTTGTTAACATCTGACTTTCATAGCCTCTCACTAGAAAATCATTCTCTAAGTTGTTCAAGTTTCTCAAAAATGGTTCCATCTCTGTGGTATTTCTAGCTAATCTATAGCCTTGGGACTTCACTACATTATACTTGTTTTTTTGTAGGATGTACACTTTTACTGTGGAGTAATAAGTTAACCCTTGTTGGTTTTCTGAATAGATCAGTGGAGATTCTGTTATTGTTTGTGTCCTTGGAAATCAGCATATCTAAGAAAGTGGATGAAGTACAGCTATGGAAAGAGGTAAACTTCAGGAAGGGGGTTGTTTGATTGAGGTAAGTAATAAAATCTCCAAGCTGCAAGGTGTCACCTTCCCACACAATAAAGATGTCATCAATAAAACGTAAATAGCATGTGATATGCTGTATGTAGTCTGTGTTGTTTAACACAAAGTCCTCCTCCCGTTTGCCCAGGGCTATGTTAGCTATACTGGGAGCCATGGCAGCCCTCATTGCTATACCAGTTTTTTGTTTGTAGTGTTTGCCATTGAAAGCAAAGAAATTGATGTCCAGTACAAGATTAATGAGCTTGCTTAACTTTTGCAGTTGTGCCTGTGTACCCTGATTATGTTTCCTAAAAGACTCCATAGCTGCTGTTATACAGTAATTGTGAGGGAGCACTGTGTGCAAGGATTCCACATCAATAGTTAATAAAATACTGTCAGCTTCCACTGTAATGTTTTTTATTTTTTTCAAAAAACCCATTGAATCTTTTATGTATGACTTATTCTTTTCTGCTAGAGTTTTCAGCAAGTAATCAAGGTAAATGGCTGTGGCTTCAGTAAGGGAACCTCCACTTGCTACCACGGTCTCTAAGGTGGGTCTTCTCTGTTCTTGTGTGGCTTTGGTATTCCAAAAAAGTAAGGTAAACGTGGGCATGGGCTCCATAAATAATTATAAAGATTTTCCGTGATAAGTTTTTCTTCCCATAATGTGGTGAGATTAGTGTTCCATAAATCATATGCTCTTTTAATGTCATCCATGGTAAATAACTCATAAAATCTGTTATCCTCCAGTATGTCATTATTTAGTAACATCAATCTGCAATGACTGCCAATGGAATAAACGTTTTAGGAGTAAGGGACCAAAAATAAATACCTGGCTATTTTTTTAATGTTATAGTTTAGATGTAAAATGCTTCCTCCAACAACATTTACATATAGTACAGCAAATTTGAAACATTAGGTGGAGGACATATTTTATATCAAAAATATATTTAAAAAATAATACAGTAAAAAAATATAGTAATAAAAATATAAATAAGTAAATGAAACACAATTTTACAGAGAGCCCATTCTCTAAGCTCAGTAATGCCCTCCAGGGCAGGCATTAATTACACATTAACACACACACTGTTTGGCATTATTGCTTGCTCAGTACTTATTCAGTGGGGCATCAAACTTTGTGACATGGTTAGCTGCCCATGATAGACATAGAGTATTTCCTTCACACTTTCTTAGAGAAGTTTCACTTCTACTCTGCATGCTGACCATGCGCATTCTTTTTCTCCCTAGTCAAATATAATTTAGATCAATGAATGGATGGATGGCAAATTTTCCCCAGTTTAGCACTCTTGTATCAAATGGATAGGGGAAACATGTAAATCCCACAACACATTTTTTTTGGTGCATCGCTGAGTTATTTATGCAGAAATTATAAGGGCTAAAAACTACAACTTGAATGAAAGACTGGGCTTATTGAGATCCTCACAGATCAATGGCAGAGAAAGAACTTATTACACTATGCAATTATAAAAAAAATACAGCTCATGGGGGATGAATGATTCATATAAATGTTTCAATACTCCCCTGTGATAGGCACTACTCCACATTTTAGAGTGGGAAGGTTGATAGCTTTAATAGCATCTGCACAGGCAATAACTGTAGTAGTGCAGGTAGAAACAGTAAATAAATACATTACAACACTAAAGAACAAAACAAGGTAAAGCCATAGCCTACGCATGCTAAAATACATAAATACATGCAATTACCCCACAAATGTAATTATAATTATATGTCTGCATATGGTAATGGCAAACCATACCCACAGCAGTAGAAAATACATAAAAAGTCAGGTGTCTTGTTTGAATGTTAGAAGGTACACTGTTACATATGATAATGGGTCAGACAATCATGGTATAAAGTGGTGCAGTAACTTCTCTTGAATGACTACATTTTCATTAGATGGGCTATATAATGTGCTTTAATGAATATAGTAATCACACAGTGGTCAAACTTTACATTTTAAGGTGTGACTAAGCTAATATGTGCAATTAAAATACATAAAGTAATATATTGTATCAATGTAAATTCATAGCTACATAATAACAAAACAATATTTTCTAATCTTCTCTGGCTGATTTTTACTGCATATTGTACAAGTTATTAAACAACTGGAGGTCAGATCTTTAGAAAATGGAAGGAGCAAATTACAAATTAATAATTTAAATCTGTGGGGAAAATACATGCAGAATAATGAAGAAGATTGGAATTTAAGGGAATACAGGAGTAGAGCAATTTATGTAATGTTAAAGTGAATAAAAATTGTTAAAAATAGGAACATATATGCAAAATAAAGGGAATATTATAGTTTATTTTGTGTTTTGTTCTGTTACTGTATACATATCTATTTCACCTTTCAAATTACTGTCTTGTTTAATGAGGATGTTTAAAATAAATACCACTTGCGCAAAAATTGTCATAGAAGTCCAACTGTATAAAGGCAATATACTCTTTCTTAAGAAAATGAAGGTGAGAAGTGTCATGCTGCCAGCTCAGCTATTTGGAATTTTGTAAATAATTCTATGCCATTTGTGAATAATTATATGATTTATACAGGACTGTACGTTATGTACTGAGCTTCAAGAATGTAACCACAGCATACTCTGCTGGAACATAAAAATTAACCTGCAAAACTTAAGAATAGTTTAGGTTAAGTTACTTCATAGCTGGGCCATAAACTAAAGATGTTATCAGTCAGTTTCAGTTCAATACCAGACACAATGTCTAGAGCTAGAAGTTTTTCTACTGTCTTGAAAGAAAAGTAATTACTAAGTTTAAAATGTAAATGACTTCAAAAATCTGGCAAACATCTGAGAAATATGTATTTTTAACACAGAGATGTGAAATTCTGTTAAGTTTCTCTTTAGCATGGGAACTGAAGTCAGATGACAAAGAGTGATGTCATCCAAGCTGGCCCAGCAGTAATGTTTAATATTCATTTGGGAATTCTCAGAGAGAGGCTGTGCATTTTGTATTTTGTATTGGGCCTAGCAAGAACATCCACTCATCATCACCATCTGCACTCGCTTTGCTAATAGAAAGTAGAGTACAGTAATTTCTCTTAGATATATATATATATATATATATAGGAATATAGAAAACATTATTTTAGATGTTTTCTGTATTTATTTGAGACTGTCCTGCAATGGTGTTTTAAAATACTTCCTGTGATTTTGAACTCCGAAGTCACTGTGTTGAGTTACAATTGTCTTGTTCTTTTATTATTTATTATTAAACATATTTAAACCTGTCTTTGTGACTGATATTTGTTAGACATATTTATGCTGTTAGTGTACTGGCATATGTATTTGTTGACACTGTACAGGCTACTCCTAATAGTCTGGCACTTGGTCAAAACTACCACTTTAATATAGTAACATTACATAGTAGGATTCGACCCTTTGTAAGGGCATTATAGTAGCTGATAAGAGGGGTTGGTGGCAGTGGAAACTACCTTATAGTTTGGGCAGAAAGGGGCATAGCTAGTAAACCTGTGCCAACCTTCCCCGTGTGCGTCTGTGTGTGTGTGTGTGCGTGTGTGCATAAATCAAATCTCAAAGTGTATGTGTCAGTTACTTGAGCAGGGACACAAAGAACTGATTGGACAGAGAGGATGTTGGAGGTCTTGGCTTGGCCCCTCAGTTGAGACCTTCACCCTCTAGCTGTGCCAATGGGGATTCTTATTGGGGATCTGGAGGAAGAGGGAGAAACCAACCCCAGACTTACTGTGATATCTGTGTGCTCTTAAGGGAAATTGTACTTTACTGTGTGTGTGCTTGTTATCCTCCCAATGTGTACGTCCCTTAGCTGTTGCCAATGGTCAGGACTGAGGCTCCTTGATTACTGGCCAGTGCAGGGGCATCACAAGAAGCATTATAGTTTTCATGTATGGCTTGGATTCATATAGATGCATTTCAGGTTGGCAGACTGCTTATGTCATATGAATAAACTACACTGCAGTGCAGAACATACACGAATAACTAAGCATAGACTTAACCATACAAGGTGGGTGAAGTGGAAGGTAAACATTGTAAATGAAGCAGATCGCCATAACTTAGGGCAAGCAGGCAATTGCAAGGGAGCAGTTTTATGCATCATTGTACTAAAGTCATGAAACAATGTATGAAAGTTACAGCAGATACAAAGAAAAAATATGCAGCTGATGTGAGGGATGAGACAACATGTCGTCAGCAAGCTGAGCGGTTTATTGGTATAGGTATTTAAAGAAGATTACAAGACAGTAAGTAAGGAAAGAGTTATAACAAGCCAAGGAATACAAAGTAGGAATTCACTAAGGTAAGGCAAAGTTAGGCATGGGAGATAAGACACTTCATTGCAGGGAAAGATAATCATTTTAATTATTAGAGAAAGAATGGCAAATGGGAGGCATGAAGGACATCAAAGAGGAAAAAGAAAGGAGGGGAAGAGCAGGCACTGAGGTTAAACAAACACACACTAGGTACACATAAACAGGCAAATACAGGAGAGTCAAATGGCCAACAAGAGGAGGAGATATGCTACAAATAATGCTGTATGTGTACACAGAAGGAAGGAGATAACAGATACTTATAAATGCACAAACACATGATAGGCAAATGGCCAACAAAAGTTGGAGATACTGTGAAAACAATGCTGTATGTGTACACACAAGGAAGGAAACATGAAATACAAATAAACACACAAACACAGGAGAGCTAAATGGCCAACCAAAGGAGGAGATATGGTACAAACAATGCTGTATGTGTACACACAAAGAAGGAAATATGGACACATAAATATACAAACACAGCATAGCCAAATGGCCAAAATGGCCAACAAAAGAAGAAGATATGGTACAGACAATGCTGTATGTATACACACAAGAAAGGAGGTTTAAGATACACATAAACACACAAACACAAGAAAGCCAAATGGCCAACAAAAGGAGGAGACAGGTTACAAACAATGCTGTATGTGTACACACAAGGAAGGAGATATGGACAAAACACAGGAAAGCCAAAATGGCCAACGAAAGAAAAAAATATGGTACAAACAATGCTGTATGTATACACACAAGGAAGGAGATATGAGATACACATAAATATACAAACACAGGAAAGCCAAATGGCCAACAAAAGGAGGGGACAGGCTACAAACAATGTATGTGTACACACAAGGAAGGAGACAGGAGATACACATAAACAGTTGAACACAGGAGAGCCAAAATGCCAACAAAAGAGGGAGTTGTGGTAACAACAATGCTGCATGTGTATACATAAGGAAGGAAACATGAGATACACATGAATAGAGAAACACATGAGACACAAATGGCCAACAAAAGGGGAGATATTGGAAGTATTTCAACTATAGACCAACACAGAAGGACACTACTCTAACCCAGTATATGAGATTCAGTTCTACGTGGTTTGTGATATGGGGTACATTACCTTTAGTTGGCCTTATGGCATTGGCCAGTTGGCCTGGTAAGTTCAATACCTGGAGGGGCTGACACATGATTGTCCAGAGTGCCATTTCCTGGCAACTGCCACCTCAACTACTTGGTCCAACTCCAGCTATGATGGGTAGTCTACCTTCTAAGGCTGATAAGGAACCCTCCATCAGTAAACCATTCAACACTCAGATTATCCTCCTCAGCTTCAGCCTCAACAGGAGTGGCAACAGGTAGCAGATAATGTGCCTTCGTCTCAGACGGGCCTTTGTGGACTGCAGAAGGAAATCACAAAAGGCAGAGTGCCATTAGTGAGCTAGACTGGTATACCATATACAGTATAGTTGTGTTAATATGACGCCATGAATCCAACTTTTGCCATGGGTTTCTACTGTCTCATGCAGCAGCCAGAAGTGTTCACTTCTTTCCCTTTGTCTGTACTGAAAGACAAAGGGGATATGAAATTCAACACATATCACATACAGGTGTGAAAGAGATGCAGATTCTAGTGTAAAGAAAGAGCTCCCATATACTTGCAAGTAAACAGAAGCCTGAGGTTGTGCCCATGGTCTTGGACATGTACTGCCAAATGTATGCTCATGAAGTAGAAGCAGGACAGGATTCTCTCAAACAGGACAGCAATCTGCACCACCGCCTGTTGCAGAATGGAAAAGAAGCAGTTACACTACCACAGCTATGCTGCCACATGTATGATCAGTATAGAAAAGCATGAAATGGTTGCCAAAACCCCGATGCATACTGCCATGTGTCCTAGTCCACAACACAAGACAGAGCCAGAACACACAGCTGTAAATAAAAGCACATAGAGCATACAGAGAGTCATACAGAGCATCAAACTTACTATATGCTGGAAACTGTCATGGGGAAAAATACAATTAAGACCAGAGCTGTGAAAGACAGGAAAAAAGCAATTAACATTAGTTTGACACACAGCAGAACTGGCAAACATAATACCATATGAGGCAACCCTAGATCAACTCTGCTTCCTACATGCAAAGATCTTCAGGGAAGTTGTGTCATACAGATTATTGTACTGTTGCCTGCACTGCTCATCAGTATAGGTACTGCTGGACACCCTAGAGCATTGGTTTGTTAGTCATGTGAAGCACTTACCTTATGGAATAGACCTGCATAACATCTGAGCAGGCATTGCATGAACTGGTTGAGAGGAACACACTCTGGGATGGAAACAACATTTGGTTCACTCTGAGATTTAGAGTCTAAGTCACTATAACAACGTTGTGATGATAATTCTGGTGCAGGTAACAGATGTTCACAGTTTTGCCTGTACTGCGTACCTTCCAATTCTCTAAGGTAGGATCTCAGTTCAGGACATTTGCCAATAGCTTGACCTGTGCAGTCAAAACCTTTTTCTGTTTGAAGTCTGACCATTTCTCCTTCCCTTAATGGAGAAAGACTTTTTCTCGACTTGTCATACAATAACTTCTGGATAGAATGATTATTAAATAATTGAGCCTTGATGGTCTTATTATTCTTGGCTTTAGGCTTTAGTAGACTGGTAGTAATAGGTAGCATAGTTTCTGTTTGCCTGGAAAGAAGTCATTGATCAGGAGATCCAAGAACATCATCACAGGGTACATTCCTTAGGTTAAGCAGATGTACGAAAATGCCTGAATTGTTACATCTTGACCTTTCAAGTAGCTGCTTCACACTCTGCACAGCTCGCTCAGCCAGGCCATTTGACTGAGAATACTCAGGACTACTAGTAATATGTAGAAAGTCCCATTCTCTTGCAAAGTTCTGAAACAGCTGGCTAGTAAATTGAGTACTATTGTCAGAAATAACTTTGTGTGGACTATCATGGACTGAGAAATGACATTTCAGCTTAGTGATAAGAGTAGTAGATGTTCGATTAGGTAGTAGATCAAACTCAAACCAATTTGAATAAGAGTCTACCAATACCAAGGAGTGTTGATTGTTCCAATCGAAGATATCAGTGGCTACTGTTGACCAAGGTAGTTCATGAACTGGATGCAGCTGAAGCGGTTCTCTTTGCAAATGTGGTCTAGTACTATTGCATACTGAACAAGAGGAAAGTACTTTATCAATGTCTTTCTGTAATGAAGGCCAAAATACTAATTCTCACATTTGCCTCTTAGTGGGTGTGGATCCTTGTTGACCACGATGCAAAATCTGAATGTACTCATGTTGTAAGGAAGCAGGAACAGCAATTTTAAGACCTTTGAAAATAATGCCATCTTTCATCAAGATTTCATCTCTGTAGGGAAGATAGGTTTACACTTCAAGTGGTACACTAGATTGCTTTGATAGCCATCCACTTCAAGTGGTACACTAGATTGCTTTGATAGCCATCCAATATTAAGGTAGTGATTGAGCTTTTGCAAAATCAGATCAGTCTTTGTGTAATTTCTCAACTCATCAAGCCTAGTGGTAGAAATATTACACACTGCCATCACATCAAAATCAAAATTCTCTGCAACAAGCTGTTCTGTTGTATTCCTGGGCGATCTGGATAAGGTATCAGCCAGATAGAGTAGTTTGCCTTTTGTATAGACCATTTTGAAGTTGTACTTTTTGCAGTTTGAGCATCATTCTTTGTAATCTCGCTGAAGCTGAATGCATAGGCTTCTTTAGAATAGCAACTAGATGTTGGTGGTCAGTCTCAGTCTGAATAGCTCGACCATAAATATAATCATGAAACTTGGAACATGCAAATACTATTGCCAAACGTTCTTTCTCAATTTGAGCAGATTGCATCTCAGTTTAGGTAAGTGTTCTAGATGCATAGGCTACTGGCCTACCCTTTTGAAGTATAACTGTGCCTAGACCAAATTTTGAAGCATCAAAGTAAAGAGTAACTGGTTTGTTCACATCATAGTATCTTAATGTAGGTGGGGTGGTAATTTTCTGCTTGAGGTCATCAAATGCCTTCTGGTGCTGTTCTAACCATGGCCATGCAACATTTTTGTGCATTACCTCTCTTAAAGGTGCTGTCAACTCACTTAAGTCTGGTATAAATTTGCCTAAATAGTTGAACATGCCTCAGAAACGTTGTAGAGCTTGAATATTGTCTGCTGCTGACATCTCATGAATTGCTACTTGCTTGGTCTGGTCTGGTCGCAAGCCAGTACTGGTAAATAAATGACCTACATATGTAACTTCTGGAAGTCTGAATATGCACTTCAGAGGATTTAGCTTTAAGTTTACTTCATGTGCTCTGTCTAGAACTTTCTTTATGTTTTTGGCATGCTTCATTTTACCATTGCCTCTAACCAATAAATCATCTACTATTATGGCACAAGGATAACCCGAAAAAATTTGCTCCATTGCATGCTGAAATACTTCACTTGCAGAATTTATTCCAAATGGCATCCTTAGAAATTTGTATCTACCAAACAAAGTACCAAAAGTTCTTAGTAATGGAGATTTGTGATCAAGAATCACTTGCCAAATGAACTCCTTGCATCCAAGACAGACAAAACAGTGGCATTCGGCATTAGAGCTGCAACCCCTTTGACTGTGCCCATTGGATGATGTGGTCTTTTCAATACTTTGCTCAAATCTCTTGGGTCAATGCATATTCTGATTTTAGTCTGAGCCTTTTTTTTGAGCTCCTATATAGATAATACCCATTTAGTTGGTTCTATAACTGGACAAATTACACCTTGCTGTACCTTTTTATCCATCTGAGCCTTAACTTTGTCCTGCATAGCTATTGGAACTCTTCTTGCTAGTCTGACTACTGGAGTGACCTCTGGGTCTAACTTCCTGGAATATACAACTGGAAGTTTGCCCAACCTGTCATCGAAAACATCAGCATATTCTGAGAAAATGGTTTCAGAAAAATTATAACTAGGATATGCACTTATGTGATGAACTTCTTTGGTAAAATAATTAATTCTCATACTATCTTCGAGACCCAGCAAAGACTGTACTGGTCTTCTGACTGCACAGAATAACAAGTTGTAACAGTTCTTGGCCAAATAACATGAAAGCATCACTGAGCCTTCAGTTTGAATCTCTTCACCTCCAAAAGCAACAAGTTTCGCACTACAGGCCACATTGAGTTGTTCATTAGTTCTCACTCTAGTAATGTGTCTGCTGATATCATATTACACAATGAACCAATGTCTGCTATAAGCTCTGTGGATTTACCATTGGCCTGGACTATACAAAACACTTTGCTTTTGCCAATAAATTCACTGCTTCAACTCTTTCACCAATCACTGATATACCAACCACATAGAAAGCTGACTGCTACATCTCTACTTGATCAACCTGCCTTTTTGTGTGACCTTTTTTTTACAACTGTGTGAGGTTTACCTGATTTGCAAACTTTTTGGAAATGGTTCCATTTTTTACACTTGTGACATTGCTGATCAAATGCTAAGCATTTCTCTCTTTTAGACTCATGATTTGCACCACAGTTGTGACAGTTAACAATAAAGCTGGACTTGGGTTTTTCTGATTCATGCTTGTGCTGTACTGAAGAACATGCCCCTCTAACTGAACTGGTATTAGAAATTGGTGGAAAACTATGTGGTTTCCTTGATGAGCCAGCAGGAGTTGTGGCTGCCATGTACTTAGTAGTTCATTTCTGTTTGCCTAGTGTTGCATGCTGTCTACATTTGCTCTGGAGCCTGCTGAAGCCATTCTCTTGTCACTTGCAAGCATACTTTTGTGTTTTTCTGTCACTTTATAGATTTGGTAAATCTCTATGGCTTTACTCAACATTAAATCACTGTCACAAAGCAAAATCTTTCTCACAGCAGCACTATTAATACCACACACAAGCCTGTCCTTTATTAGCTCATCTTTTAAGTCACCAAACTGACATATTTTAGCCTTGTTTCTCAGATCAGTTATATAAGCTGCAAAAGTTTCCCCTGGTTTCTGATCTCTCATATAAAAACAATGGCTGTCTAATGTAATATTTGTCTGGGGGTTACCCATTTCTCTGAACTTGGGTTTCAAACACCCCGGATCTTCCCTTGACTTAGCCTGTACTGCTGTACAACAATACCATGGTTTTCACCATCTCCTTCATATACTGCTGGGGCATACACAAATGAACACTTTCTTTCTATGGCCTCTGACCCACATAAGTTTAGCAAAATTAATGCCTTGGTGCATGCATCTTTATCTGAATAAGCTGCTTGTATAAAAATATTGAACAAATATATTCTCCAGTTCTCTGCAATATTCTGACCAAATACAAGAGGTAAGGGCTTTCGAAATCCATCTGCTATAGTAACACATACCAGTGAAGGATTTTGTAAATAAACCCAAACACAAACACATATGCCAGAAATTTATGCCAGTACTTGTAACTTTACTCAATAGCACAGCGAGCATCTGTATAACTGAACTTTGTGAAATAAGTTTGTCTCGGGCAGGATAATACTCTTGAAATTACTCTATTGCACAAAATCACCTCATAGCAGTATAAGAAACATGTCAAATAACAGCATGATGCAAGCCTCTGTGTAACTGGACTTTGTGAAATAAGTTTCATGGGCACCGTAATACTTTTGAACTTATTGTATTGCTAAAGTAATTTATTGTTTACCACCACATAACCGACGGATGGATGGTAGAGCCCTGATGACCGAAAGGAATGTGTCAAATATGCACATTGCCGAACGCAACTGTATCAATTCGCAAACCCGCACCCCCTTTGTGATCCATGTTAGCACTCAGTTTGGATGTAGAGTGGTTGAAAATGTCGCATTTGGTGGTTTTGTGACATTCTGACCGTTCGACATGCAAAAATTTGTTTACCGGAATTGATCATTGTTGGTTTCGACTTCCCTGTGTTCGGTTATGTGGTGGTAAACCTAATTTATCATTATTTTAAGAAGCACTTCAAATAACTGTATGATGTGTATGAACTGGGCAAGAGAAGCTCGGTGTCAATAACATTTTGAAGTAATGGCACTTTATGAATAAACTGTATGCAACACACTGAAACTTCCCCAAAATGGCAGTGCCTTTCTAGGTAGTTTTCTACAGTGCAAGGAATACTCTGTAATGGAGGCACTTTGCGAATAGACACACCCAGCAGAAGAAACATTTTTGAAATGGCTACACTTTGACTGCACTTCACGAAATAGTTGCACTTTATGCAAAACTAACTTTTTGGAATACATGCACAGTAATAAGCGCACACTGTAAGCACTTTTACACACCTTGAGATACTTCAAATAACTCTAGTTATGCCCTTGATACAATAGGAAGTCATAGTTATGCCAAAACACAGCACTTTGCCAAAATTTTGCTTAATGTTCCCCTTTTTTGCCCTTATTATATTTGTTTTGCTTGTTTTATCTCTTTTTATGCCCATTATACTTTTCTTGTGCTTGTTTTACTCTAAACATGCCCATTTTGCCTTAAGCATACTCGTTTTGCCTTTCAACATGCTCATTTTACGTTTCTATCAATTGTTTCATCAAACACCATTACGTTAAACATTTCCCTTGGTTAACAAGCCTTTTGTACCTCCTGCTTGTATAATAATGCATGTTTTTGCCCCTGTAATGCCCTATTTTGTCCTTCTTATAAAAGTACAGTCTGTGCATATTCTCATTACCTTTGCTAGTTTTCTGGCTCTTTTTCATGCTCGTTTCCCTTAGCTTACCTTCACTGTCATCTCTGCACCTCATGGCTCCGAATGTTATTCTCTGTGATCCCAGTTCTGACACCATGTCAATCTCCTACTTTGGACACAATAGAAGAGTCTTTGTGGGTTCTGTTTAAGCAGCTTTATTTTATACAAACACATCATGATAGAAGTTTACAGACTTTAACTTAAGTAACTTATATACAAACTAACTGCAGTAATCATACATGCTTACTCCCTGGCTGCACTCTCAAAATGGCAATAGGAATGGCACGTGCTTGATATTTATATGTGCACTCTTAGTCTTTCACATGCTTCTTAAAGATACAGCACATAGCACGTGCTCTCTGATTTAAAGTCTCCAATGGGCACTAGCATAATCAGTAACTGTCAAAAATCTAAAACAATACAAAATGTAAAGCTGATAATCCTACCCTACATAAGACTTTGAATCTCTATAAGTAGGCATAGTGCCTCAATGTAGTGCAATGCAAGTACATAAACAGCCTACCTGCATGTGTAAGTATCCATGACATATAGATGACTATAGCTAAAATGTGTTAGCACCTTATGCTGCTAATGTATTTCTTGTGAAACAATGATTCATAGAGATCAGTAGAATCTAGCTTCATTAGCATATACACAGTGAAACTACTTATATAGTGTCTCTTTTACAGCTAGTCCACCATGTTAAATTCCCAAATACCCAGCAAGTAAGAAGCAGCAGACTTATCTGAGGAGGGAGAAGTACAAACTGACAGCACAAAAGCAACCATTCCATAAGAAAGAGCCCTGAGAAAGTACACTGTGGTCTTTTGTATTATAGTAACAGCTATGCAGCAGTCCAAGAAAGTGCTAGCTTATGAATAGCATTTTGTAACACTGATATGAGCAATGCTTGCCAAAAAATATGCCTGTAGCTGTAGAGTGTGTAGGTTATGCACCTATAGACCTACAAGTATATCGGAGTGATGACAGCCTGCTGAAATAAGACTGACGCCCCGTCCAAATCCACTCAAAACTATACAGTCCAGGTTATGCGCCTGTAGATCTACATCTATGTCTGACAGATGACAGCCCACTGCAACAGTAATGCCACCAACTCCTCCTCCTCTTCTTGTTTTCCCTGTTATGTTAAATGCAACTGCCAGATACCTGTGTATCCTCTTGGGACTAGCCAATAGTAACACTACTAGATATTTGGCTCCATTACAAGTTTAGACATTACTGGCTTGCTAAGGATAACTTCCAACTACCAAATGGCTGCACTTCTCCCCCCTGCCTGCCCTTCATATAGTGTGCTTGTCTGCTGGGAGCATTCAGCCACAATACTCCTGACATGATATGCCTGCACATTGAGCTGTTTATGTATTCCTGTGAGCCGCCATCCCTGCTGTCAGAGGAATGCCCATCTCTTACAAGTCCTAGGGGACTCTTGTGAGGCACATGGTCGAGCTGTTTCCCTACATAAGTCTGCCCCTCTGACTGCACACCTTTCCAGGTACTGAGAGAACCTAATGCCCAGCATATCTGCATCCTCTACTGCCTACCTATCCTTGTCCAAACCTGACATGATTAGACAGACCAACATTTGTGATCCATTAGTACACCTCTGTACCCATACATTAGTATGTTCTTATCTCACTTCCTAAGAGTATGCATTTACCCCAAAGACAGGGAATGAAAGACGTTAGACAAATTCAGCTTTGTTGAAAATGAAATAATGAATGACTGAAGTTAGATGAGTTCAGAATGAAGTCTTGCTACATGGTCTCAGGACTCATGGCCTTGCCTGCTTGGGTGAGGGAGTACCCACCGGCCTCTATGGGATTGTATGTGGAACACAGTGGTAAAGAATCATTGCACATGAAAATGTGGAACTCATAGAAGTCACACAACACAGTGGTGCAAAGGAATACAACTAGAAGGGATTCATCTCCCACTTTAAACCTCACAGATGACGGCTCATTCTTACATCCCTGCATTGAGACAGTGAATGAATTAGTATCTTATTGGGAGGCATAAGACATGGGTTCTGCTAAAGGCCAGACACTCCATATTTGATATGGGAACTGCCAGGTTAGGACCCATTCTACATATGCTATATTAGACTGTACCCAACTGATGTGTGGGAACAGAGGCAGACTACTGCCTCTGCACTCCTTTAGTACATTGGATATTAAGACTCAGAGGACATCAGGCACAGTTAAGCATGGGATAATTGCCAGCATGCACCCACATTTCATTTTCAGAAATACTGTAGGGTATCACAGACTGCACTCTAATATAGCATATGTAGAATGACTTGTAACCTAGCAGTTCCCATATCAGATGCACATCGTCTGTCCTTTAGCAGAACCCATGTCTATGCCTCCCAATAAGATACTTATTCATTCATTCTCTCAATGCAGGGATGTAAGAATGAGTCATCACCTGTGAGGTTTGATGTGTTAGATGATTCCCTTCTAGTTGCACTCCTTTGCACCACTCTGTTGTGTGACTTCTGTGAGTTCCACATTTTCATGTTTTTTAAAGTCACGGATTCAGTCATTGCATTATTATGCACTTCCTCCATCCTGCACTATTGACATTCTGGGCCACTGTGTCCCACATACAATCCTATAGTGGCTGTTGGGTACTCCAAAACCACAGCAGGCATCCCCATAAGTCCTGAGACCCTGTAGTAAGACTTCATTCTTAACCAGTCTGAACTCATCTAACTTCAGTCAGTCATTATTTTCATTCTCAACAAGGCTGAATTTGTCTAACTTCTTCCATTCCCTGCCTTTGGGGTAAATGCATACTCTTAGGAAGTGAGATAAGAACATACTAATGTGTGGGTACAGAGGGGTACCAATGGAGCACATATGTTGGTCTGTTTAATCATAAGTCAGGTTTGGACAAGGATAAGTATGCAGTAGAGGATGCAGATATGCTGGACATTGGGTTCTCTCAGTACTTGGAAAGTATGCATTCAGAGGGGCGGACTTATGCAAGGAAACAGCTCTAGCATGTGAAACACAGGAGCCCTCTGTAAGAGATGGGCATTTAATGACAGCAGGGATGGCGGCTCACAGGGCCACACTTTGCATTTCCATATCAGCACCCTCAAACATGGCTTCCAAAGTTTTCCTGTATCACCTGCAACACGGTAGTGAGTTTGAGCTATCATAGGTGTTAGACATAGGGACATATTGTCTGACATTTTTAGTATGTGATTGCACTGGTGTGCCTGTTCTTACCTATTAGGGAACCCTCAATCATTTCACCATGCAGGAATCAGCAATGCAAAGCACATGTATGTCTTATATGTGAATCATGGGCCATGCCTGTGTGCTATTCAAATACATGGGTTATGACCCTCTGTGTATCAGAAGCTACATCTTGACAGCTGAAGGACAGATAGCAGTGTTGCTAACTAGCTTGGTCTTGGTTACCATTTGTGTACAGTATATAGCTAGTTAGCCACACTGCTAACTGTCCTTCACCTGAAGGACAGATAGCAGTGTGGCTAAATAGCTGGGTCTTGGTTGCCATATGTATACTGTATATAGCTCCAACCATACAGGGTAGGTATGTGATATCAAAAACCCAATCAAGGTGGTGGCTGTATCCTCTAGAATGAAGTGAAGTGAGATGTGCTCATCCACATTTGGCAGCAATTTAAGAAAAGTCTTGAGTATTCTGTTGGCTGAGGTCTGTAAGGCACCCACTATGTCACCAGTTTGTGTACTGGAGATCCCAACTTGACATACCTTGTTAACCACTAGCATGAGATATCTGTGCATTCCTCCAGATGCTTCAGATCCAGTCTGTGGGTCATACAGGTCAGCCAACACTCATGTAAAATTTTTGTCAACTCTTTTGGCAGTACATTGTCTATTGGTTTATCAAGTGATGTGATTCAACTGTTTGGAAGTACTTTCATCTGCATGTATGGGCCTGCTCTACCTATAGGTGACAAAAAGCCATGCTAAATAAATTCTGCTAAGGAATAGTATCTGCTGATGGTATTTATGCTCTTGCCAATTCTGCAAATTCCTATGTGCTTTTTGCCTTTTACCCTGTTGTAATCATCTGTGCCTCTTCATGCCTGATGTCTATGAATCATAACCTACTTTTCTCCAGTCTTCATGCTCATCTGAGTCTACAGTGAATGGACTGTTTTAATTCATTAGCACTTAAAGGTTCTTAGATAAGTGCCAGGCAATTGGTATGCAGACCATTTCAAGCCTAGCCATAACCCCCTATTTAAAATGTCCCTCTAGCCTCGAGGAGGGCAAGGGAAGATAGACTGAGAGGGAATTTAAGGCTGTCCATCTAATTAACTTGGTTTACCTTGGAGGTGCCAAGGGGGCTACTCTGCTTTGCATGTAGTGTAAGTTTATAACAGAAGTGAGATATACATTGGGATATGAATCTATCACACTAGCATGTGTTATAAATCTGCTGATGAATGTTTTGTTCATTTAGCCAAGTATTTCATGTATCATAAGTTCTACAAAGGAATAGTAGATCAAATAGGGTTGGATCTTTCATGACACAAAAGGCTAGACATAGATCTCCATGGAAGAATATGCAAGAGAATGAGTACAGAGAAAGGACTAAAGGACTGCCAGTCTCTCATAATAACTAAGATTTTTGAGTTGACTGATCCTTTCAGTTATGAATATTTGAGGTCTCTGAAGTTGTGTTATATGTTTAATTAAATACATGCCAAAAGTTGTGTTATATTCAATAATGTCTGATAAGATATGTGAAAAGGGGAATTAAGACTTCTTTGGATCTAAAGGAGATGAGCCAGACAGAAGGGTTTCCAAGCTAAAGTAGAGATATGATGGTCAAATGAGAAGGCATTATCAACAAGAGTACTCCAATCCCATACAACAGTGTCTCACTTCAGGGGTGTATCTCCTATATGGATAGTGAAACTGTTTTGTTTAAGAAAATTAACTATGCTGCATTTTTTTACATTTAATTTGAGACCGTTGGCTTTGCACCAATTGTTAACATGGTCTCAGCCAAGGTGGAGCAATTTTGAGTCAGATGAAGATTGAATAACAACATCCAATTTACAGCAGTCTGCTAACTTGGTTAACCATAGGCCAGAAGTGCTGGCCTGAATGTCTGAGAAATATATCCCAAATAGGAGAGGGCCCAAAACTGAGTCCTGTGGTACACCACTGATATCAGTTTTGCTTTCAATAGTGGCGCCTGTTACTCTAACCACATGGGTTCTGTCAGACAACCAGTTAGCTATCCACTGCACAAGTAAGGATTTATATTCAGATTTAGTAGATTTAGTAGTCTATCTATAATGCTTGTATGCAGAAAAGTGTTAAAGGGCATTGTCAGGTCAAGATATGCTATATGCACTGCATAACTACTAACCACTGCTTCAGGTAATTTTTTAAAGAAATTCATAGGGTTAAAGAAGCATAAGTTTCTTTTGACAAGGCCAAACTGATGAATATCCAGAGCTGAGAGATTTTTAATGTCCTGATTAATGAAGTCTGAGATAAAGTTGAGATGAGGCAAGTGAGGCTAAGTTACCAGCGTCTGTGGTTGGGCCAGTCTTGTGAAGTAGCTTTACACTAGCTGTTTTCCAGGCTTCAGAAATTCAACCAGTGGAGAGGCTTAGACTAAATAGTCATTTACTTAATTCCTTTTCCTCATGTTTTAGCATATTAACCTTGAGATATATGTGTTTCACTGAATCAACATCTAGTTTTGTTCTCCAGTTTTCAGTTGAGGAACATGTATGGAGTGAACTTTGCAATTTAACTATGAATGCTACCCTGTCTTTAGTTCATAGAGTTGCCACTAAATGAATTCCTATTGTGGAAATTTTTAAGGTTGTACTGCCTGAAAAACGTGTAAATGTTTGCAAAACAGCATGATACTGACATAAATTTTAAGTTATCTCACCTGCATTAATTCATGCATATAAAATTCCTCTCTGCTGTCAGTCTGTACAGCAACTGTCTGCAGAGCTTAATCACAATAAATTTAAAGTCAGAAAAAATAAAAAAATATATATAAGTTGAATAAGTAAAGCAGATTTTCTCCTTTCATATTTGGTATACATAGTTATGTTTCAAACAATAAGGATGCGCTACAAACACAATGTAGGTAAATTAAATTAAACTTATCGCTTTGCATAGATATGCATGTATGTATATATATCTATACATATCTATCTATATTCATCTATCCATCTATAGCTTCATCTGTCTGTATACACACACACATATATATATATATATATATATATATATAAATATATATATATATATATATATATACCTTTTATTTAACATGAATAATTGATTGGGAATTTTACCTATTTTCAGGGGATTACAGAGGAAATAAACTCCACATTGCATTAAATCAAAATTAATTTAAACTATTATAAATTACATACAACATACAAAACTATATACAGAGATAACTATGGAATAGCAAAGTATGAAACTTTTGCACACACAAATTATATAATCATATTTTCTTATTTTTAGTAATTAATAAAACATGTATAAACAAATTGTCTGCTATATGTGTCCTAACAATTTAGGAGAAAAGGATATATTAGTAAGAATAGACAAAAAAAAGGAAAAATAGGAAACAAGAGCAATAATAATAATAATAGTAATAATAATAATAAAGATTTAAGATGTGTAAACATAGGAAATACAAGACTGACTGCATCTTGATGTACATTCAGCAGTCATAATGTAAACTTTTGCCAGTAGAAAATGCAAAATGATTATGCATATGATGTTCTGCATGCAAGAAAATGTTTCCAACTGTGCTAGCTGTATTTTGGGGTTAGAGTTTTTTATTGCTATTCTTAGCATAGGGAATTTTATTGATGATTGTTAGATTTTTTTATATGAATTAGATTCTGATTTTATGATGTACATGTTTTTGTTAAGATTAATTTCTATAGTAGGTTACTTATTACTGAGCATTTTACTGGCTTAATAATGATAGTATATGTTGTTTAGAGTTGTAAGAATGACAGAGTCTGCTGAATGTCAATGTATTTTCATGATTGTATTACAATGGTGGTTTCTGTTTGCTGGTTTGCTACAAGAAATTTATTCTGCTGTAGCTTTGTTAAAGTTTGAATACTGGGTAGAAATGAAATTTCATACAGTGCACTTCATAGCAGAAGTGTTTGAGAAGTAGTTAAGCTCATATATTCTCACAGGTATGGTTTGAGTTTATAAGAATTTAGCTTTGGCTAGTTTTGTCTTTTAATATATTTTATGTGAATTAGCAGAGTTTGGTTCTTGTAATGCTAAGATTTCTGATAGTGAAGGGTACATTTTTGTCACATTCAGGACTGCTGTTCTCAGCATTAGAACTGTTCACCCAATAAAACTTTCCTCAAAAAATGTATTTATTTTTGTAAAAAAAAAAATAACAGATGTAAATGACATAAAGTATCCACTCAAAACCATACAACACATACATAGGTACTAAAACCAACCATAATACCCAAAACACACAATAAATGTCATGACCAAGCACAAGTGCCTCACCATCAAAGCCTATAAGGCAATGCACATCCACTTCAAATATTTGAGTCATAGGAGACACTATACTGAGACACACAGACATCCTCCCTCACCAGACTTAACAAGGAGAAAGTCATGGTCAGCTGTCTTTCTGGTGCCAGTATTTGTCAGATCACTCTGGCACTCAAGTCTCTTAGGAGCAAGTACCATTATAATTCGGTCGTAGTATATGTTGATGTGAATGACTTGAGACATACCTCTCTGGACTACATGAGGAGAGACATCATTCATCGAGATTTCTGATTATGTGTCAGAGGCATGTATGTCCCTAGCCTCGATCAGCATATTTCCCTCACCTAAGATGATACGGCAATATAAACAGAAAATCATTGACTTCAATAATTGGCTTAGTTTCTGTTGTCATTCTAAGGGGATCCAGTTTCTGTCAACTTGGGATGACATGATTCATAGATCTTGATGGTTTGTCAGAAATGCTCTTCATCTGTTACCCCTAGAATTTTGGCTGCTGGCAAAGGCTCTTGCTACCTCCATAGCATTTTAGTCAATGTCACAAAGACAAAATTTCCAACGTAAAACTTTAATCAAAAAACAACCTCAAAGTTATGCTGCTAAATGCTAGGAGTCTTAGTGTAAAACTGCACTCAGTTGAAGCAGTCCTCACCTTGGAAGATGCTGACATCTGTGCAGTCATGGAAACCTGGTTGAAGGCAGTGGAGAGCACCTGAGCCATACTGGGTTACTCCTCTAACCACATGTTCAAACCACGAATAGAAAGCATGAAAATTAAAGGAGGCAGTTTATCAATATTCATTAAAGATAACTACGTTTGCAGATTGGTTAAACAGTATGATTCAATGGAGACACATCAGGTACAACTAACTGTTAGTAGGACACCTATTCAAGTCATTGCCAGCTACAGAACCCTCTCCATGAATCAAGACACCCACTCTGCCTACTTGGATCATTAGTTTCATAGGTTCATAGGTAGGTACTAGGCTATTGGCCCTCGAGCCTATATAAGCCTAGCCAGATGGTACCCTGGCTTTTGCCACCCAAGAAAATTATTTTCCTGTGCCCCTGTCGAGCAGAGCTACAGTAGTGATCCATGGGGTGAATTTTCTATCTCCCATCCAGTTATCAAGATTTTTCTTGAAGAGTGCTAATGAGGAGCTTTGTTTGATATAGATAGGTAGTTTGTTCCAGAGTATGGGAAGTCTCTGGGACAGGAATCTATCCCTTCAGCATGTTCTGTTTATTGTGGTGACAATATTTAGGTCCCTAGAGCAACAGGTTTAGTAGTTATCCTGCGGTTCTACAGCACCTCACACCCTCCAAAGGGTAGGGCTGTGCCACCCACAGCAGCGAACCTATGTTTACCACGTTAAGGATTGCACTACATTGGGAAAGGGGACATATACCCTGCCAGTACCATCATCAATGACATTAAACTGGCATACTGCTTATTTCCCAATGTGTTGCTGTGCCTATTCTGTCTTGGTGGAATTACATAGGCTAAAATGGGTTCCTTGCACAGGTACATGCATCCATGTGTACAGTATTCTCTGTGTATTTCATCAACAACAAAGCCTCTGTGTGTTATACACAAACATGTGGTGTGTACCACCCAGTACACTTACCATTGCCCACTGCAGAAGGGCTGCTGACATCAGCCATCATGTACTCATCTGTATACACCCTCAGACCTATCAGCCATGTGGCACATGCAGTAGCTGTTATACAGACCTGTGACATGTGTTCACCTGTACCCAGGATATGGCACAGCCAAGGTGTCACCACAGTGCCATACCCCTTGTAGGACACAACAGCAGACCATCATCCTGCTGACACATGGACACCTACATCACAAATGAAATACGTTATGGAGACCACAATCACTCAATGTTAATAACAGCTATAATGCATCATGGCTGGACAGCTACACTTCCTGACATGTAAGCATTAAACTTTACTGCTGACAACATGTTACACAGCATTACATTTGTACACCATAGTACAGTCATCCTGTGCATCAGAACCATATTAGCCTGTCCCTGCATCAATGTTATGGATGATAGGGATGTGGCACAGGTATCATCATATGCACAGGGTGTGTTGTTGGTTTGCCAGAGACCCAGGCTGAGCCATACGTTTAACACCATGTGTGTGAGTGAGGGGGTTTAATTATTAATTGGGCTGTTGTGATGTGGTGTGTGTAGGTATGGGGTAGCCCTAGCTGTGTTGGTAATGTGTGTGTGTATGTGTGTGTCTGTGTGTGTGTGTGCGTATGCATGCACACAGTTCTGCCATGTGGCTGCCCTATACAGGGGTTTGTTGGACAGCTGCAGACCATACCTGGCAGGGTGTGAAGTTCACCATCTCCAGCCATGGACATGAGAACTGTGCCTGCCAGGGGATCCATGGCACCACCAGGTACAAGCCATGATATGGTACTCTCCCCTGATGATGACATATGTCTGCTGGATCTGGGTCCCTCTTGGGACTGGCTAGGGTCACGTGCACATGGCCTGCTGTGGTGTGGTGTGGACAGTGCCCTCCCTGCAGTGCTGGGGCTGGTACTGCCACTACAGGAGTGGCTCTGTGTTCTGGCACATCCATGTCAACCTCTAGCTATTGGTCTTGCTGGCCTACATCCATGTGGCTGTCGCACCACTCTCACCATATGCTGGAGCACAGACATTCCATGGTCGAGGATTCCCACCATCTCACCCAACCGTTTATCCATGACATCTGAAAAATAACGGAGGGCACCTGCAAGATCATGGATGTTGTCAGTAAGAGCTGAATAAGTAGCCCTCTGCAGCCTTAGAGCCTATCTAGTGTACCATTCCATACGTGCCTGTGCCTCCATGATGGCCTGAAACATGCATCTGGTAGCACCAGATGTGGCACATCTGCCAGGGGCATGATGACCAGCAGCCCTTCAACGAGCAACCCTGTACATCTGCCTTTGTGGTACCCTGCTGGACATCCGGCTATGGCTGCTGTGTCCAGACACACATGCCTTAGATACCACACTGTCCTGTCCTATGTCAACAACTGCTAACTGTCCCTCAGCTATGGCAACTGGTGATGGGGTATGTATAGGCAATGTGACTGTGTGCAGGGATGGGTTGGATAACAGTGGGATGTCAAATGATGGCACAGCTTCAGCCCCTGACAACCCCGCCTGTGCCTCAACAAACCTATCATCATTTTCAGTGTCTGTATGGACACCAACATCAGATTGCCTGCAGGAGGGACTCTGACCCTCCTTGCCACCTGTGAGGGGAAAACAAATGCACTTTAAGACCTGTACATCATTGCTTAACAGTGCACACACACACACACACACACACACACACACACACACACACACACACACACACACACACACACACACACACACACACACTGACATTCCACCATACTACTTATCTGTCCCTGAGTTTACAAAATGTCCCCAGTTTTTTCTCTTTTATTCCCCATCTTGCTTCAGTCTTGAATAATTACAGTTAATAATACCAATCGTTAATGTATCATTCTTCTAATTGCTCAGAAAAGTGATCACAAAACATGACCTGTTACCCCATTAACTCTTTACCTTTATTGGAGTCATGTTTTCAAAGACTACCTGATATCATCATGTGCTCACCCTGGTTTAGTCCAGACGTCTTGAGCATTGCCCCCATATGTTATGGGCTACTACAGTCAGACAATAATGTCACACACTGGAGTTTCATACTTAACTATTTTCAGTAGATGCAAGCTCTGTTGCTCTATTAACTTTTTATGTGGACTACAGTAATATTTGGAAACACTCTCTGGTGTTGTCTAGTAATTCCTCAATGCATCTTTAGTGCTGCATAGGTGGGTATTCTTTCACCTTTCTGCTGATTGCAATTAAAAATGTATCCCTGGTGTCTAGTTTTCCCTCCCAATGCATATTTCATGCTGCAAACTTTATTATACTATCAGCTGTCCTGTGATTGCATTTCAGAAAAGTATTCCTGGTGTCTAATGTGTCTGTCCATGTCCATCTACTGCACAATTTCTAATGGAAGTCGAGAGGTATGAACGACCCCACACTCACACATGTGCATACATAGACACACACAAACACACACACACACACACACACACACACACACACACACACACACACACACACACACACACACACACACACACACACACACAGGCATTCTACATACATCAACCCCCCCTCCACTCCACCAGATAGCACTTATAGACAAATTCACCCCCCCCCTCCACACACACACACACACAAACACACACACTTACAGGTGAGTTTGCACAAAGATATTGCACACAGAACTCCCATTACCCATCTGTCAACATGCATGACATATGGCACTCAACAGCATGCAGTGCAGCTATAGTCAATCCCTGTTACCAATATTATACATCTCTGTGATACATAGGTTGTGTTCGTAGGTGATGCCCCTTCCCCTGGAACACACTGCACCCATGTACACAATATTGCTGTGCACCTGTTCGGCACCCTGGCATGTACTGTGCACCATACCTCACAGGTGTACACACCATTTCTGAATGTGTATATGTGTGTCAGTTATGTTTGCTCTGCTATTCAAAGCCCCTATGTGTTTGTCAGACACATACCTGGGATGATATGTGGAGAGATGTAATTTGTGAATGCCTGATGTTTGATTTACAGATCTCATCATCAGTGGTGCATGTATGGCCAATAAAATACAATTACACTAGCAACCTTCAAACCTTACTGTGGCTATGGGGAGTGTACACACCCTTATTGATATGGCACCCTCTTCCCTGTTATGTCACAGGGCCACATTACTGCATATGTTAATATTACACAAACCTGATATGCGACATATGACCTGTGCCTTCAAATGCAGTATCAAACAAATGTGTTAGTTGTGCAGATGCTGAATGAGATGCATACAAATTTTGGGTGCATATGTGTGCACAACCTTGTCATGATGGTTTGTTGCACCAACTGTTATGTGTACTACAGCAGTCACTATTCCTGGAAGGGGTATACTAGCATGGACCATCTGCATTTGTCAGCATTTGGTTACTCTTCCCTTCAAATGTCCCCAACTCTGCATGATTGCAAGATCAACTCATGTGCACAGCCCTTGGAGGTCACACAGTGCTATTACTATTGCTATGGAGTCAGGGTTAAGGCTGCCACAATTCATGACCTTGACTGCGTGCAGATACATACATTCTTAGTGAGCTTTGGATCTCTGCTTTAGTGCACTGTTGTGTTTCAGGATGACACCTCCTCCCCATCCTCAGCCTATTTGTAGATGCTTGACAACTATGGTCTACACGTGTCATTTTGCAGTGTCCCAAACTCTAAACACCATGTGTACCAGTCTAGTCCATGCTAATGAATGGCAAACATACAGGTGTACACTGGCACCAGCAAGATACAGATGGGGATGGTGGACCCGAGGTGGAGTGAAGTGTTGGTTGTGCAGCACATGTATCTTAATTGATACTGTTGGTAGGTTTCCAACTTGGTCTTGGTACACCAGTACACATTGTGATGCATGCCTTTGGGGGACTTTTGCTGTTATGCATACACTACCTATAGAGAGCCCTGGCTGATGTTTCCTGTAGTAGCTGTCCCATTTGATTACCTTAACCCATGGACCATACTTGTGCAGAGTCCAGGCAATTGCCGACACAGGTACTGCACAACCGGTACTTGATAGACATTCCTGCAACTCCCTCGGTGTTGTGGCATGTTACTAGACCTACATGACCAGTTTTCTACATGTGTCATCATCTGTCTTGGATGGCCATCTGTTTATTTTCTACATTAATCCTGTCCCATACATCCTCGCCACATACATGACTGTCTGCACTGTTTGCCATGGTCTATGCAATGGTGAGGTAAGGCTACATGTCCATCTCCTGGGTGCTACCTGTTGGGTATGGGTATGGGATCCATTCCATGACTTGTAAGATGTGAGCAAGCCACAGCTGCCTCTGTTGCAGGTAAGTGGGCATATTTGATGGCCAAATGTCTTAGACAACAGACCATTTCTTGGTGTGACATTGAGGACCTGTACTTGCTGGAAGGTCCATACTCATGAGGAGTGCATGCTGTCAGTACCTCAAAAGCCGTTTCCACAATATGTTATCAGAAGTGTATGCACACATATGCTTCCAGTGTTTGTGAAGGTATGTATTCCCCATGTTTGCTGTCCTAACATAGGATTCCATATTACACATTCATTGCTCATGTTAGGACCACATTACAGGTTGTAAGCATTGTGGAATGCAGTATTGTGATATGCTGCAGTGTAGATCTGTAACAGTTGCCAT
>NC_056733.1:1960275660-1960317842 GCF_019279795.1 Protopterus annectens
TCAGAAGTTGACTTAACCAATTCTGCTGGAGCTCCAACATAATTTTAGTGTAATATGACTGTGTATGCACAATATATATGAATCAGTTGCCAACAGAGAAAGAAAGGTGTATACACATGAATTTATATATTAAGAAGAAACTATACATTAGAATGGAATTTACAATAAGTTAAATGCACACACACACACACACACACACACACACACACACACACACACACACACACACACACACACACACACACACACACACACACACACACACACACACACACACACACACACACACACACACACACATATATATATATATATATATATATATCTATATATGAGTCTACTTTGACCAAACAAAATTACTTTTCAACGAAATGTAATTAGGTAAGCTGTTTTTCACGAAAGTGGATTTTTTCATAAATGCACTTTCGTGAGAAAGAAATTAAATGAAAAACAAGAACAAAACAACCAAAATATTTATGCAGAGGGACAAGCCCCCCAGCACCCCCACAGCCCCTCACACACCTGTTACTTTTATATTCTCACTACAAGATCGCACTACAGTGGGGAAAAGGGAATATTCCCTTATTCCCACTGTGCCGTGATCTAAGCAACAGCCCCCATTGCTGTTCACTTATTTGCCTTTTCGCGAATGTGCATTTCAGAAAAAATGCACTTTCACGAAAAAGAGCTTGCCTAATTGCATTTTGTTCAAACATAATTTCGATGGGTCTATATATATATATATATATATATATATATATATATATATATATATATAGGTCCCCTTCTAATGGTCGACATTTCAAAATGTCGACATTCATATAATCGAGACCATATGATCAACATTTGAAATGTCGACCATGGGGAACCGGCATCATGCTACAGTGCGGAATGGAAAGATTTCCACTTCCGCACTGTAGTGCGATCTCAGAGTTGGTATATTTAAGTTACAGGGGATGCAGGGGGGCTAGTAGCATTAAGGTAAGTTTTTGTTTGCGTTTTGTGTTTTACTTGTATGGTCGAGATTTTAAATACCCGTGGAAGTGGTGCTGCGGTAGCATTGGCGCCTCACAGCAAGACGTTGTCACATTCGATTCTCAGCTACAACGTCTTCTGTGTGGAGGCATGTGTGAATGGGCATGCCTTCGTTGAAGGTTGTGCATCAGGGCTGATAACTCGGCATGTAAAAATCCACTACCAATCATTAGCAGACCGGAGTTCTGCTGTGGCAACCCGTGCAGCAGTGGCATTGTCACCTTACAGCGAGAGATTTTCCAGTTTGATTCTAGGATGAAATACCTTCTGTGCGGAGTTTGCATGTCGTCCCTGCATTCTTGTGGCTTTCCTCCGGGTGCTCTGGTTTGCTCCCACATTCAAAGACATGCATCTGGAGCATTTCTCCCCAGCCCTCTGTTGAAAATTGGCTATATTCCAAGTCAGACTTTCCTAGTTAACAAATGTTAAATAAATAAAATAAAATATGAGAGCCTCTGTGAGACATAGCCCTTAATTCAGCTCATATATGTGTCATGAACCAGGTAAGTGGCACATTCTCACTGTTTCCTCTGATAAGAAGTTTGCATGCATTGACCTGTATAGTAAGTCATTTAACATCTTACAATTCCCACTGTACACAACAGCCAGACCACATCACAAACAAATGCAATCACACCGTCAACCAATATTTTCGGTTCATAGATTAGTACTAAGCTAACTGCCCTTATGAGCTATTTTAAGCCTAGCCAAATATCCCTTGTGAGACTCAAACCCTGCACCTTGTGTTTGTAAGGCAAACACCTTATCCATTAGGCCACCCTCCCAACCTGCTTCTCCCTTTATCCACTAAGTGATCAGAAAACAATCCACAATCAAAAAGAAAACAATTCTCAAACTTCCTTAAATAAAGTCTGCACACAAACAAAATTCCTACTGTTACTAACTAGGTCAGTCAGTTCTTAATATTTTCTGTGGGATAACCCTTCTGTCTAGACATATCAAAAATCACCTTCATTTTGTGGCCAAACGCAGTATTCCTTGTGGTGGATCTACTCAACCTAATTGCTTAGCTCTTAACAATGTTTAACTTCATCTTTCTCGGATGCTCACTTTGAATCCTTACAAAGCTATTACTGTAACAGCCTTTTCTAAAATTTCTACTGCCAAAATTATGCATTTTTTAACTTTAAAATTTTCAGTATCTAAACATTGAATACATTTTCTAGCCTTAGTACATTTAAAGCAAAAAAAAAAAATTATATATATATATATATATATATATATATATATATATATATATATATATATATAACTGTTAAGCCTTTCCACAAATAATTCAATAACCTCTTCAGTATCTTGCAATAAACAAAACTATCTTCAATAAAATTAACAAAAAACACAATCTTTTTCAGAAGTACACTGGAAAATATGTTTTTCCTAATTTCCAAATACATATTGCAAAATTGTGTGCCATAACAGCCTACATGTCCACCCCAACTGTCTCTTGAAAAAAAAAATATTGTTAAACATAAAGTCCTGGTTAACTTAGAGTAAATCTCTATTTTCAAGACACGATGCTCAGATTTGTAAAACTCAAGCACTTGCATTTCAAAAGGAAAAATGATGTCAGGAAGACTCACATTTAGGTTTAGTCAACGTATATCTGATATAGATTATTTTGTGAAGAATAAATAAGGTTAGAATTCTGTCTGCTTCTGAGAATAAGTCTGCATTATTTTGGCCTAATGTTTCATTGTTCTACAGGTGTATGCCTCATATATTTCCATTCAATAGAATAATTGCCACAGAGGAATATGATTGTAAAAATATTTATATGGAGCCTGTTTTGTGCTTAAGAAAATTATTTCAAGAGATTCACCCTGAAACCAAGGAGAATGGTGAGACAGTCATAATCTGTTGTTATCCACTGAGCTTTTAGTTTTAATTTATAGCTTTTTGCTAGTGTTGATTTCAGACACAATCAAGGAAAAACTACTTCCATGTATATAAGATATTCTTCATTTTTATTAATATTTGTTTCTAGACATGCAGATTATTTATTTTCATTTTTAAACCTTGAAATGATTCCAAGTCTCAATTTATTACAAACTCTAACATATGCTAATAACAGATTATGACAGAAATGTGCAGTATATATGTTGGTTTCTGAACTGACAGCTCTGAACACAATGCTTAGTTATACTTATCTGTCTGTTTTTCTGAAATCACATCTTCTGTGGAATACATTTTATGAAGCCAATCTTGTCTCAACTTCTTATAAAAATGTATGGGACTCTTGTTTTCATAAGTGAGGTCACAAATCATCATAAAACATTCGGCCATTAACAGCAGTTGCAGTATGGCAAATCTCTTAAAAGGCATTTTTTCTTTCATTCATCCTATCATTGAGTATTATCTGTTTAACCTGGTCACCCAACTGGTCCATTCATTCTCTTTTGGCTAAAGGAACTGAACATCATACTTGGCCAGGCAGGATTTAGCCCTACCTCCCCATGTCACTTTAAGGCTCATTCATAGGCAGCTGGTCTCTAAGGTGAACATCCTCACCTCTATGATGCTGTAACTATCTGGAGACACATCCTAAAGGGGTATGGAAAGAGAAATTAGAAGGCAAAACTCCAGCCTCCGATGCATCTTATTGCCTTCTCAGTGGCTCCACACCCATTCGACCTAGCATGCATTCTTTAATGCAATCTGATCATTTTGGCAGCACAGTGGCTTCACTCTTTTGAAGCACCTAGTCACCACCACCCACCTCAAAGAGGGGAGCTGTAACCGAGGTCTATCATTTCTCCCCTTCCTTTATCAGCTTTGCCAGTGCTGGGGCTGCTATATAAACATCCTTCTATGAAGGCATATGCACAGTCCTTCCCTCTATGCCATAGCGTTAACTTTCTAACAAGACATTTTTGTTGAATGACAAGCACCCAGTTACCAAGCATGTACCCCCACTACCCCAACATTTATATATGCCAATTTTAACATCATGGTAAAACAGGAAAAGCAAAAATCCTTGTGGTACTGCAATGTCATTTTCTTAGGTGTTGTTTGTGCTGTGTCTAATAACTATTAGTCCTCCCCACAGTACTCATTATCCACAGCATTTGGGTGAGACAGCTATCCAAAGACACCATCAGTCCGGCAGCCATAACAGTTCTTTGTACACTCAACAGCATTTCTGAAATGAGGGAATGTTTCTGTTATAGCTGAAATGCCCTCCTTGGTAGCTGATTTATTTCAGGGTTATCCTACGCTCACTCATCATGTTACCATGTTCACACACACATGCCCAGGAAAGCTACTGCTACAGGCATGGGGTCACCAAACTCATGGCCACTGGTATCATACAAGCCTCTTCTTACATTGTAGCATTGGGTCAACAAGGAACCTCCATCTCCCATCCATCTGTGCAGACAAACTAGTATAATCCATTCAATCCAACAAATCCCTTTCTGTCTATTCCAGTCCCAGAGTTGCTATTCAGTCTCAGATTGCATTGGTTGTAGCCATTGCTTCATCCACATATAACACTTAGCCAAGCATAGCGTTGATCTTTAAATTCAAATCTCAGTACTCACATCCTAGTAATTGTACATAAGAGTGCTGATCATTAATGTGAAATACACATTTCTCACTCTCTTGTCTGTTGTAACTGTTTCTGACTCAGACCCACACTGTAGTTTTTTCTACCCTTTTCTATGCTCTGCTGAGTAGCTGAGGCTAAGAGAATACATTCTGAACACTGATCAGTGAATACGTGCAGTGCCGCTATATCTGGTAAAAGTCCTCCTCTCGCATTCTGTTGAATATCATTTTATTTGTTTCAATATTCAGTGATACAAATGGGATCACACTCTGACAAGTGGCCATGGAAGCCATATCTTTTCAGCTGTCTGAAAAACTGGATGGGTCATTTAGCCAACCTCAGAAACCAGTATAACTGCAGTAGTGGGGGATGAATATGAAGATTATTTTCCATCAGAAGATATAGAACACAACTCTGAATTTCTACAATCATTTCAACAAGAAGTCTGATACTGTAAGTTAGATCTAATATAGTAAAATGTGTTATTCCTGTTGTTCTTCTGTTCTGCCTTCATTTTTGTGGGCACCTAATTGTTGACTGTTTTTATTGTGAAGTTATGATGTAAGGATGCCTCTATAGCAAAGGGTGGCTGCAGTGGTGCAGCGGTTAGCATTGCCAACTCACAGCAAGAGGTTCTCTGGTTCAATTCTTGGCTGGGGTGCCTTCTGTGCAGAGTTTGCATGTGGTCATGTGGGATTCTAATGGGTCAAACAGTTTCCTCCCACATTCCACAGACATGCAGTAGGTGGATTGGGCACTCCAAACTGGCCATAGGAGAGACTGTGTGTGTGTGTGTGTGTGTGTGTGTGTGTGTGTGTGAGTGAGTAGTATGAATGCATTACCGTGACAAGGTTAGCCACCTAGCAGTATAAACCTTGCCTCAAGATGATTGTCACTGCAAAAGTGTCACCCTGACCCCATGTGCAAAATAGGAAAAAGGGGTTGATGGATGGATGACTCTATAACAAGATTGTTAGAGAAAGTTTTAATCACTGTCCTACTGTATCCATATTATTTTCTACTATTTTTTGGAGCATAGTAAGGGTGATGCATATATTAAGTAGTTGCCTTTTGTAAGTAAAATATATAGGAATCAATAAATAAATAAAAAAAACAAATAATCCTATTAAAAACAGTGTGATATCGATTCAAAACCTTTCCTTTGGCTATTCCATTCTGATTCTGTGAGAAAGAATTTACCTAGATGGGTACATGGATGAACAGTAAGAAAACATCTTTTCAGGTAAAAATGTGGCTTGTATGTTATATATGCATACCTAATGCATAAAGTAGAAAACAAAGGCAATGAGCCACTATGAATACATCAGCATAGTTATACAACAGCATATAAACTGCATTAAATAATGTAGGCTAAAGGCTTGATTAACTTGGTTGTTTGTACGTCTACTGCTGTAGTAACAAAATGCCATAAGTCAACCAGATAAGTAAGAAGATTGGCAATATGGCTGACTGCAGGGGTGGCTCGTGCTATAGGACTGCAGGACGGCAGCCCCCCCACCTGTAAAAAGAAAGAAGAAAATAAAACGAAACCAAAATTGCAAGTCCCGGAACTCCACGCATGCATGCTTGGAGTTCCTGGCATTCACAGAACTCCAGACTGCTGTGTCAGGCAGTCTGGATAGGGGAGAAAGGCATCTCTGCCCTGCAGCCCAGAAGTCTGTGCAGTGATGACCGCATAGAACAGAAGGACACTGGACTGCATCATCAGCAGGCTGGAGCCTCCAGCCTACTCTCATGGGGAAACCAGCAAGCCAGGGGAACCGGAAAACTGCAGTTAGCTTGCATGGGCTGAGGAGACTGCTTTTACTGTGTAGCGGGACCGAGGAGACTGGAACTAATTCAGGACTGCAGCTTTTTAACCACTCCACAACTGAGGAGACTGCGTTTTAGCCACTATGTGACCTTCAGGTAGTGTGTGCGTGTGTGTGTGTGTGTGTGTGTGTGTGTGTGTGTGTGTGTGTGTGTGTGTGTGTGTGTGTGTGTGTGCACGTGTGCTGTAAATATGGTGGGTGTCATACATCAGCATTACAAAAATTGCTTCTATACTGCTTTGAGTGAAGTACAAATACCTAAATAATAAACAATAAACACCAAGGTGAATGCAGGCTCAGTATTAAATTTGGTTGTGCATGTTCGACATAAGGACTGGGTAACTTTTGTTGGCAGAGCTGGGCTGTATTATATAGCTAATTGCATTTGAAATGCTAAACACATTGGGCATCGATGTATTTAGATCGCTGCACATCTTAATAGCACTAGCTAAACCATCTCACAATCATTCAAAAAGCTCATGCAAACTTTACAAAATCATCTGCATAAAGAAAGAAAGGCTTTCATCACTCTAGAACATAATATGTTCCATGGCTGAGAAAGTGAAGTTAAGTAATCTATTGTTGAATGGTCTCTAAAAGTAGACAAGCATCACTATGTATACTAGAATATACTTAGAGGAAACAGCAGTATGGAAGTGTGAAGCACACAAAGCTTTGCTTTCTTTGCTTAATAAATTAATATTCCTGATGCAGTTGCAATGCTTGCTACTTAAATGAACTGGCTGTATACTAGGACAATTCTGCAAGTGTCAGGGTACAATTGTGCATGATTGAATAGTATGGAATGCTAGATGGTTAACTTTGAGACATTTTTACTAACAGAAGGTCAGATGTAATCTTACTCAATTACTAGACAGTACAAACATTTTGCTGATACAGGATCAGATGCAATCTCACTATGATGATAGAATCTGTACTCAGTTTGCACATTGATCTTCTTTGCTATACAGTGTTCTGGAATCAAACCTGCAATACATAATTTTCTGAACATATACAATTTCTGTAAAATTATTGAGTGCTATGGAAAGAATAGTGACTTTAGACTTGTGAGAAACTTTAAGAGCTTTATCAGTAGACTGTATATGAAGCATGTCTGGGGAGAGGGGAACGGTCATCATGTGCTACACTAAGCCCTAAGTAACTGATTTAGGACTTTAGCAGTATAAATCCTCAAAAATAAAAATACTTAAAGGAAACTGGTGTGTGAGCTGATTTTAAAAAGTGGATGATAAACAGAAATAAAAAATAGAAAATGTGTCTTCGCTCAACCCATGCGACGTCAGTCCAGTATTTTATATTTTGCACAGCTGCACAGGAGAGACCATTCCATGGTTTTGTTTTATCCTTAAACCTCTACATATACACTGTTACTAACTAGTGGTTAAACAAAACTTGAAGACTTTGCTGATTTGATTTTTTGATCACTTGTGTTGAGATGAGTGCAGTTTTTATAATAATCTTAATTAAGTGGCAGCTGGTGACTTCAAATTAAAGGGGGGCTGCAGGAGACAGCTGAATGGGTGGGGCCAATGGGAAGGGGTGTGACCAACTAGAAAGGGGTGGAGCTATGTTAAAAACCACAACAACTGGAATTTTAATTAAGTACGCTGCCCTGGGTGCCAAACCATCATTACGAGAGTCCAATCAAGACAAAATGAAGTGTAGAGGAAAAAATATTTCAATGCATTGGCTACATGACAACTTACTTAATATCTAGATGGAAACACAAAGGTTATGAGGCATGAAAAATAATATGCTTTTTAAATACATTACTGGAATGCCAGTCAAAATCAAGTATAAAATAAAACAAGCATCACTCAGCTCAAACCACTTCTCCTTGCACTGCATAATTATAATTTATATTCAGCTTTATAAAATTACCAAGTAACATGCTGGAAGTAGCAATCTCTGTGATACCCCCACTTGTAAAAATGTTTCTTATCCAAAAAAGACCTGCTGCCTGACAACAACTATCTACTTGTTTCATGGGGAACACATGATCAAAGTAAAAAAATGAACAGCGAACAAGAAACAAGCTCAAGATAAATTGCTTAAAGGATTACTTCACAAGTTATGGACCACACATGATAGACTGGCATTCTGTTTAGTTTACGGGTAAAGCCTGCAAAGATAACTGCAAGTCTTCAACAAATGTAATGAGCTTCTGAAAATACTGTAATCCTGTCCTTTATTTCAAATACTGTCATATGCATTTCAATACCTAAGGCTTATACGTTATCTAGTTATGTAAATCTTCTCTGCATGGCAACAATGAAAAGGCTTTTAATGTTGGTAATTCTTTAACAGTATGCTTATTAAAGCTTACTTGCATCTTACAATCTCTGACAAGCTTACCTGATGGTCAATAAAGCATTGCTACTTTAATACAGAGCAACAGGGCACTGCAACAGCATGCATTTTCTGAATAATAAGAAGCATAAATCAACAGTATAAAAATATGACAGAAAACCAGAACATTCTGCAAAATCAAGAACAGATGAAAAGCCACGGTCGTACCTGTGGTCTACCTTGGATGGGCGAATACTCTGCACAGTTACACTGCATAACTGCTCCTTGCCTTGCTTGGACACTTCCAGAGCCACTACAATGGGGAGTGGGGTGCAACAAGTAGGTCACAGTTTGAAATGTCTCTGGCTGATGGTGATGGCTCTGACACTCATACCTCTCAACCTCAGAGCAAGAAATCTGGACAAAGCCATACACAGAAGTGGGACACAGGCCCAAAAATAAAGAAAATGTTTAAATATTGCTCTTATAAACTTATAAAGATAATAGAATAGTAGTAAGTCTTGCATTAGTATGACTTTTTGAAGGTATGAAATCTGAAACTCAAATGTCTGCCATTATTTTCTAACTTAGTCTTTAATGATTTGCTACTAATTTGCCAGAAAACCACAATTTTATGAAAAACAGACCAAAAATGTTATGCAAAAATATAAAATTGCCACACAATACAGCTGGGAACCTGTCAAAGAAGGGACACCTTTTTAAAATTAGTACTGTTGACTTGAGCAGCTGACAAAATAAGATCATCCACATGCATTTCTAAAATAAAAGTAATCTATAACTCTGATCATTACAGTTATTTATAATTGTAAACCCCACACGTTTTCTTCCAAAATTGCCATTTTGCAGAGGGATTATTAGGGGGAGAGCAACATTTTGAGCCAAAATTGGGGACAGTTGAGAGGTTTGGATATTCCTAATTCTATAAAGCGATTTATTTGCACGTACTTCTCAACCTCTTAATGCAGGAAATCTGGACAAGGCCAAATATATTGGGGGAACATGCAAACAATACTAAAAATTGCTCTTGTATAAACTTAAGACAGTTGATAGAATAACAGGTCTTGCTTTAGCATATATTTTTCTGAAGGTTATGACATCTGAAACTGAATGTCTGTCATTATTTAGTGACTTCATTCCTAAATGATTTGGCAGAAAACCACAAATTTTATGAGGAACAAACCAAAACTAAGAAGCAAAAATCTATTCTTTCTGCAAAATTCTGGACAGTTGAGAGGTATAGTTCAGCCGGGTCTGTCTGTGTTTGCTGCCCTTCCCCCCTCACAAAATCATGGTCGAATGAAGCGTCCCCCCTGCAGCAATTCTAATGTCCCATTCCTTGGTTATTTCACCCCATTTGCCATAAACACTGTAATGTGCATACTGCTTTACTTCTGCAATGATATGGATTTCATTTGAAAGTTTTATTTTATATTTTACAGTATAAACCCTAATAGATATCTGCTAAACAAAGCAATGCAGTCTCACAATGAAAATAGACTTAGCATTAAAACCTCTCTGCCCTTATAGCTCACATTCATTGAAACAGCATTGAAACCCACATTCAAAGAAAATACATTTTGCCAGTGGCAGATAAAGATTAATTTTGGGCTGTTTTCAAATCATAGGCCCCTTGAACACAAAACATACACATGCTCCTTGATACACCTTCCTGACTGTATTAAATTATATTCCTTGTTTAATACAGTACAGTTGTTAGAGGGCATTTTAAATTTATTGTTTTGAACATTTTTCCAGTAAACAATGAAACAAAATGCATGCACCAATAATGACAAAACTGCTCAATTCAGAGCATTTCCATCATAAAAGTCTACTCAAACTTCAACAGTCCACCAGTATCAGTAAATATGCACGATCTCTGAAGAAGTAAAAGCCATCTAAATAATTCCAAATTAAAGAAATCTGTTAACTAATGAAGAGGTTACTGCTAGCAAACAACTTTATATGTCATTGTTCCATCTAAAAATAAAGCGCCTGTTGCCCTTGAGGAATAAATTGCTTATGTTGCATTAAAAAAATTATAATGCTAGTAATATCGCAATGGGGAATGGATGGCAAACTGATAACAGGTTCATAGTTACTAGGTTTCTTCGCCAAAGAGGACTGCAGCATCTATTCCCTTTACAACAGCGTATAGTATCAGCAGTGGATCTACCTACTGTGGGAATAGAACCCACAGCCTTCTGCATCAAAAGCAAGTACACTACCTGTTGTGCTATTTACAATGTAAGCAAACTTGGCATAAGCAGCACTAAACTTTTGTTCCCCTGCAGCTCTCAGCTCCTTGTAAAATCTACTCGACACTCAGCTGTATCTCTGAACTTTGCAGCACAAGAAATCTGGACAAAGCCAACATTTATTTGGAGGGGGGACAAAAGCCCAAAAAACAGGGGCACATTTTAAACATTGCTTGTATAATGTTGGAAAATTGCTAGAATAAAATGCTGTGTTATCACCATACATTTTACTGCCAAGTATTGAACCCAGGTCCTTGTGCAAAACAGCCAGAGCAACATACCACTATGCCAAATCATCTATTTTTATGAAAAAAGGAAGACTGAAACTTAAATGGCTACCATTTAGTGAATTCAGTTCTCACCATAGCTGTCAACATCTTAGCACAAAACACCTGAACAAAGCCAATAATGGGGGAATACAGCCCCCAAACATATTCAGCGAGTTCAATTATCACCATAGCTCTCAACCTTGGCACAAAAACCCTGGATGAAGCCAATAATGGGGGAATACAGTCCAAACAACAGGGACAAATACCCACTGAGGGCACCAGAGCAAACCCACACAAATACAGGAAGGACATGCAGACTCCGCACAAATGGCACCCCAGACAAGAATCAAACCAGCCAACCCAGAGCTGCTGTCAGGTAACACTGCTACCACTACACCACTGTCTGTTTTAAGTAATAAAAATACAGAAAACACATATTTTATGAGGAACAGAACAAATATGAGGCAAAAATCTGCAAATGTTTTAGAAATTGTGGTGGGTAGGGAATTCAGACTTTTGTCACTTGGGCCCAAGGTACAGGGTTCAAGCCTTATTCTCCACCCACCATCATGAAGCAACTGGGGCATTACACACTTACAGCCTGCCATTGCAGTGATCACCACCTACCTGTCTCCAGAACAGCCTGCCATGTGATCCTGTACTCTGCAACACACTAAATGCAATCCTGTACTCTGCAGCTGTGGTCTGCAACACACTAAATGCAATCCTGTATTCTGCAGCTGTGGTCTCCCACTGTTTCCAGAAATGCGATCCTGTACTCTGCAGCAGCCTGATCAGTCCTCCATACTGGCCTGTGTGAAATGCGATCCTGTACTCTGCAGCAGCTTCATCAGTCCTCCATACTAGCCTGTGCATGCTGTGGTCTCCCATGAGATGTGAGGAGGCTGGAGCCTCCTGCTATTGGTCCAGCCTGTGGGCGATGCAGTCCAGTGACCTTCTGGTTTGTGCAGTCATCACCACACAGATCTCTGGGTTGGAAGGGTGGAGTTTCCTATCTTACTGAGCAGTCTGGAGCTCAGGAATGCCTGAGCATGCATGCTTGGATTTCTGGTCTGCCTAACACAGCAGTCAGGACCTAAGCATGCATGCATGGAGTCCATGATATTTTTTTATTTTTATATGTTCTACGGTGGGGGGACTGGGGACTTTATTTTATGCATTTTACAGGTGGGGGACCCATTTTACAGGTGGGAGGGCTGCAGTCCCGCAGTCCTATAGCACAAGCTGCCCCTGCTTTGCAAAACTGATGGCTGACACAACTTGTTTCTATAAATCAAGATACCTGCACGAAAGCTTTACATTCTAATTTATTATTGCTTTATACACAGTGCTTAGACTTTAAACTGACAGCTCATAATGCCAGTTTAGGTAACACTAATGTGTGAATGTTAAATGTCAGAAGCCAACATTTATTGTCACCAGCTTTTGTTTCTGTAGGATATGCCAGATAAGCTGCTTATGCAAAGAGTCCTTGGTTTTAGTTAGTTACCTAAATCTGCAAACCTGCTAATATGACCAAGTACCACACGGGGACACATTATTTTAGTCTTGTTGCTGGCTAGTCCCTTCCCTGTCCTATCAAATAGTTATCCAATTTCCAGGAAAACAGTCTGTAAATTTGTAGTAGGGTTACCACCTCAGGTGGAAGTGGCTCTGCTTAACCAGTAATGTATTTAAAAAGTAATTTATTTGTTCATGCCTCACAACCTTTTTGTTTCCATCTAGATATTAAGTAAGCTGTCATGCAGCCGATGCATTGAAATATTTTTTATTCTACACCTCATTTTGTTTTGATTGGACTCTCATAATGATGATTTGGCACCCAGGGCAGCATATTTAATTAAAGTTCCAGTTTCTGTGATTTTTGAGCATAGCTCCTCCCCTTTCTACTTGGCCGCACTCCTTCCCATTGGCCCCACCCATTCAGCTGTCTCCTGCAGCCCCCTTTTGATTTGAAGTCACCAGCCACCACTGGCTGACTGTCAGGTGATTGTCATATAGCTGAAAGGTTGCAAACTTCTGTAAGAAAAACATGACCATGATGGATATTCATTTTATATAGTTTCATTGACAACAGCTTGTTATGTTTATATACACAGAAGGTTTACATTTCTTCCATAAATTAGTTCAAAGGATTTCTAACTGTACAAAGAGAAATAATGGTACAACACAAACAATTTCATGGGGGTAATTCATAAAAGGATTAGGATGTTTGAATAGGTATAAACCTTTCACCAATGATAAGTATGCAAATTATTTTTTATTTCATATCAAATAATAAGTATTAGGGAATGCATTAAAGTAAAACATAATTATTTCTTTTCTTTTCTATTTCAGTAGCATTACTGCAGCATCTAAGCTAATGTGTCACTCATCATGTATTCCAATTTTAGATGTACATTTGTATTTCATTCATCATTTAAAGACAGATAATCAGAAAGTCATTACATTGGTTGACACCGAGACCTTTGCTCCAAAGTACCATAATTGAGCACCATGGAGCGTGCGCCAGGCCTAATGGGCAATGCATATATTATGTCAGTAGAGATGCTTCAGTGAGGCTGGAGGAAATAGCTGGGGAAAGGAGGGGGAGTTACTAAAGCAGGCCTAAGCCATTTGGCTGATTTACTGATGGCAGGATCATATGATTAGGCAGTCAATGGAGGGTGCAGCACTATCTGCAGACTGATAATTCCATAAATATAATGCTTACAACACTAGCTTCTTCAAATCCTTACTCATAACACTATGGAAAAGCAGCTCTCTGCTTTGGTTTACACATTTCAGCTTAGAGCTGTCTCACTTCATTCTAAGAGCTTGCAGTCAATTAAACAGAAAGCTGGTTTCTTAATAGGATGGTTTATAATAGCACTGTGGTATTCATAATATTAAGGATTGCAGAGAGTTATTCTACAAAACAGAATTGCTGTGCATTTGCATTATGCAAGAAACATCTGCTAAATTTTCAAGATCAATAAAGTCCATTATGCAGATAGCTGATAAAAGTTACATGAAATGGATTTAGTTTGGAGCAGATACTTGTGTAAAGATCCATATTAACCCTCTGTTAGATTTTTCTAATAGTCTATGCACGCTCACTCTCACACACACACACACACACACACACACACACACACACACACACACACACACACACACACACACACACACACACACATATATATATATATATATATATATATATAAAATATATATATATATATATATATATATATATATATATATATATATATATAGAGAGAGAGAGAGAGAGAGAGAGAGATAGACAGATATAGATATATAGATATATGTGGGTTCATTGTGTTTGGTTGACAGTTGCTTTGGTTGACAGGTGGAAGTACAGAGTTGTTTGATTAAATGTCTGGTATATTGAACAGATGTTTTTTCGGATTTGTCTTTCGACACAACAGGTTGGTGGGATAGCTAGAAGGTGTGTGTGTGTGTGTGTGTGTGTGTGTGTGTGTGTGTGTGTGTGTGTGTGTGTGTGTGTGTGTGTGTGTGTGTGTGCATGGTGAGTGTCCAAGCTGTCTTGTTTAGTGACAGTGGTATGGGAAGGATTTTTTATTTAAAATTTACATTAGGGATAGGGGCAGGGGGAGGGTTAGCACATATTACTAAGGTTGGTAGCGAGGTGAAGGACCAGACCATTTTTTTACCCACGGCAAGGCATCAAGGCTCACTTTGGAGATCTATGCTTTCTTTCCTTTGCCCAAACACACACACACACACACACACACACACACACACACACACACACACACACACACACACACACACACACACACACACACAATAACAAAAACGTGAAACAATTTGTCTCTACAGCATGTATGTGATCCTTAGCATTTCTACTTGCCATGATTATCTTCATTTAACCTGTTATGATGTGTTGTTCTTTGTCAGAAAACTGTAGGAGGTACATGATTTTTCTAAGACTTATCATCTTGTACATATATGCTTTCATTTACTGACTCCCATGACCCAAAACACATGTATATATTTGCATATGCATGTATAGCTAATATATTGATATGATGTCTGTGATGCTCATTTATAATAATATCTGACTAAAAGCAGATTATCATTCAAGAAAGAAGGCATGTCCCTATACCCACAGTAAGAGAGGTGGCAGGTCCTTCCATTCATTGTTTACAGCATCACCATAACATTACCACTGATGTCATTGCATATTCTGATGTTATTCAAAAGATGATATACTATTGCGGGTTAGTAATATGTTCTTCATCTAGATTTATTTTCAAAGTCTGACTTCTAAAATGCAAATATTTAAAACATTTTTGTTGGAAAAAGCAACAGTTTTGAGGACTGATATATTTTTTTTGAAGTGTGGGCATTAGTGTGTGTCGGTGTTTAAGGTAGAGACAGAAATAGAAATAGTGCTTGTGTATGTGGATGCATGTGTGGAGATGGTGAGCTTGCATTTCCCCTCCTCAAAATGACTGAGTTAAGCCTATTTTACAAAAAAAGTGATAAGAGTCTTCATGCATCTGCATCTCCAGTAACAGCTACCCACTGAATGACAATCTGAAAGTGATACTGTCCATTATCAGATCCCAGTTGTATACTGCCATGAGTAGAAGGCCTTTTCTAAACTTATCTCTACCAGCACAGATAACCACAGGTACTGAAAACATTTAAACCATTCCAAAGGACCATCTCATTAATGGAGCTACCTGTATTTGCTTTAAGGAAACGGGATAGTAGGTGGGAGACATACTGCCTAAAAATGTAGTAAAATTTCAGTATAAGCATTAATTTGAATGGCTCATATTCCCAACATAATGTTTTATTGCCATGACCTACGTTCACTATTCACTGCAAATAATAACTGTATATATGGGTTGTAAATATAACTGTTAGATTTGTTGCCTCTTTTGGCCTAGGTTGTCGCTCAAAAAGGTATGGTCACCAGGTCACTTACTCAGTTAACAAATTAAACTAACTAAATAACTAACTAACTCACTAGTAAACAATTAAAGTTGGTCCTGGAGAAATCCATCCAAATGTTATACAGAAGCACAGATTTAGAATAGTAAACAGTATGAAAAAGAGAGGGATAAGGCAGCCATTCCTGATAACACGTCCTGTCATTTCTTTTGGAATAAGTATTTCCTTTTGTTATCTTACTAGTTTAAACACCTAAGCACCGGACAAGATGGAAGGCCTGCCTTTTAGAACTAGGTCTCATGTGACAGTGTACAACAGTCTCATGCTCACAGATAATGAACTTATTCTCAGCATAAGTAATGCCATCTGTGAGAGTTATAAATACCTAATTAAATTGGAGACTTTCCTCACAACTAAATCTTGCTCTATGTGCTTCATGCAACTCCACCACAATCCTTCAGTAATCAAACCAGCATTTCTTCTGCTGAGGCTATAAAGAAATTGTTCACAAAGCCCACTAGAAATAGGACTATTAAGTATCAACAAACATTAGGCCAGAAATCCACCACAAGCAAACTTACCACAAAGGGTCACCCTGAGGAAAAACACTATAAATTACTACTCTGAACCACAGCAGCAATAGGGATGTTATAGTGAGAGGTGACTCTGTTGTCAGGCACACTGATGCATCACTCACAAGGCTGGACAAGTAGAGATTTACAGTTATTTATCTTTCAGGCACCAGAATAGTGGTACAGGTAAGAGTGTGCAACTTGAGACTTATAATCCTGACAGGCATGCAACAGACAGGTCAGAAAATTCCATGCATCTTTCAAATGCAGGTAAGATACTGGTCCTGAGTGGCATCCTTCCCTCTTTTCAAATGGTGCCAAGATACAAGTAAAAGATAATTGGTTTCAGTTATTGGATAATCAGCTGATGGCATTTTAAGGGGATCTAATATGTATCATCATAAGATGAGAGGCTTGACATTACTGGTTGAATTGTCATAGATGGCCTGTTTCTCCTGTTCAAAGGCTTGGACGTACTAAAGCCTCTCCAGTGGCCTTGACCATATCCCAGCTAACCTGGGTACAATTAGTGGCTCAGATTGACAAAGTGGCAGGGAAGGAATGGGTATGCCTGTACTGGGTGGGATCTCACTGACACTCTGCCTAAGGGTGGCATGGTCCAAAGAGGGGAGTTACCCTTAGACACATTCAATGAGCATGGGGGGTGCAGAAAGAGAAGAGGATAGGGCAGAAGCAACCCTCCCCACACCTAGATGGATGTACTGGTGAGCCAAGCCCCTAGGACACTCTTAGGATCAATGATTGGCTCGCAATACCATGGCATGTCCGGAGGACAAGGAGAATGGCTTGTAGACCTGGCATGGATGTCGGGCATAGGGGACTGGACTACTACAAATGAGATCCGAGGGGACTAAAATTTAAATAAATAAGGCTTGCCCATGAACTCTGAAGCCAAAGGTACTTATATATCCTTTTTTAGCTATGTTAGAAAACTAAAAAATAATATCTTAAATTGCTTTGAACTTAGTCATTATGATACTGCCTATTCTGACCCAGTAGACATTGACAATGTTCTTGCAACCAAATTCTGTGTCAGCTTCACCCATGAGACTTCTATCCAAAGCTTTGGAATACTTGAACTCCCTACTCCACCAATTATGTCTAATTTCAGGAAATTGGTCACCAAGACTAAAAATACTTTTGGATGTGACAATATGCCTAGCTGCCCTTGCAGACGTGATTCTTAATCTGATTAATGTAAGTTTAGCTATTGGTTTCATCCTTGAATAATGGCCCACTGCAGTGGGGATTCCCCTCCATATCATGGCCTTGCAGCCAAATCAGGTCATTTCAGACATATCAGCCCTCAAGTCTCACATGCAATGCTATGAAATGTATGCTAACTGATCCCATAAACTATGATATCAAGAATATTATTAGACTTAACCCTTGCAGTTTGGCTTTGCAAAGGGCAGATTTAGTTTACAGAATCTCGTAAATTTCTTCAAAAGGGTTATGTGCACAATGGCCGTGCGGTATACACCACATATTTAGACCTGATCAAGGTCTTCAACATCATTCTCCATACTGGCATCATACAGAAATTTGATGCTTTCAAAATTCAACTCAAATATGGTAGAATGGATAGCAGAAAATAGCAAAATGATAGAATCTGGGCAATGTAAATCACAGGTGCCTCAAAAGAAAGAATGAAAATGGCAAGTGATGTCCCTCATGCATTGACCTCTCCTTTTTTGGCCTTTTATTCTGAGATCTCGAAGGAGAGAGACAAAACCACTGGCTAACTAAGTTTGCAGAAGACTGTAAGCTGGAAGTTGTTAAGTATACTAACACCCTCACATTCCAGAATGAACTTTCCTAGTGTACACTTGGCATACTAAAACTGGACTCAAATGAAATGCTAAAAAGTGTAGTAACATCTCTTTTGGTAGAAACATCCCTCCCCTTCTCATCTTGTATAGATAGCACACCACTACAAAACAAACATGTAGTCAGGTGTCTATGAAGGGGATCACTACATAATCTCAAAAGTTTCAAATACTAAATGTCAAACTTTCGAAACTATATAGCCGAAACCCCTAATTACTGAAAGACCAGAAGCGCAAATTTCAAAATCCCAATCATCAGGAGTTTGACATTCGTGCTTCTGGTGTTGCTGTATGCAGGAAGGTCAGGTAAGTCTCTATGTTAAAATGTGTTGGTTAGGGTTTACTGTGTAAGTGTGCATTGTGACTGTGATGTGTGTATGCGAGGGGAATGTAGGTGTGTGGTGGTGTTTCCTGTGTTTGTGTATGTAGTGTGACCTTGGAGTTAGGGTATTTAAGTGGGGGCTTGCCCCCCTGCTTGTCTGTAGTTTAGGTTTGTGTGTTTGTATTCTGGGGGATGGTGTGTGTATATGTATGTGTGTGTGGTGTATGTTGAGTGTAGTTTTTGGTAGTTTGAATTTCGCAGTTTTGATGTTTCGGTATTTTAGTGTTTCAGGTATTTGGTCTCGGGATTTTGGACATCGGTAGTTTGGGTCTTCAGGATTTAGTAGTGGTTCCCTAAGAAGATGGGTTGACAATTCTTTCTACTTTGACTATTATGTGACAGTGGTTATTTAGTACAGCTAATTGCGAAAGGAATGTCATCATGATCTAAAGAGACAATCACTCTGTTACATTTAGGATTGATCAGGCCACTTATAAAAGTACAATTCACCCTCTGGGATGTATCTATCTAAACATGTTAAACAATTAGAAAGCCCTCAAACGCTCCAACCAAAAACATCACAGACCAAAAGTCCCTGAGCTAACAAAAGAAGCTGGAGGCTATGTCTCTTTATTTAGTGACTCATAATCTTTTAGAAGAAGATCTCATTCTCATGTATCATGTCATGATAGACCTGGTTGTCCTGGGTATCCTGAATCTCTTTATGTTCAAAGGCTTCATTAGCTTGAACCATTGGCCTAAATCTTCAGCAACAGATAAATAAAACACAGTGGGGGTCAGGCTTACAACTCAAGACCTCCTTATCCTCTGGAATAAATTTCCAGTGTATGTTAACCAGTGTGACTTACTATCTTCCATTAAACATAATCTACGTGACTTAATGAATTTTCACAAAATTACTCCAGGAGTGCATGGCATGGTCCTTCTGGAGAACGGAGGTGCAGTCTAAGGGAAGATACTATCAAGATCCCAATGGTCATAAGACTTAATTGCCTTGAAATCCTGAATCTGTGAATCATGATGAGAGTAACACAAATGTAAATATCTTGTACTTGCTAAGCTGCCTACATTGTCATATGCAGACATCATGCTGTATTAATGGCTGTCTGTTGCTACTTAAACACTTTCTTGTCTTGTGATTCTTCTTCAGCAACATGGATAATATCCTTTATATTATTTAGTTATCACTAATGCCATCCAAGTATGAATGTTTACTACTAAATATATTACTACACTGAAATTATATAATCTGTTGCTACTTCTCTTTTACAAATTCATGCCCGTTTATCATAAATGAGTAACAGTTGTAGAAAAATGCAGAGTGAACTACCTTGAAATTGGGTTCTTTTCTCAAGTAGAAAGGCCAAGAAAAGGGCACATGTGTGATGATAACAACATAAACAGATCAGCAACTGCAGTGTAAAACAAACATCCCCCAGACAAATAATTAATTTTCCCTCCCTGGCAGTGACTGTAAAGGTTCTATTCAGAGTGCAGAATCCTTCACCTGTCAATCTGTAGTAAGATTTCTGAATATATCAGTGGTCTATCTGCATTCAGAATACTGATTCTGTCCCTGCTCAGTATGCATTCAGAGTAGTGAATCTGTTCCTGGTCAGTATGCAGTCAGAGTACTGATTTTGTCCCTGGTCAGTATGCAGTCAGAGTACTGAATCTGTCACTGGTTAGTATAATGTCAGTGTTCTGAATCACTCAATAGTTAGTATGTAGTCAGTGTACTGAATCTGTCAATGGTCAGTATGTAGTTAGTTAACTGAATTTATCTCTGGTCAGTATGTATTCAGTATACTAAATCAGCCAATGGTTAGTATTCAGTCAGAGTACTGAATCTGTCACTGGTCATTATGCAGCCAGTGTACTGAGTTTGTCACTGGTCAGTATGCTGTCAGCATAATGAGTTTGTTCACTGGTCAGTATGCAGTCAGTGTACTGAATCTATCACTGGTCAGTGTACAGTCAGTGTATTGAGTCTGTCACTAACCGGATTGCAGTTAGAGTACTGAATTTTTTCCTTGGTCAGTATGTAGTCAGTGTACCGAATCTGTCACAGGTTAGTATACAGACAGAGTACTGAATCTGTCCAGCACAGGGCTGAAGTGAGTGTACTGAATCTGTCACTGGTCAGTATGCAGTCAGTGTAGTCAATCTGTCACTGGTCAGTATGCAGTCAGTTTACTGAGTCTGGCACTAATCAGTTTGCAGTAAGAATACTGAAATCTTTCCCTGGTCAGTATGTAGTCAGTGTACTGAATCTGTCACTGGTCAGTATGGAGTCAGTTAACTGAATTTATCTCTGGTCAATACTTAATCAGTATACTAAATCAGTCAACGGTTGTATTCAGAGTACCGAATCTGTCATTGGTCATTATGCAGCCAGTGTACTAAGTTTGTTACTGGTCAGTATGTAAGTAGTGTACTGAATCTATCACTGGTCAGTATGCAATCATTATTCTGAATCTGTGACTGGTCAGTATGCAGTCAGCATAATGAGTTTGTTCACCAGTCAGTATGTAGTCAGTGTACCCAATCTATCACTGGTCAGTGTGCAGTCAGTATATTGAGTCTGTCACTGATCAGTTTGCAGTCAGAGTGCTGAAAATTTTCCCTGGTCAGTATGCAGTCAGTGTACTCAATCTATCACTAGTCAGTATGCAGTAAGTGTACTGAATCTGTTACTGGCAGTATGCAGTCAGTGTACTGAATCTGTCACTGGTCAGTATGCAGTAAGTGCACTGAATCGGTTACTGGCAGCATGGAGTCAGTGTACTGAATCGGTTACTGTCAGTATGCAGTCAGTGTACTGAATCTGTCACTGGTCAGTATGCAGTCAGTGTATGGACTCTGTCGCTAATCAGTTTGCAATCAGAGTACTGAAAATTTTCCTTGGTCAGTATGTAGTCATGTACTGAATCTGTCGCAGATTAGTATACAGAGTACTAAATCTGTCCAACTAAGCTGTAGTGAGTATACTGAATCTGTAATTTACCAGGTTGCAGTCATAGTACTGAATCTGACACTACTCAGTATGTAGTCTGATCAGTGAATCTGTCAAAAAAGTCATGTCTTACCTTTTTAAACAACATAGCTGTATTTTAGTAATCTAATCGTTTTCTGGTTTTGGTGATACAAGTCAATAGAGAGGAATTTCAAATTTGTGCTAAACTAATGACTGGAATAGATATGAAACCAAGTGATAACAAGTGTTAGGCCCGATTTTCAAAATGCTGTTGCATCCTATCACCTATTACCTAGAGTCAAAAAGCAACTACTGCTCTGGAGATTTTGTGCCACTTTTTAAACAGACGTCTCGTCTGAATGAGAACTGATCAGCCAGGAAAAAATCTTTGTACTCAGAGCTGTAATCCAGTTTCTACACCAATCACCTGCAATATCTAACAGTGTCATATTTTGTAGGGGATAAGGAACCATTTGATTTCAAAGAAATGTCAAACTGACAAGCTGTTTACTAACAGGGCTGGTTATCTCTCCTTGTTCTTTTGGGCAGTAGTAAACTGTTTTGCTTTCATATCTCTACCTTCCAAATGAAGACTGGCAACATTCATGACTGGCTTGAACTCATTTTTTTAGCTGTTAACAGTGTTTGGCTTATTCTTTTGTAGGCAACTTTTCAAATGTTATCACTCTCACTATTTCGGAAAATGTCCGTTTTAGTCACTTGTGCTTCTTTTAAGTTTATAAATCTGCCTAACAACAATTTCTGTTGGCAAAAGCCTTTTTCAGTAGTTTCTCCTTTTTGCCCATGCATTGCCTCACGCCTGACCTTACCTTTTTAATTCAGACTACTGATATTTTTATTACTTGATTATTAGCATGATGAAGGAATGATATCATGTTCACTTTACATGCTGTATTCTGCACAAACTACTATTGCTTGAGTGCAAAATGGCTGAAAACTAAGCACACACTTCTTAGTTATATCTACATTTGTAATGTCATATCAGACAGCTCATACATGACTCATAGCCAGCAATTCAGTTTCTGCTTACTTTCTAGTTGCCAAATAAACTAGCAAATGTGGGGTAACTGTGTAGTTGCTAACTTTTTTTCCCTCATTTAATAAGTAAACCCTTCCATACCCAACTGGTAACATTAAATTCTGAATCAATTTCTTTCCACTCTTTGCCCTTTCTGATTTAGCCAAATGCAATGAGGCTCCTCAAGTGTTTTATCTCTTATTAGCTTGCCATTGTTCCAATCTTTCAGATTGGCTGCTGTTCTAACAAAAAAAAAAAAAATCTAGGCTCCTGACTACCTCAGGAAACTGACTTGACTGCATGAGTAACCTACTTTATTGGGTATGTTTTTTTCCAGTTAAAAATGAATTTCATTATAAAAATCAAAGCCTTTGATGTCTACTATCCTTGGAATAAATAACACTCAAACACATCCCTCCACAGCACAAGTCCAAGACCTTATAACACAGCCAGAGTATTTATTATTTTTATGTTTTTTGCCTTTGGATAGGATTCACAAACAATGTCTGCAGTTACATAGGGTTGGTTCATGGCCCAATCCACATACCAGAGTCCTGCATAATTCACAGAACTGCCCTAATGTGCATCAGTAGTGCACTACTGCATACTGGGATAAGTCATGAGGATGCATGTCATGTTCTGTCATTCACATGCTGTACAGCTACTCCCAGTCATTATATGAGTACAACTGTCACATGTTGTACAGCTACTGCCACTCATTACATGAGTACAATGGTCACCTGTTGTACGTACATCTGTCATGTTTTGTACAGCTACTTCCAGTCATTACATGAGTACAACTGTCACCTGTTGCACAGCTACTCCCAGTCATTACATGAGTACAACATTCACCTGTTGTACAGCTACTGCCAGTCATTACATGAGTACAACTGTTGCCTGTTGTACGTACATCTGTCACGTGTTGTACAGCTACTCCCAGTCATTACATGAGTACAACTGCAGAGTGACAAGACAGAAGACACTAGTACCACAAATGATCATAGCAGAACAAAAGCATAATACATACTGCCATGTCCTGTAGCACTAAATATTAGTGTCCTTCAACTGCATCCCTTGGGGATAGTGACTGCTCATAGCAAAGGAATGTGACAGCAACACTCTGCTACATACCCACAAAATGACACCCCAACTCACCACAGGTTGGGTTATACTAAGTTCATTTTCATGATATGCAAAACTACCCAGCTCTGTAGTCATGAAAACTGCATGTATGAATTATTTCATTGCATGAACATGGACCAGATCTAGCTACACTTTCAGCAAGAGCACACATCTTATAGACTGTTTAAAATATATGCCAGAAAAGATTCTATTGTACTCTCCATGCAATGATCACTGACACAGCAGCCATGATAACATTCACAATGAACAACATAATGGTCAACACTCTTTATTAATGTCAGTAGCCTGTAACTGCTTTGTTAATAATCCAAAAAAGAGAAAGCACTCAAACCGATAAAGATAATCCCAAATGCCAAAGGCAAAACAAAAACAAAAACCAAATGGAATCAATTCACCACAGACTTATTTCATGAAATCAAAGAATTTTAATAAATACTAGCTTTCAGGAAACCATTTTGTTTTCATTTTGCTTTAGTGATGATGACAGGGGACCAGCAGTGTGACAAATATATGAATAGGGAATGGGTCCTGTTATGTTCTTAATATGCTTTCTCTCAGTTTAACTTCTTCAAGTATTTTGGGTTTTCTACTACAATGACAGGAATATACCCCATTTCTAAATCAAAAATGATTAAAGTTCATGAAATTCAGATTGTTTAAATCTTTGATGTTAGATAAATGAAATAAATGCCAGTGTGCACGACTCCATGAACACACATGCATACATATATATAAGTGCACATGCGCACGCGTGCATGTGTGCACGTGCACGCACACACACATGCACACACACACACACACACACACACACACACACACACACACACACACACACACACACACACAAATACACACACACACACACACACACACACATGTCCATGTTATCACATATATCTTCAAATTTACCAGTCTTACATATTAGTAAAAATGAAGAATACATGCATTTATTTAAGGAAACTTTTTTGTCACTATTACATTATTATATTAATTGAATCATTGTATTACTTTCAGTATATGATTCTCTCTCATAGCTTCCTATATTCATAGGTATATACTAGGATAATTACCACAAGGCCTTTTTAAGCCTAGCAGAGCATCCTAAATGTATCCAACAAGTTTGGTGCCTTAGAGGTTATTTTTAGGGTTATGTGTAAGCTAGGGCATGTGCGATCAAACATTTTCAGGTTGGCCCTATCCATTGGAAAAATAGGTGGTCCAAGTTATGCTTGAAAGGGTTAGGGAAGAACTCTGTTTCACATAGATGGGAAGCCAATTTCAGAAAAAGGGATTTTCTCTGAGATACATACCTGTCCCTTCAACATATCTTATTTATGTCACAAACAAGGATTAAGTCCCTGGATCAAGTAGGTGTGATGCTATTTGTTTTGCCGAAATGCAAGAGGTCCATCTGAGCAGGATCCTGGGATGCCTTGTATGCCTGATATAGATCACCACTCAACAGTCAGTACCAGACAGAGTATAGGTACGGTTCTGAGGGGGTCTGAATAGGACATATTGTTTACACCCTAAATTCTGTTTGTCAGTAACATGAATGGACTTTCCAGTTGTTGCATATGACTGATCAGGTACACATTGAAGGGGGTATTTTACTCAATGATGGGTTTGATAAGTGCTGAGTACAGTGAAATAATGACCTCCTTAGACCTAAATGCCATACCCTTGCTAATATGTTGAGCAACATAGAATAATTTCCTTACTACCTTAAACACATGTTGGTTGAAAGCAAAGTTACAGTCTACATGAGTCCCCAAATCCCTGATTGCCTGGTCTGCTCTTATAGGTTCATAGGTTCATAGGTTCATACTAGGCTATCTGCCCCAGGCATTAGCTAGCCCAGCCAATAGTTATGTGGCTTTCGCCACCCCTTGGTTGAAACTAAAAACTATGCCTATCATTTTTCTGTGCCTCTGTCAAGCAGTGACACTGAAGTAATCCCTGGGGTATATCTGCGATCTCCCATCCATTGGTCAAGGACTTCATTTCTTGGGGTAGCTAACTTCCTAAACAGTGCTATTATGCATTTCTTCAATATGAGTTTTAAATAATGTGTATGGTACCAGATATTTGTCTGTGATGGGCAGGGGTCCAGGGAAGTAAATAGTGTGGGAAGAAATAGCCAGGGAATTGTTATGGCTAGGCTTGTATAGGCCCTAGGGCTGATAGCCTAGTACCAACCTATGAACCTATGGCCCTTCCTGGGTGACATTAGTTTCTTGGGAGGATTCTGAAACTGCTACTAGTCTGCAATCATCTACAAACATAGTCAGCCAGAGGCCCTTGATGTTGATCTTAACGTTTGAGAAGTACATATCAAAAAGGAGAGGATCCAGTACTAATCCCTGAGGGACTTCACTAGTGACTGACTTCTTTGTGGAGGTGGATTCCCGTCTTCAGACTTCCTGGGTCCTATCTGAGAGCCAGTAGGTTGTGACTGAGGGAGCACATAACAGTTTGTCTTATTTTGCTGGGGTCTAGTCCCTTCTACTACATAACCTGACTCATCGAAATTAGTAACATGTCAGCATCACAGCTCTTTGTGATTTATAGTTTAGAGACTAACCCTTTAGACATGGCTGAACACCAAGTTTACTACCCTGAAAGGTTGTTTTAAACATAGCTAATATCCTGAGTTCAGAATCAACTCTGTACTTTGTGTCTGTAAGATGAAGGCTTTAATCATTATGCCAAACCTATCCCTCTAAAAAAAAACCCAGAATGTCCATTAATGGAGTACATAGAGTACGATGCATGTCAACCTTTTTCATATGCTCTCAACACCCATATATTAAATAACTATGCACCCCGATAAAAAAGTAGGCAAGTTGTTCTGACTAAAGTCAAAACAGCCTCTTACCAAGGGGTAAAAATCAATCTATAGTCCAGCATAAGCTGCCCAACAAAGACCTGACCAGAATTTCTCCAAGTCCACATGCTGTATAGAAACTCAACCTCAGGCAGAGGAAAACACATTTTTAAGAGGAATCCATAGAGCTCTTTAGCCCTCTTATATGAAGTTTTGATTAAAATTAGTAGGCCTTCTTTAAGTATCATTAAAATTAACTACCTTAAGGATTGCAAGTATCTCAATCTATGTTTCAGAATTCAGCTTATGCCATGTTCTTCCTAATGGTAGTTCTCAAAACTATCATAACACACCTCATAACGTATAATAACCTTCTGTAATGTTTTCAGCGTTCTATAGCCTTTGGACAACCATAGGGCTAAACCATATATCTTCTAGAACTCTGTATATGAGTTAACATCTGGAAACTGATTCTTCTCATTTCATTTGGTCCTAGCCATAATAATTTTTCCTCATTGAAGAACTATAAATGCTTTACACTACTCAATTGCTTTGGATGGTGACTAGTGAATAAAGCAACTTAGACATAAGGAACAATTTCACCACTGAAGACCTCTGGTCCATTGACTACCTCCTGATTAACTACATGTATAGGTTTTTATCAGTACTATTTGATTCTTTCTCACCCTGTCAGTAGTAATACCTAGCATGAAGTAACAGGTTATTATCTTTTTCGTGAAGTTACAAAAGCAAGAATATCCCTGGATTAGAACCCCAAACTCCTAGATTCTTTCTTCAGAGGGAACTACACTACAGTTGACAAGTGGATTCCTTATGTGCCATATACACGTTTATCAAGTGTCCTGTTTCTTATAAACTGTTAACTGGAAATGGATTAAAGTCATGTAATTCACATTGCTCTACTTTCTTACATATTGTATATTATCCCGGTAGATCTTCTTTGTATAACCTTGACTAAATTCTAAGGGAACAAAAATTAAATGATTTCAATACAGAAAATGTCACCTAAAGTGACACATGTAGATATCTTTATCACTCACATGGTGGTAGATGCTTGGCACTGTATTCCAGCACAAATGGTGTCAAAATTAGATTGCTGAACTATCAAGATGAATAAAGAAATGTATGTTTTAAATAGTGTATGCAGGTTTTTGAGGACAGTGTGGAAAAGGGCAGACAGCATGGGAAAAGTAGTTCTTGATAGGTTTCTGAATATGCCATGCATTCATTCATTTATTCATCCATTCATCTGTTCATTAGTTTATTTGTTCATTCTTTCTCTAATACCCATCTTTATGCATTTCAGGGCTGTAAAAGAGGTACATACTCGGTCAGTACTCAATAGATACAGTATAGAGAAACTAATTCTGGATTAAATACCAGTCTGTTGTAGAATACACACATGTACTCCATCAATTAAATTTGTCGAGTCACTAATCAAAGTACAGCATTGTATGGCAGAAAATATAGCAGAAAACTGGTGCACTTGACAGAAACCCATGTGCACATGGAAGACATGCAGAATCTACAGAGAAGTCACCCTAGGCAGGACCCCAACTGGAAAACCAAGCAGTGTGAGAGAAAAATGCAATCTTGTGTACCAGTGTATCATCCAGTATACATTTACTTTTTACTCCAGAATATGTTTAACTGGCTTTGTCAATACCATGGCTTTCAGTTTTGAAGTAATCCTGTACTTTCTGAAATTATTATATTAACTAAAGAATTCAAAATGTTACATTTTAGAGGAAAATGACAGTAATTTGCACTAACTAATCACACTATGAACCCACTGTTCTGGTAGTAAAACTATATATGTTGTTCTTGTTCCAAAAATATGTAAGATGTTGCACATGAAAGAAATATGTAAGCATTTTTCACCAAATTCCTTACATAATTATCCATAGGCCAGCTGTCAAACTGGAAAACTATGAAATTGATCACAGAGTGAAGGTGCTAACTTATCTAAACTAGTGTCACCTTCACTCTTTGCAGGACAATTGAAATATTATTTGGAATGTGAACACTGATAAACTAGTCTGCATTGCATCCTGATTGTGTAGCAGCCAATGACATCAGATAGTTAAATCACAAGTATTTGTAAGCTGAGAAATCATAGTCTCACGTATATCTCTACAAAAATTAAATCATTATTTCTGTGGTTTTGATTACATGCTAATGACTGATTCCTAAGCTAATAATTATACGGCCGATACAAAAGTAACATGGCTTCCTTCACTAGTGGCTTTTTGTATCATAGTGTACCTCATCAAAAACACTAATACATTTCTGAAATGGGTGTAGATTCTTGAAACTGAATGTCAGGACATACATTTAAAAACTATTCATATCAAGGTCAGAACCACTAAATATTATAACTGAAATATTTTTACCAACATATACACTTTTTTCAAGCATGTAATAATGATTATTTATAATCTTAAGCTAAAGAAACATTCAGATTTATTTAAAAAAAATTGTATGGAGGTGTGTGGCAGGAAGCCAGACTTCTAGATGTGTGTTGATTCTATGTCCAGCTAAGTAATGGGAGATTAAAACTTCATCTGCATTACTGAGTCAGTGAAAGCAGGGAGTTCATATAAAAGAGAGGCGCACAATTTAAACATTTTCATTCAACTGATAGTTAAGAAATACTGCAATAGCTTTCAGCAGTGAAAGCCTTTAATCCTTGACATTGGGACTCTTTACAAATAATAAAAATTGAGTGTGCAGAAGAGAAAAGGTAAAAATCCTTCCTTAAGCTACATTTCAACAGTAATATTGTACTAATTCTGGCAAGAAAAGCAGAATACATAGCAAATGTGGCTTGACTGAATTTTTCATTTTCACCTTCTGCCAGAGAATGTTTAATTTTTATTGAAAAATAGAGGGGTCAGATCTTAAGGCCTTCTAAAAGAGGCTGTAATTGCTAACAACACCGTCAGTGGGTAGTTGTTACAATGAATACATACATTCCAAGCAATAATAAAGCACAACGGTGGCAGCTATTTAATTGCATTTGGAGAAGAGCTGTTATGTTTAAGAGGTGCACAATGTGTGATATATAGTTCAAAAATAGAACACATGTAGAATGAGGGATAATTTCCATTTTAACATACCATGTAGAACTTTCATACTAAGAGCAAACCATGTAAACTTCCAATGTTCAGTATCCTTTTTTTTCAAAATTCAGAACTATTTATTGCTGTATTGTTTTACTGAAATGTTGAGTACTCACATTTTACTTTCTATTTATCTCTTGCAACAATTCAATTGACTCAAGGAAACATCTATTTAGTAAAATGTTCATGTGCTTTTCTCTTACAGAAATTATGATTTAAGGACAAGTGCATACAAAAATAAGAAAAAAAGTATATTTTATCATGTGTCTTTTTCAGCACTGTCAAATGTGTTTATTTTCTAATTCATTCACTTTATAGGTTGTGTGGAAGAGCTTTGCCAACTCTTCAGGGAGGGGTAAATATTGTTAGGGGTAAATCAGGGATAAGTGAACTGCCCTCCATGCAGTGGTTACTACTATGTGCAAAGAAGACATAGACAGGCAATAATGGATTAACTCCCTACCATTCCAGTGAGATTTCTTTTCACACTACTAATTTCCATTCCTCCAGTCGTGGACATTGCTTCGCTGTCTAAGGCTGAACTATGTATGTACCAGTTTCCATTCTAAACAGTTTAATGAAGTCCAAAATGTCACCAGAATTTTCTCTTCTTCTGCCTTTGACACTTCTGATCTTATGGTTTATCACCATCTATGCATGTTTTACTTTTCCATGAAAAAAACATGTATTTTCATTCCTCTATAAATACAAATAATAGAATCTAATTCAATATTTGTGTAGCATTTTTCTCCTTTACACTGGTTTTCATTGTGTGGGATACATTAAAATCAGTTCTTGATAAACATATTTTTCTAACTAAGGTCTGACATTGCATTTTGCTAAATAATGAAATAAATATCTATGTTTTCTCTGAAAAAGTTAACACAAAACTATTATTCTGTCAATTTTCTCCACCTGCTTTGTCAGCAAATAAATTTAATATATAGATAAAGTATCACATCATAGGAAATGGAGAATGTGTCTTCTTTTTTGGTTGAAGATGAGTGTGTTAATTTCTTTGCAATGTCAAACATTCTTAAAACATTGTAAAGTGGATCTACATCATTGAAATGCATTGTTAGAAACATAATCTGGGTAATTTAGAGTGATCTGCTACTCTCAAGAAGGAAACATCATAGGCAAAGCCTGACCTATTATAGGCAGTGGTGCACCTGCCATATATGGCACCAAGAGCAGAATTTTTTAATACCCTCCCCCATCCCATGGAGATTTTATTTCTAACACCCCCTCTTCTATGAAAATTGTTTATAGTAATAATCATGGAATGAAACAAAATAATAGCTAGCAGGGAGCAAGTTAGTTGAAGTGACCAAAATCCCAAAATGACTCACCCATCCTACAGGAAGGCTTATCCCAAACAAATAACTAGTGCCAGAATCATGGACTAAAGCTAAATGTCAAAAATTAATTATTGTCTCCCATGGAAAGGTGACACACTGCTAAGAGTGGATCTAGTAGTTCGGGATTTGGCAACTTATATAGACAGTTGACCCCAAATTCTATTAGGAACAGATCAAGATGAAGCAAACTTAGGGGCATTCTGCAAAATCAGGAACAGTTTCAACATGGTTTTACAAACACACCAGCCAGAGAAGAGAGAGAACAAGTAAATATTGCAGTACATTTCATGCAAATGCACACCAGTCATTTAAAGGCAGACTCTAAGTTTAGCAAACAATATGAGAGTAGTTTGCACAACAAACACATTAGGCAAATACAAGAATTTTATTTAAAATTGGGGATAGTTTAAACTAACCCCGGGATTCATGAAGCTCGACGCAAGGCCGGCATAAGGCTTGCGCTGGCCGTGCAGCATATATATAGAGTAGTCGTGCCATATGCACATTAATGAAGGGGCGCAGCTGCCACAGCCACGTGCATAGGAAACGTGCGTGAGTGCATGGGGCATAACGAAGTTGCGCATGGAGGCATGTCAATGTCAGCTGTCGATGAGCAACCTAAACTGCTGAATATTATATTCCGCCTGCAATAGTAATCGCACCAATCAGTGTCCGTGGATACTGAAGCGTATGCAAAGCATGCAAGATAGTCCCTGCGAACAGAAAATGAAGAAGCAAACACAAATGCACGGTAGGGAATAACGGGTCCCTACCCTTGAACAAATGACATGAAAACCGTGTGCCCATAGTCCAACGTAGCGTTGATAGCTATACCATGTGGAAGTGAAACGTATCATATGTTAGCGCGCCGCCAGTAGGTACGTCCAGCCCAATGGAGAGGGTCACCAGCTGACCCATAATGTGAGGGAGGGTACATAGCTGTGCAGATGTGTCCATAACAAAATACACGATGAGAAATGTAGATATATGTAGTGACCGTATGTCCGAATCATATCCCACAAGGCATGTAATAGTCACATACAAAAGGTATGTCCGTATTTCACATACCAAATGTCATAGGAAATAGCGTACGCATGTAAACGAAACAAAAGGAGCATATAAACAGCTATAATAATGAGGACACATGTAGGCCAAAAGGAACAGTATGATCCGTACCGTCGACTAAGATTACCACCTGTCCCACTTTGCGAGCGACAGTCCCTCTGTGGGCAGATGTGTCCTGACACAAACTTGTAAAAATGGCAAATGTCCAGAGAATATAGGACATTATTATTCTGTAGACGTCATGTAATAGTTGCATTAAACATTTTTCACTGAACGTATATTACATAAATGTCATAAGAAACAGAATAGGACACCGCAATGCTACAAGAATAAGCTTAGATATAGGCAAGAATTGTAAGTTCTATCTGCCGAACTGACGGTGGGTATGTGTCGGCCTGTAAAATATGCTGTGTTCACCGCAAATGTCAAACTTTGGCCAATTGAAAAGGTGGAAACACAACCATCGACTGTGGGGAGGCATTGTCCACAACAGTCGGACATGTGTAAGGAATAGCTTGGACATAGGAAAAGGTGCCATCTTACCAATGAGTACAACAGGCTGGCAAAATCCGGAAGTCAGCGGTATAATCCGAATGTGTATGTGACACAGTCGAACGGGTAGTACCCGGATATGCCAACCAAGTAATGAAAGTGAAGTATGGGAGTGTACCTATGTGCGTGAGGTATAGCAGTGCGTGAGGTATAGCATGTGGAAAGCAAACATGGCAGGGTAGTCCACACAACCATAAAGGTACCCGACACATGTAGGGTAGTCAATGTGTTACTCTGGCCGTGTCATGGGCCAACAACCAAAGTAGTGCTCTATGGGGTGTGATGAATTTGCGTGTGAGGGGTGGGTGGTTAATGGTAAAATCCTCAAAGGCGATACTGTGTCGTATGCAGAAAAGGTGAACCTGAGGTGTACGAGGGACAGCGGGTGAAGTGGAAAGAAACACAACCACATGTAGAAACAGCTGCAAGACAAGCAGACAGGCCATAGTGTAGAACACAATCCCACAAACATATGAATATGGAAATCTGCGAGACAAATGTATAGATATGTCATCATCACATACCCACAGATGGGTCCTGATGGAACTGGCCATAACAAATGCAACACACCTGGATGCATAATGGCCTACCCAGCATACCCTCCACACCACACAACCTGCCTCCATACCAGAACGTCCACCAAATCCAGCCGTACTTGGTCCACTGGTTTGTTGCAGACACAGCTACACACAGTGACCACTACGCATATGTAGTAGGTATTGTCACCCTAGGCAGTGTCAGGATTGCAAACCATGTATCCCCTGCATGTAAAACCCCCTGCATGTTTTCGTGAAGCCACAAATATCTTCAGTATCTGACTTGTTTTGGTCTTGTCCAATTTTTGGGATATCCCTCATGGGATAACCAACCTGTGTAAATAGTAGAATGGGTATGACGACATGATGTCCAATCCTGCAGATATCTGGACACAAGTCAGAACGTGCAGTGGAGGTCCATGACACTGTCCAGCCCTAAGTGGGCATGCATAACCTACTACCCAGGATAAAACACCTTCCCGTGATGCACATGTCCTGACAGAAATAGGAGGGAGAATATAATGCACACATTCGCATAGTGGCAAACGGCATGAGGGCGAGGAAGACACTGACGTAAACAGGTCAACCCTGATCAAGTGGGATGGACACTGACTGTGTGCAGGCATGACCGACCATACCTGTCAACCTGTGTGAGCAAGATATCTGGACAGAGCCATGAATACAAGTGAGACAAAGGTCCAAAAACAGGGACAATTTGTAAAGATAGCTCTTAGAAACATAGAAATATGATAGAATAACAGTTTGCACATTGGCATTAATGTCCGGAGTATGAAGTCTGAAACCCAACTGTCTGTCAGCACGTTCTGACTGCAGTCTTTAATGCTGAGCTACTGCTGTGCCAGAACACAACAGCATATTACAGAGGTCTGTACCATACCACTCAACTGTCCAGATATTCGCAGAATGACTAGGGTTACCACCTGTCCTACTTTGCGAGTAACAGTCCCTCTTTAGGCAGTTGTGTCCTGTGACAAAAATCAAGACATAGCAAATGTCCTGAGATTTTAGGATAAAATTATTTCCTAAGTTTCTTTAATAGTTGCATAAAACAGTTATTTTATATATGAAACGTCTATATGTTATGTGAAGTAGCATAAGCTTTTATTTGTGCAAAAAAGGTAAAGTTCTGTACTATGCACGGCTGTAGGTATGTTTTGTCCTAGAAAATCTGACATTCTGCAGAACATGTCCCACTTTGGGCATTTGAAAAGGTGGCAACCCTAAGAATGACCAGAGGTTTGCCTCATATTGTTGTTGTGTGCCTCCAACAATCTGCAACAGTCTGGTAAATACTGAGGATTGACGTCACTAAATAATGAGAAATATCTTGAGTTTAAGACTCCACATCCTTCAGAAAAGTCATGCTAATGCAAAACCTAGTATTCTATCAACGTTCTAAGCTTGTAAGAGCAATCGTTAAAATGTGTCCCTATTTGTCCCCCCATCGTGTAGGTTTTGCACAGATTTGGTGCTCTAAGAGGTTGAGAGGTATGGTCCATACATATTTACAGTAACAACCCTTCACATTTGTGTAATGTACAACTGCATACCTGTAGTCACTTCATGTCCAAAATAATAATCCCCGTATGACTGTATACAGGTAATAGTCAAATGTGAATGGGAACACCCCTCACCGTGGAGTATGGACTGTAACAACCCCACCCATAATATGTATTGCCAACAGAATAAGCTGCTGACAGGTGCCCAAACACCTGTGTCTATAAATACAGGTACAACTTCATAATAGGGAGAAACTCCCTGTCCATATGATTCGTCTGACATTTGAACTCAGCCAGGGAAGTTCTGTTCACCAGGCGGACAAGCCTAAACCCAGATCACTACATGAACACCCTGACAATCAAAGACCTGTATGTGCCAGGACTATATGCCTTGGTGTTCTTCATATCCTTGGAGTGATTAACAATGCAGCTGGGGTCCACAGCAGTAGGCAATAGGGAATGTGTAATATGTAGTACCGCGTTTTTCCCAGCAGGAGAATGGATGCCTGTGTTGTAGGTGAAGCGGTGAGGCGTATGTTGATGTAGCTAAGTACTATGGGTATGCATATCAATGAGGGAGAACACCAATAGAATAGTGGTTCCGGCATCCGGCCAACGTGAATGCAGTCCTGGTTGACCTACGACCACTGCACATATAACTTTAAAGTGTAATGAATGCGTTCATGCTGTACACACATTTAAATATGTAAAGGTGAACGTGTGTTTCGCAGCAGTCTGTAAACCGGAATACAAATATGTAACAGTTACGGTCAGAATTATGAAAGTCCATGTAAGCACAAATATCTATGAAACATATGTAACCCACAATAAGGATATGCAAGTGCGCCTGCGCGTGTGTAATCCACTCACAGCATAGCAAATGAATGCTGTTTTCTCCACGCTCTGTGTACATGGCTCATACCTGTTAACCCCATAAAGTACGAAACCGGACAAAGCCATGAAAACAACTGGTACAAATAGGGACAATCCCCAGATATTGCCCTAACAAACATAGAAAATGGATAGACTAACAGGTGTGTCACTAGCATGGATTCTCTGAAGGGTATGAAGTCGTAACCTGAAATGTTTGTCATTATTTACCAACGTCAGTCTTTAATGATATGCCACTAAATTGTCAGATAGACACAAGGTTATGAAAAACGGACCAAAGATAAGAGGCAAACAGCTGTACATGCAGCGAAAATCTGTACAGTTGAAAGGTATGATATGGATATATATATATATATATATATATATATATATATATATATATATATATATATATATACACATATATCCACAGACTTAAACCAAAGCAAATTATGAAATGAGGAATGTACAGACATATGTATATATGTACATATATATATATATATATATATATATATATATATATATATATACACACACGATACAAGAATAGATATATACACAACAAACATATATCCCTGTACATATAACACATGTACATAAATAAGTCACGGTATAGCTATTATGGATAGACAGACAGACATGCATGAAAGGTGAATACACTGCTGCTTTCCAAACCATTGCCCGGAAAGTACCAGTGTGGCAGGGCCTGCAAGTTCTACATGTTAAACATGAATATAGGTGTCCTTTGCAGGACCCCAAATATTGATCCCGTACGAAGTGCGAACCATCATTGATGCAAAAGATGTCAGAGCTGCAACTACGATATAGCTGTACATGCAACAGTAGCAGGTGCAAGGGTAATAACACATGGGTCGATAGAATGTATGACATACGACCTGATATCCGGAGAGTGGGGAGTGCTCAGAAGTGTCTTCACACTTTATTATCGCTCACAGTAAACATGTCTAATGGGTACTGTGGAGGGGTGTCAGGTATGGGAATCATGGGTATGCAGAAATGGGCCTAGGTGTTGGTTGGCACAGATCTATTAGGTACGCCCAAGGGGAGTAATCAATATACTTATGTGGGTATAGCACATGCCTATATTCTCCAAAAAGGTGCAACCCATCTACTGGATATTGTGTAAACTATTGGGGGAAGACGTAGGGACCTATATCAGTGTCATGTAGGTGATTATCATGGATGGACATGCATACGACCAAGATGGTAACCATACCTGCCAAACTTTCAGAATAAGACAGCTAGACTAAGGCATAGTACATGAAATACAAATAGGGACTATATTAAATATACCCCAGACAAAGTCAGAACGTTGATAGAATAATGGCGTAGTCAGGAATATGAATGTTATGAGAGTTAGTAATCATGAAATAGAAATATCAGTCATTATTACCTAACCGCACAGTCCGTCATGCCTTGCCAGCAATCTATCAGAAAGGCACATTATTATGACAAATGTAACAGAATCATAGGTCAAACCTCAGGGCATTTACCCATAATGTGTACAGGTGAGAGGTATGAAGGTAACCCGTCCTAAATAAATGTACAGAACTAGTGATACTAGGTGGACAGGTGAGAAGAAAGACGTCAGGACAAATGACAAAACATGTACAAGTCAAAAGCATGTATTTTGACAAATGTGAATGACAATGTATGCCCTGTGAAAGTCAATGAGGAAGGTTAATGGACTCAAAAGACATGTGTCCCTCAGGGTGTCATGCAGTGTCACCGATATAGTGTCCAGTCCCCCATACTCATACGTGAGCTCTGCCACTGACGGAAAGCGCAAATACCGGCGTACATATTAGGTACATGATAGAATAATTAGTGTGGATAAGCACCTGTTGGCCTATGTGAGGAATACAACCCTCTGGGTGGGTGTGTCCTGCAATAGGAATGTAATGGCATCTGGCCTGTGATGGTGCCATATATTGTGTGTATTGGTGTAAGAAAATTGATATCCTGTATCAGAAACATACCTCACAACTGTACAGAGTCTCGCAGAATGTGCAGATGTTTGCCTCATATGTTTGGTGTGTTCCTCTTACAATCTGTACCTGTCTGGCAAATACCTGAGAACTGAAGTCATTAAATAATGACAAACATTTGAGTTTTAGACCACAAATCCTACAGAAAAGTCATACTAATGCAAAACCTATTATACTGTCAACTATCTACGTTTGTAAGAGCAATATTTAAAATCTGCCCCTATTTGTCCCCCCATCATGTTAGGCTTTGTACAGATGTTTTGCTCTAGGAGGTTGAGAGGTATGATCAGAAACAGATACATGTCTGAGGAAACAGCATTATCGACTGCAAGATAACTCAGAAGGTATGAAAAGCGCTGCAGTAGGAAGTTCAGTATTGGCTGCAGGTATGTGCTGACATGTCAAATGACACAGCAGTCTACATGATGTACCTATAGGGCTGTCACCTTTACCAATGATGACAGTGGGACATAACCACAGCCATGCATACACCACAAATAGACATAGCACACAGCAAAGCCTAGGCCATGATACACAAAGCCTCCGGCGTGTATGAGTTGAGTGAGTGTACAGCAAGGAAAGATGACTGCCAGGCTATTCAGCAAACATGTAGAGGTGTGCAAGGCCACCCGTAACACGAACATTGCACGGACAATGTTGGGATTTGCAACATACCCCATTTGTATGTGAAAGCTATGCAAATTATGTAAATATGCGATACATGAAACAGTAAGCTGTCCGTGCAAGAGCAGAGTTATGTGCAGAAATGTACCCGGATGTTAGGCAACTAACGTTCTGTACATTGCTAAACAGAGCAATGACAGCTGCAAATACAGTATGAATACAGTCAAAGAAGCATGCCAATGTCCAAGTGCAAGGCCAGTGGCAAATTTGTCCATTGGATATCAATAAAACAGTAGTTGTCCTCCCCTGATCTCCGGTGTGGAAGCGTAGTGCAGCGCCACGAGAACACGCTGCACTCTGAACCTATGAACCTATGAACCTATGAACAAGTCAAATATGTATAATATGCATACAAAATGTAGGTTTAGTTAGATGTTAGTACGCCATGCAGATGAATGGCAAGCTGGAAACAACATGGCTACTGCGTACTGGTTGTTATGTGTGGAAGCGCTCTGTCAGAGATGTAACGAAGCATTTGTAGGCAATCTGATGCAAGTGAGGCTGAGGATAGTGAATCACAACATGTCATGCCATATGGGCCAAGCCTCTACAGCGTAGTGTAGGATAAGGGGACTATTAGAGTAGAAGATAGGTGACAACATGAGTGTGTATGTATAAAACACTGCAATCTCACCAGAGCAGTGTCACATGTTTGCTGTCAGTACTCAGTGGAAGAGGCGTGTTATGAGCTATCCTAGGGAATGTCAGGAGACTGACAGTGTATGCCATGGATACCACCGATGTGACCTGCAAACCTGCTCACAGTGTGTCTGCGCCCGTGCACGCCAGTAAGCCTGAGTAAGCATGTGTGCACGCGTGTTAGCCTGTGTGCGCGTGTGGAAGAACGAGTAAACTAGTGTATGAATGGTGAAGCCCGTGTAATGTCGTGTATGCCAGTGTATGTGTTTGTAAGCATGTATACATGTGTACTACACACATCACACACATACTGCACACTCAGATACACATGCTGCCAATACTACACACATCAGTGAAATGGCACATGGATGGAGAATACATCATCAGAATTAACAGTTCTGTAAACTATGCTACATTGATGGTCATAGCTGCAATGCATCATGCCTGCTGATATACACCTTGAAGTAACACACTGTGTGTTAACAGCATGCTAACATCAATACAGTGGAATAAAGCCATCGTTTGCATCAGCACCACGTTAGTCTGATCCTGCATCAATGTTACACATCACAGGTGGTGGCACAGGTGACATCATATGCACAGGGTGTGGTGTTACATTTCCAGAGCTGTCAATGAGCCATCCAATGTACACGTAGGTGTGTGTGTGTGTGAGAGGGACAACGATTATTGCATGGCCCAATGGTGATGCAATGGGTTTGTGTATGTGATAGCCCTAGCTGTTTGTGGTAAGTGTGTGCGTCTGCATATACACAGGTACAGCATGTGTCAGCCATATACAGGAGGTTGTGGGACAGTCACAGACCGTACCTGCCAGGCTGTAGAGATCGCCATTACTGGCCATGGACATCCCTCCATGCATCCAACACAACCCAGTCCTGCACCTGTCAATGTATACACAATACAGTCCTGGGATCTGTACCACAACCTGTGGATAAACGTGAGTCTGTAATGTTAACCTGAGCTGCATAGAATTGTCAGTTACTACATATGGATATGAGCCATACTCACCCTCCAATGTAATAACCACTGCTGACTGTTGTCGAGATGTGCATATGACCATTCAAAGGTGCTGTACTAACATTGTTTCCAATGCCCGTGTAATACCCAGCAACACAATAACCGGTCACTACACAAGTATAACCCACGATCACTACAGCACACAGTATATGCACTATCACAGAGCCATAGCAGATGTACATACATCCAAGGTGATCACGTACAGATAATGCAGCACATTCAAGAGTGATAATCCCAACATACATAGCTATATACAATGTATATATGTGTGTATATATATATATATATATATATATATATATATATATGCAGATAGATACATACACACACAGACACACACACAACACACATGGCAGGGTTGGGAGCAGAACACAAACATAACCACTGTACCACACGACAGCATTACGCAGTTACAGAACGTGCTACCATGATTAGTAGATCACAGGATTCACACAGGCATACGTCTAGCCTGCAGACAGCAGCATCAAAGGCAAAGACGCCGCACGGATGTTATGGAGAGTGAATACTGTAAAAGCAATGTACTGTTGTCATGCAGCTGGAAACACACACACACTCACGTGGCAGGGCTGGGAGTCGAACATACACCTAACTACCTTATCACACTACAGCATGACGCATTTACAGAACATGCTACCGAGATTACTAAACACAGCAGTCCCAGAGGCATACATCTAGGCGCGTGTCATCATCCACAAAGGCAAAGACATTGGTAGGAAATATCTGTGGTGTGAGGCGTATAAAAGCAAGACAGAGTCCCCAGACGGATGGGAGCATGCACGCGCACACACACACACACACACACACACACACACACACACACACACACACACACACACACACTTGGCAGGGCTGGGAGTCGAACATACACCTAACTACCCTATCACACTACAGCATGACGCATTTACAGAATGCGCTACCAAGATTACTAAACACAGTAGTCCCAGAGGCATACATCTAGGTGCGTGTCATCATCCGCAAAGGCAAAGACGTCGGTAGGAAATATCTGTGGTATGAGGCATCTAAAAGCAAGACTGAGTCCCCAGGCGGACGGGAGCATGCGCGCAAACACACACACACACACACACACACACACACACACACAGTTGGAAGGGCTGGGATTCGAACATACACCTAACTACCCTATCACACTACAGCATGACGCATTTACAGAATGCGCTACCGAGATTACTAAACTCAGCAGTCTCAGAGGCATTCATCTAGGCGTGTGTCATCATCCGCAAAGGCTAAGACATTGGTAGGAAATATCTGTGGTGTGAGGCATCTAAAAGCAAGACTGAGTCCCCAGGCGGACGGGAGCATGCGCGCAAACACACACACACACACACACACACACACACACACACACACACACACACACACACACACACACACACACACACTTGGCAGGGCTGGGAGTCGAACATACACCTAACTACCCTATCACACTACAGCATGACGCATTTACAGAATGCGCTAATGAGATTACTAAACACAGCAGTCCCAGAGACATATTTCTAGGCATGTGTCATCATCTGCACTGACAAGGACGCCGACAGGGATTGTATAGAGAGCGATCAGTCTGAAAGCATACAGACATATTACTGTCCCACGGTAGACGTAGACAAATACACAGCAGTGGTGTGATCAGGGCAACATGAGATTTACAGAGCACCACAACAAAAAGACATAGACACGGGACGCGCCACAGACAGTACACCCTTCAAGATAGTCGACCAGGGGGGGGAACCTG
>NC_056733.1:1960318342-1960385842 GCF_019279795.1 Protopterus annectens
GGTTTGCTTGGACAGCGAGTGTCGGTCCTTTTCTTTGCGTTTTTTAACAATTTGTGTAGTCGGAGGATCCGGCGGCATAATATCATAAAATCAGAACCGAAAAACTGCTCAGCAAACTCCGACCCGGCGTCTAAGCGTCCGTCGGTTAAAAGAAGCACAGGCTGAACAAGCTGCTCGTCGTGGTCTGGGCCTAAACAAGGTAAGCAGTAGAGTGGAAATCTTTATGAGGTATTTGTTTCCCACAAGTTAAACAGTTATTCACTTTTTCTGACATCGGCTGAGGCAAGAAAGAGTCCCCAGCGGGTACTTAGCTTTTAGAAGTCTTGGTAGTATTGGTAGTAGTAATCTCTGGATCTGACCGACCCGGCACTTGCGAACAGCTTCTGCTTGGTAGCCATAGCGGCAAGAAAGACTGAGGAAAATGGCGTCGGCTGATGCCTTTATACCCGAAGAACTGCAGCTATGACGTCGGGTGAAGTGCGACACCAGCCGAAGCCAGACCCAGACTTTGGAATCCGGCCGACCGAAGGGCTGCCTGACGACAGGACAACCCATTTGTAAGGACTGCAGATGCATCCTTGAAGGACATCTGGAGGAACTCCCTGGTCAACCTCAGTAAGAAGCTGAGATCCCTCATACAATCCTCCAAAGCTAGTTACGAAAACAAAATTGCTACTGACCCTAAAGACAACCACAAAGCATTCTACAGCTATGCCAAGAATCTCAATGGCAACACTCAGATCTGCTCTGAGTTGCAGCACAATGGCAGTAATTATACAGAACCAACTGATATTGCCAACATCCTGGCAGATAGATTCAGTGCTAACTTTAACCCCTCCCCCTCACCCCCTAGAGGGCCCATCTCTATACCGGAAGAATGCAAAGTTTCTGTAATCACAGCTACACAGGCAAAAAACACACTCTCCAAAGGCAAGAACACAGCATCCATGGGACCTGACAATATCCCAGGCTGCGTTCTACACGAACTACAGAATGAACTGGCACCCTACCTAAGTACCATGTTCAATCATAGCCTCACCTCAGGCTTTGTGTCCACTGAATGGCACACCGCAACAGTTATCCCACTCCACAAAGGGGGAGCCACAATGGAATCCGGGAACTACCGCCCCATTAGCCTGACGAGCCTGGTCTGCAAGGCCATGGAACGTATCAGCATAGAACTCAAACAAAGACATTGGTAATCTCCAAACTCTGGACCCTACCCAGTTCGGATTTGTAAAAGGCAGATCATGTCTCCTAAACCTGATTGACTTCTTTGAAGCAGTCACCAAAACCATAGAGGAGGGTAAGGTGGTTCACACAGCTTATCTAGATCCTGCCAAGGCTTTCGACACCATCCCCGACTCTGGAATTATAGATAAGCTCACTAAACTAGGTATAAATTCCTATGTCACAAGATGGGTTGCCAACTGGCTCACGGACAGAACCCACACTGTGAAAGTAGCAGACTCCAAATCCGACTTAAGAGCAGTGACAAGTGGAGTACCACAGGATTCAGTCCTGGGTCCTCTCCTGTTTTGTATCTACTTCTCTGAAGTACAGGCCAACACAGAAGGTCTTTGGCTAACACAGTTTGCAGATGACTGCAAACTAGGAGCCATAATCAAAACTCCTAACGATGTGGACATACTACAAAAGGGCCTCACTGTGACAGATGCCTGGTGTCAAAGCCATGGCCTGAAGCTCAATGCTAAAAAGTGTATTGTCATCCCCTTTGGTAAAAACTCTGTACCTATGAACTACCCCATAGCTGGTAGTCTCCTTAACGCCAAAAATGTGATGAGACCTTGGGACACACGTGGACAGTAGTCTCTCCTTTGATAATCACATCACCACAGTGGTCAGGAAATCCTTCTATGTGGCTCACCTCATCACAAAAGGCTTCTCATCCAGAAAAAAAGAGGTCATTGTTCCCCTCTACTCATCACTCAGACCCATTATAGAGTACAACGCCCCTTTTGGTATGTACCTCACCAGACATCTACAACTGGAAAGGCCACAGAAATACCTCACAAAGAGGATTACTGGCCTCCAACAGATGCCCTACGCAGACAGTCTCAAAAAACTCCTGCTTTATTCCATCGCATATCGCCTACTCAGAGGCGATCTCTGCCTAACATACAAAGCTATGTCAAACCCAGAGTTGTTGGACATGCTCCACTTAAAGAAATCCCAATCCCTCTGAGCTACACGCTCTAGGGACCTAAACCTTGTCACCACAATAAACATAACATACTGGAGGGATAAGATTCCTGTCCCAGAGACTTCCCATACTCTGGAACAGACTACCTATCTATGTCAAACAGAGCTCCTCATTAGCACTCTTCAAGAAAAATCTTGATGATTGGATGGGAAATAGGAAATTCACCCTAGGGATCACTTTTGTGGCTCTGATCAACAGAGGCACAATAAAATAATTTTCTTGGGTGGCGAAATCCAGGGTACATTTTTGGCTAGGCTTGTATAGGCCCTAGGGCCAATAGCCTAGTACCTACCCTATGAACCTATAAATTTGGTTGTCCCCTCAATAACCCCCACAAAGTTTCCCTAGTGAAACCGCACTCTTGCAACACCCAGCATGAAGACAAAAAAAGGGACTCTATTATAACAAAGGGAATAAATCTCAACAACAGATGAAAGGGAAATATGTAAAAGTAGCATCACACCAGCAGGACATACAAGGAAGAAAAAAATGTGGTCGTTAATTTATTGCACACATACCATGCACAAGTCTTGAGTATTATTTTTACTTTTACAGGTAAGTGGGACAGACCACTTCTAGCTATTTTCAGTCATATTTAAGCTCATGTAGATGCAAAGATGAAGACTTCAAGCCTTCTATACAACCTACACTTTCAGACAAACCAGTTCTTCACAGAAAGAAAATCTGAAACTTGCAGTATCAATTATATATATATATATATATATATATATATATATATATATATATATCTACACACAAATATATAACCTAAATTATATATATATTGCACACAAATACATACACGTATATATACACATACATATAAATATATATATATATATATATATACATACACATATATATATATATATATATATATATATATATATATATAATACACACACACACATATATACATATGACAGGGTAAAATAAAATGAAAAATAGTACCCAAGTTGCTTAATATTTTAAAAGAAATGGAAGCATCAGAATTCTTGGAAGAAAACTAGGGTGGCTGCATTACCCAACCAGGGGAAATACCCATCAGACCCAGCTTCAACCCAGAAAGTCCTGGTTGAGAAGAGGGAAATGTGCACAACAGAGCAAAATGTCCCTCTAAATCTAAACAAGTGAATCAGGGGACTAGTCAAGTCTCTGACAGCAAACTTTGAGGTAAAAATAGCCTCCAAAGCCAAGGACAACTATAAGGCATTTTTCAGTTATGCGGAAACACCCAACAATGTGAGGAATTAGTTGTAGATGGCATCACCTCTACTTGGCAGAATATAGCAAATCTGCTGGCTGACATACTTAACTCAAATTTCACCTCTCCATCACATCTGGTTGTCCCCTAAGAAATACCCTCCACTGTCAGTTATCAGCAAAGAATAGGTTACCACTGTGCTCTCTAAAACTAAAAACACAGCTTCACTGGGGCCTGATGATATACCAGACTGTCTCAAACAGCTTAAGTCAGGACTTATCATGCTCATTAGGATCTCTGTTTAACCACAGCCTCCGGACTAGCATCACCCTAATACAGTGGAGAGTAGCAACAATAATCCCTCTGCAACAATCGAGAACACTGACCTGGGAAATTACAGACCCATAAGTTTGACTAGTCTTACATAAGGCCATGGAAAAAGTATTTATGGACCTGATGAATGATACAGGAAGTCTCCAAACACTGGACCTGGCCCAATCTGGCTTTCCCCACTTGGGTATTATAAACAAATTCACAAAACTAGGCAGAAATCCCTATGTCACCAGATGGATAGTGGCTCACACACAAGACACATGTTGTGAAAATGGATGAATCCAGATCCAACAAGAAGTCAGTTAGTAGTGTTGTGCTACAGGGCTCAGTGCTGAGACCATTCCTGTTTGGAATATACTTCTCTGAAGTCAAAGCTAACACAGAAGGCCTCTGGTTGACAAAGTTAGTCAATGACTGCAAGCTGGGGGGCAATAGTTGAATGCCCCAGAGATGCAGATATCCTGAAGGAGGGTCTAGAGCAGGCAAACGATTGGCGTCAGAACCATGGCCTAAAACTAAATGCAAAAAAATGCATCATACCCTTTGGGAAGTTAGATAACCCTTCAAAATGAATCATCAATAGCAGACCATTAACTATAGACTCAGAGGTGAGATATCTATGTACACAAGATAGCAGCCTGAACTTTGACCACCATGTGTCCGCAGTGATGAGGAAGTCTATGTGGTAGAACTTATAAGTAAAGGTACGGCATCCAGATCCAAGGAAATTATGGTCCCGCTGTACTCAGCCCTCATTAGATCAACATATAGAGTACAATGTGCCATTTGTCATGTACTCAAGTAGGCACTTACAGCAGCTGGAGTGGCCTCACAGGTTCCTCACAAAGAAAATACAGGACATAAACAACATGCCCTGCGTGGGTAGACTAAAAGCCCTATCCCTCTACTCTCCTACTGATTATTAAGGGATGATCTATGCCTGACCTACAAGACACTCACAAATACCGCCCTGATGCAGCTACTACACATCTGCAAATTAAATAGCACGAGGATCACCCAACAGAGAGATCTTAACTTAGTCAGCAATTCAAACAAAACATGCTGGAGAGACGTGCGTGTCTCAGACATTGCCCCTTCTTTGGGACAAACAGGCTTCCTAAGCATGTTAAGCAGAGTCCTTTCTGGTCTTTTTCAAATGCAGTTTTGGATCAATGGATTGGGAATTGCAAATTCACACCTGTTGTAGTGTCTATACCCCTTTGGATAATTTGTAACATACCCAAGGCATAGGCACAAACCCATGCCATCCTCTTACCCCTACGAGTCGTATATTGGGTAAAATCAGGTTATCACCAAACATACAACAGTGGAAAGTCTAAGTGTGATGAAACCGTTTCTGTGCATGACTGTGCATTAATTAAAGAAGCTTTTTCAGTTTATTCAAGTACTTCCGTTTGTCTAAGGACTCTGGCTTTCCAGTGGTGTATACTAGTGAATTTTACACTATTTCTTTTTGTTTTTTTTGCTGCTTGGTAAAATCAGGTTATATTGGCTAGGCTTGTAGGGGCTGTTAAGCAGTTAGCCTAGTAATCTCCTATGAACCTACACAGACCCGTTTCAATTTTTTATAAAGAGTTTATGCCTACACTAACTAAAAGAATGGCAAAGGTATTGAAAACATTGGTAAATATGAAGCAATGTAATTGGTGGATGGAAGGCAAACATTTGACATTAATAGAACAATGCTCCAGAGGGGAACAGAATATAAAAAAATACTGCTGCTGTTGGAGGGTCTTGACACAGAAAGCATTCAAACAGAGTAAGCTGGGATTTTAAGAGTAGAGCAATAGAAGCATTTGCATTCCCTAATACAATAATAATGCTTCAATAGGAGGATAAATAGGCAATAATTAAAGTGGGAGAGTTCCTCTCTGATAAGCTGCATTTAATGACAGGAACCAAGCAGGGGTATCCACTTTCCCTTTTATTTGTTTTACATTTAGAGACACTGACAAAGAAAATAAGGAACTCAAATTCAAGGATATAAATGATATGGTGATCAAGAAGAGGTGGCTTTATTTGTAGAGGATATTTTTCACTTAAATCCAGAAAAGAGCATCTTGGTGTTGTGGAACATTTTGAGAAAGTTTCAACTCTTTTTGGGATGTAAAATCAATTAAGATAATTTAAAGCTGTAGCCTTGGTTTAAAGTACTTGCACATTAATTGGTTTAGCACTACCCATATTTATGGGGACAAAATAGGATGACACAATTAGGAGTACAGATTACAAAAAAAGCTTCTGTTATGACAAGCCAAGGGTATGCGAGAACAGACTAAAAAGATAATACAAAACTGATACAACTGGCAGCTCTTCTTTATGGATGTCCTTCCAATATTTACACATCTACAATCCACCTTGAAAACCAAACTTGATCATGCAACAAAAGAGCTAGATTTGCTAGCAGCTTACCATACAGAACCAACTACTGCCTTGCTCTTAACAGCTCAGTTGGTTTGAAGTCCCCCAACTTCTGCTCCTACCCCAGCTTCAAATCACTCACTCCTTACTAAAGCCTCTGCCTGTCCCTTTCTCTCCTCTCTAGTATCCCTTTATACTCTTACCCATACCCTTCATAGCTCTGATCAAGTCCTTCTTGGCATTTACAAACCAAATAAAAACATAAGACAATTTACTTTACAAAAACAGTGTCCCAAGCATGGAACAAGCTCCCCCAAAATATTCGTAATATCAATCCACTAACAGCTTTAAAAGAGAACTGAAAATCTACCTTGCTAACACTAGCTCCAGTTCTTGCCAGGACCCACCTAATCCCCCCAACTATCTTATGTTACCCTTAAACTTTCTCTCTCACATATCTGGAATTTTGATTACTCTGCTTCAGGACAATTGGGAAGCTATCAGACACTTTATTGTATATACCTTTATTTGTTAATAGCAACATTTCTACGCCATGAAGCTTATATTTATCAACTGTCAACATTACAATTTAATGCTAACGTGGATTTTATATGCTTGCTCTAGTCTGCAACTGAATTCTGTTTATTTTCTCTAATCTATCTTTCTTGCTCATATCATGCCATCTTACACTGCACAAACATTCTATACTAATCGTTATATTGCACAATCGTATTTATTTTTGTTAACCAGGATACAAGGCCCATTTTCAGTGGAGGCCTGGGAGGGAAAAGCCCCAATATGTACAAAGTTAGTTAATAGAAGTAATTAAAATCTTGTACAAAAGTAGCAAATAAATTAACAAGAAACATTTAAACAAAAAATGACAACTGAAAAATAAACGTAATAAATAAAAGTAATAATGTGAAAGAAAAAATGTTAATAGTACATTATTGTGCTAATACATCATGTGTTTTATATGTTACACACTTTTTGGTTGCAGAGACACTAAATTATAGACAATGAAAATAACATACAGAAGAGATTGAAAATATGAATAAAGGAACATAATAAAAATAAGTTAGTCTAAGATAAATTTGTAAAGAACTCTATAAAGGAGTGAATACAGACTCAACTAGGCGTAAGACAAGAGCAAAGCCAAGGGTTAAGTAGGTGAGACTTCAAAAGTGCTTTGAAATTTGGAGGATTAGCAGTGGTTAGAATGTGTTGGGGGATTAAATTCCAAGTTCTAGATAGTTGATTACAGTACACCTCCATAGTAATTGTTAGTTTTTTGAGACTTGTAACAGAAATTTATCAGAGGATCTTAAGTGTCTGCTGTTAACTTGGTGTTGAAGTAGTTCACAGAGTGCAGGGCACTTGGTTGGGTACGAGTTAGGTAATAAGTTAGTTCTAACCAATTTAGCTGGCGTAGGATACTGCACCGATGAGTTTTACATAATGAGTTAGCAACAAATCTAGCAATTTTATTGTAACATGCTTCAAACTTTAATTCAGCTTTCTTGAGTTTGGTGAAAATGAGAGGCATAAAGTATGCAAGTCTTGATTTTTTGTAATTTTCAATGTCCTTTACTGTCTGCAAGTTTCTAATTTGTACAGCCTTGAATTTATGTAATTTTTTTTGTATTTCTTTTGGAGCTTTTTTCCTCGGGTCTCCACTGAAAATTAGCCTGTGGCTCATTTGGACTAATCCGGTTAAACAAATGACAAAAATAAAATAAATAAATAAATATGGATATTGATATTAAGCTACAAGCATTGAAAATGTTTTAGCCCCTTTAATTTTTTTTTATTTAGGACAGGCAAAAGTATGAGGAGAAGCTATGGAAATAATTAAGAGCTGAAAGATTTATCTGAGACGGGAAGAGTAAGTGGGATAAGATGATCCTCCCAAAAGAACAAGGTGGTTTAGGATTACCTGATTTGAAGGGATTTTAGAGGTACACAGCTTAGGCTTGTGTTAAATATAAGGTTGTAACTCAAAGTGGAAAGGGATGGTAATGAAGAGTGGAATGGGTGGGGGAGACTGGAGTTCAAAGAATAGAAAGTGGGATTTTGGATGCAGATATGGAACCACCACCACACAGAATTTATTCAAAGTTGCAGAAAGCATTTAAGAACTAAACGAACATGGGAACAACGAAAGGAGATTTTGCCAATAGGAATGACTGCAAGTAGGGATACAGAAAACAAACAAAAGGAGACTGGAATTTACTGGAGACAACTGGCGAAGGAACAAAGGTATTGGGAGCAAATAACTAGAGAGGGAAAGAGAATTTAGTGGGATAAGTCCAAGAAGTTGTCTGGACTGCAGATTAGAAACTTGCCCTTCCTACCAGGGACTGACAGGACAGACAGAAATGGATACTGAATGCATAAGGGAAAGACGTGCTCTGGTAGAGTTTTCAGTCAAATCCGGAACAGAAGTTGCTGTTTAAAAAAAAAGGGGGGGTGGATAATTAAGGCATATGAAATACTGCATGATAACTATAAGAACCAGAGGAAGTTTGGAAAGATTGGGAAGAGAGCCTGGAAAAGCAATTTACAAGTGAACAATGGGAGGACATATGTATGGCTTCCAAGTATGCAACAAAGTCCAGAAGGTACAGGAATTTTGCTTTTAAGTGTTTGCATAGGTATGTTTATACCTCAAGCAGACAAAGAAAATTTCCTTTGGGTAGAGCAAATGCTGGAGGTGTGATGGGAAAGAAAAACTTAACTTGGAACATGTTTTTTGGAAGTGTAGTGAGTTGGCAGATTTTCTAAATTTCCTACAGAATAGTCTGTCAGAAGTTTTATGGGGAGCAAATGGCTGCAAATAAGGCAATTATTCTTCTGAGCTGGGATGCAGGATCTGAATTGCCTATACATATTGAGACAATAAGTTTAATCCCACTGGTTGCCAAAAAAAGCAATTACTAGAAGCTGGAAATCAAAATTAAGCAAACTGTATTTGAAATAATACTGTAAAAAAGATAAAAATACTGGAAGAGGGATCTTTAGAAATGGAAGGTGCAAATTACATAGAAAAAATTACATTTATGGGAATATCTGCAGAATGCAATTCAGGAGAAGTGAGGTTTAAGGGAAAATAGGAATTGCACAATTAATAATAAAACATTAAGTTTAATGTATGCAAATGGAAAAAAAGAAGAAGCTATGTACTCGCCATAACGTTCCCTATATTCTTGTTGGTTGGGAAGGTTTTACGGCTTTCTGGAGAAAGCTATATTGTGTGCTGTTTGAATTTTCTTGTGTGGTGTTACAGTAGTTTAGTTGGCTCATTTTTCTCTAGAGCAGCTTTATATTTAAAGGTTTTATATTTAAAAAAATAAATTTCATATTACTTCTACTTCTGATTGGTGGTTTGTTTGGCTTTGGACTGGAAGAGCTTGGATCTGAATTATTTTAAAATCTCAACTCAAACTTAGGATCTGATGTAGAAGTAACAACCAAAACCTGTTGGATCTAAGGAGAAATTAGGATCCAAAGAGGACCCTTGAGGCTTTGTATTTGAAAAAAATAATAGTGTAAAATCTTACCATAACCATAGATGTCCTTTTCCATGTTGCAGTATTTATAACCTTTGGGAACTCTCCGTCTAGGCGACCCAAACGTCCGGACAGTATAAAAAAGATGTTTGCTACTACATGCAAATGCTAAACATAGCACAGCAGCCTATGTAGGCCATAAAGGTGACGTTGGCACATACCATTCTTCAGAACTGAATGTCCCAGTCAGAACACAAGTCCAAGAATATGAGGTAAACAACATCATCCAGCAAAAAGCAAGTACTAAGGGAGTAGGAGAGAGGGACAGAATACTGCAACACGAAAAAGGAGGACATCTGTGGTTATGGTACGATTTTACACAACTATTCTATGTCCTTCTATCCTATGTTGCATTATTCATAACCTTTGCGAGAGTACCAAAGCTCATTTGAAGGGAAATGGAGAATGGAGCAGAGGAAGTTTCTTGGAACCCATGCAGGACTGCCTCAGCAAAGTCTGCTCTGGACCTGGAAATAGTGTCCAGTTTGTAATGTTTGGTGAAGGTATGGACAAAGGACCATGTGGCTGCTTCCAGAATACATGCAGTGTCCATGTCTTTGAAGAAGGCCCCTGAAGAGGCTAATGCTCTAGTGGAGTGAGGCTTTACAGAGGTAGGCAGCATCTTCCCATGGGAGACAAATGAAAGAAATTGCTTAAGAAATCCAATTTGAAATAGTTTGTTTGGAGGCAGGTTTTCTCACCGCCCTGGGATGGAAGGAAACAGTTGCACAGATTTCCTAATGGGCTTGGTTTTGTCCAGATAAAATCTGAGTTGTCTGCGCACATCCAAGGAATGAAGGACCCTTTCACTAGGGTCTTTAGGGTTATGAAAAAAAGTGGGCAGATGGATGTATTGGTTAAGGGACAAGTCAATAACCACCTTAAGCAAGAAGGAAGGATTAGTACAGAGAGATGACCTATCCTTGCAAAAAATGCGGTTAAAAAATGACAAAAAGGCTGGCAAGCCATAAGGGCTTGGAGTTCAGAGACACTTCGAACAGAAGTGATGGCTACAAGCAGAATTGTTTTCCATGCACAAAATTTTAAGGAAGCTGCTCCTGCTGGCTCAAAAAGAGCCTGAGTGAGCTTTTCCAGGACAAATTTTAGATCCCAGGGAGGAGGAACAGGTTTCCTGGGAGGATCGGCAATCTCCCAGGTTTGAAGGGTCAAGCCTGCATAGCAGGTAGGACTTGGTGCTCCCCTGTTTGTTCACATACCATAGAATTGTAGTGTTGTCTGTGAATAACTTCAGGGGTCTGGGGGAGGGAAGCATTGAAAGGCTTGGAGTGCCAAAGCAAAAGCCCTCATTTCCTTTACATTGATAAGTTGCTTCTTTCTTGAGGGAGGGCTTTAGGCCCTGGGCTTTTAAGTGACCAGACCCTGCTCTGCACCCAAGTCCTGAGGTATCATGTAGATGGCTGTTGAAATTCCTGCTGGCACCTGGTCAAAGTCTTTCACTTTGGTCCACAAAAAAGGGGAAACCATCAGGCAGGGCGTTGTGAAGGAGGACTTGAAGGAGGTGCAAAAGTTGGCAAGACCATCCAGGAATGTCTCCCTAGGGAAATTCCTCTATGCTCTACATCAACCCCATCTGCATAAGAAATCAGTGAGTTGGAGGAGGGAGAGTTGACAAGAGTGAGGGTGGAAGCCTTGAAGAAGAAACTTTGTCTGGTCCCAGCCTCTGAGTACCCTGAAGGGCAGGGTACCTTAAACTTTGAAATTTGAAGCCTTGTTTGGTAAAATGGATCATTTAACAAGGTAAGGCGCAGCTGAGGGAAAGAAAAGGCACACAACATTATAGTCCACCGAATACCCTGACTCTGTTGGGGAATGATGAGATGAGGAGAGCTCCAATATTAACTCCTACTTAGCCACAGCCACACCCACCACTGCCATTACAGGGACTGGGACTCTTTGGACCTCCTTTTTTTTAGGGGCGGTAATAAATTTGTTCAGCTCTCTTCCTCTGTTCAGTATCAGGGGAAGTCCAGGCCTTGCGTGAAATAACATTAAGCAGTTGGTTGTAGGGAGGAGTCACCCAGGAGCTAAAATGGCAAGATCCAAAAGCCTCCAGGTGTACCGATTCATCCTCTAAAGGGTCGGTGGGCTTCCGGCTACCCCTCTGTTTCAGGATCTCAAGGATGTCAGCAGAAGACACATCCTCAGAGGGGGACCGTGGGGACCCTTCAGACTCATCCAGATTGGTATCCAATGTAACTGACTCAGGGGAGACTATGTGCTTCCTCTTGCACAGTCTCTTCTGAGGGACTTCTTCAGAGGGATACTCTGCCGCCCGCAGGAGCTTCCTGGGGCTCTGGATCTCTATGTTGGGGAGGAGTGGGTGAAGAAGAGACTAACACCGGTGCCTGTAATGGAAAAGATGGTGGAGCTATCTGGGATGACAGCACACTCTCCATCAGCTCAAAAGCCCCATCAGTCCACACCGAAGAGACCCTCCACTCCAAACATGCTGAGGATCAACTGCGAGACTGAGCGGGTGGCTCCGAAGCCGATGAAGGAGCCGAGCTCAACTTCGCAGAGGCACCGAGGGGTAGAGTCGGCTCTGACAACTGTTCATGCAGACACCCCTCCCTGGACCTGACGGGTGAGCATCAGCTCACAGACTCGAGATCCAAAGGACCTGAAGACGTCTGAGCAGATGTCGGAACCAATGATCCTGAAGGGGGTCCTAGTACCAACAGTTTCACTGCTATTGGACCCACATTCTCTGGCTCTGAAACCACCACTGGAGACAGAGGAATTGGAGATGGTGCCTTGGACAGTCCTGAATCCTTTGGGGTCGGAGACGATAACATTTTTGCCAGTGCCGGAGTCTTAAACAATGTTTTCACCACCCGCTCCATGTCCTCATCAGATAAGCTCCTGGAGGAATGGGAGGATAATGAGCGAGATCTGGCCCTCTCCAAAATGGGTGTTCTCAAGGTCGGAAATACTGGCTCCAAAGTAGGAGGAGACCGGCTCCTAAGTGGCAACTCTACTGGCTCTGAGGATACTGATGGGGCAGGAGAGGTTGATTTTGCTTTGTCGGAACCAAAAGCCCTTGGTTCCGATGCAGAAACTTTTTTAGGAGGCTCCGAAGCTGGAGCCATAACAGCATGTCTTTTGGATCCTGAATGGGAACTAGGGGTAGGTTTGGAGCTTTGAGAGCCTTCCAATGATTCCCGGAAAGGAACTTAACAGACCTCTGACCATCAATTTATTTCCATGCTCTTGATGGACCCTGCTGCTGATACCATGGCAAATCATGCAAGGGTCATGTAAGTGGATGGCACCCAGACAATATACACTAGTGTGCCCATCCGTGATAGACATCCTTTGAGTGCATTGATCGCAGTTCTTAAAACCAGACTGCCTATGTTCTTTTTCCTTTTCTTTTGACATTTTCAATAAACAAACCACCAATCACAAGAAGGAAGAAGCTATCCTACTGCAACAACACTCAGAAGTATTGTGAATTTTTTTTTTTTAAATATAAAACTTTTAAATATAAAGCTGCTCTAGAGAAAAAAAGGAGCCAACTAAACTACTATAACACCACAAAAGAAAATTCAAACAGCACACAATATAGCTTTCTCCAGAAACCCATAAAACTGCCAGAGGATAGATCTAACCTTTAATTTAAAAGCATTTATAACTATAACAAATACACAATCCAGTGGTGGAGAATCCTCTATGCTAAACGGAATCCTAAGGGAAGGTAAAAGCACATTGCAGGGGAGCAGCCCTATAAGTTAAACGGGCCGCTGACAGTCCTCCAACTAAAACGGATCTCTCACAGAAACAATAGGGAAAACAATGCACTAAACAATAAAAGGGGTTTTAGCTAAGTCTATCACACAATTAGAGGTAGAAAATGTCAAACTGTTGAAAAATATGTAAATTCTACTCAACCAACGAGCCAGTCAGAAGACATCCTGGTCGCTTGAGCGGCAAACGAGATCTGGGTATCTTACCTAGTGCATCATGGGACAGGGGTAAGCTTCGAGCCAGTGGAAGCTCTCAAGCTTTTGTATTAGGCAGAGTTGGAACTGATGCTCTATTCCAAACCCAACCAGCAAGAATTACGGCAAGATAGGACAATATAACATCACTGGATTTTACGAATGCAAAGTTTGGCTACGGTAGCATGGAAATGACTAATGCCACAAAGTCTAGCAGACGCAAGTACTCCCTGGCAGAGATGGTTGTTAAGAGGAGTAGATGGTGGAAATAGCTGAGCAATTTCCACTTTTTGAGGAGGGATGAAAGCCATAAACTGATCTGTCAGTCTGCATCCTAGGAAAATCTGATCCTGGAATGGCTTGAGAAAAGACCTGCTGTACTTTATGGTGACCCCAGGCCCTGGAGAAGGGAAATGGTAAAAACTAGGTTTTCCCTTATTGAGTCGGGGTGGGCTGTTTGAATTAGCAGTTCATACAGGTTAAGGACAAATCAAAATTCCTTGCAGTTTGCAGAAGGCAATGACAGGAGCTAAGCATTTTGTGAATATCAAAGCACAAACTGAAAATGTGAGGAAGCAACAGAAAAATGCAAAAACTTCCTGTATTGCAGGTGACAATAAGAGTCACCATGAAACAGACAATCAAAACGAAAAAGGCAGGACTGGCTGAAAAATGATTTTACTTCAAAAACACGAATAGACACAAAGCTTAGATCTATGTTGCAATATATAAAACTACAAATCCAAATCGAACAATCAAATCAGTGAGCACTTTCGTTTGGCATCTGCCAGACTTTTTCAAACTGTATTGCAGGTGAATGGGAATATGCAGGTATGCATCCTTGATGTCCAGAGTGACTAGAAGGGTTTGGGGTAGCAGTAGAGGGAAGGAGTTTGCAGAGTGAACATCCGAAAGGTTGACACTTTGAGGAAAAGACTGAGATGTGAGAGGTCTACGATTGGTCTCCAAGGACCACCTTTTCTGGGAACTAGGAACATTCTTGAGTAAAACTCTCTTCCTTTTTGGAGGGGTGGGACTTCTTGAACAGTTCTTTGACTTAGTAAGTCTTCTAGAATCCGAAGGAACAGATGAATCTGTACCCAGGGAGTTTGTGTAATGCCCATGAAAAAAGGAACCTGTTTCCATACCATGCAGTACCTGTTTTGGATAATGGAAAGGAACCATTTGTTGGTGGAGATACTTGTCCAAGAGGGAAGGGAATAAGATAGGTGCTGGGAAAGGGGAATGTTTGACAGTTTTGCCACAGTCACAGACTACCTGGCCTGTCTTGAAAAGTGGGTTTTTGGGCTGGGGTTTGCTGGGATCTGGAAGTACCCTGTCTCTGAGCTCTCTTCTTATGGAAAGGAGGTGAACTGCGTTGTTTCCTTCGGACAAATTGTGTTTTAGGAGGATAATTTCTGTGATATTTAGGAACTGGGGAAACCAAGAGATATTTCAGTTCCTTAAGTTCTTTCCCTTTGTCATACAAGGACTTGAATAGGGCTGCAGGTTCAGCACCAAAAAGGGGCATCATTGTCCAGGGGTGCATCCATGATTTTACCTTAATATCATCAGGCAAAGGGTGGAGAGACAACCATGAATAACACCCAAGTACAGAACCTGAAGCTGCTGACCTTGCAGATACCTCAACAGCATCACAACTGCATTTAATGGAATGTCTAAGCACCTGGCCTGAGGTAGACAGGAAAGACCTAAGCTGCGCCTTGGCTGGAGCATCAGAAATGCCTGAAGCCAACTGAGAAGCTTGAAAAAGCAAAGCCAGAACATATTTTGACATGTTAGCCTGGAAGTTAATGGCTCTGAAAGCCAGGGTTATAGGAAGTATACACTTTCTTCCCCAACCTTTCCATCATTTTGCTGTCCTTGTCAGAAGGGAGAACATTAGTATAGTGAAGCAGCTTAGAGGGTTTGTCTGCAGAGACAGAGAGAGAGAACTGCAGGACCTGCAGAGGGACAGTTGAATAAAAAAATGCTGTCCTCAGGGAACTGTCAGGCCTTTTTGGGGCTGGGAGCTGAGAATCTGGGCTCAGACATTGAGTGAAAGGCATCCAGAAAAGCAGGAAGGACAGAAGGGATGGCCAAGACTGAAAGAGAATTCATCTGCAACAGATCACTGCATCTCTTTTTAACTTGTGATACTTGACTACTTTCCCATTTGAAGTGATCTCTCATCTTGGAAATTGTTTCTCCAAAGGACAAATCTTCCGCAGGAGAACCCCCTATTCAAATCTAATTTCGGGGAAGCATAGCCCAGAGGAGACAGTCTGGGATGTGCTGATCAAGGATTCATCACAAGAAGAAGCATCTTCTTCCTCACTACAGGCCTGCTGTACCTCCACTGATCTCCTGGGAATGGAGGAAGGAACAGGAATGGATGGAAGCACTGAGGATGGATTTTAAGCTAGGAAGGCATTCCATATGCCCTGGAAGAATACCTGCCAGTCAGGAGAAGGATCCTGGGAAAGGGAAACATGTTTCAGTTTCTTTTTCCTGGAAGATCCACCCTAGTAAGATAAGGAATAGCTGATGTATGACTAGATAAAAGAATAATAGCATTCACTGTAATTTCAAAACTGTTGCTAGCTAGTAGTAAGTGTGCTGGCAAACATATACAGCTTAATTAGACATTGGCATCCATATAAAGGAGTATGTTACTGGGAAATAAAAGTCTGTAAAAATAACTGCGCAGATGGCAGCTGGAAAGGCATCAATGAAGTAAAGATATGTAACATCAAGCAAGACGAAGTTAGAACATCAAGTTTCAGATAGTGCGGGAAGACCACATTTCAGATAACGCAAGACTCTGTTTCCTTGGACCGCTGAACTTAAAAAAAAAAAAAAAAAAAAAAAAAAAAAAAAAATAATCAAGGACAAATCATAAATTAGAAGAACAAAGAAAGTGTTATACAAAGAAAGATTGCAATACATCAGACCGAGAAAAAAAATATCAGACTTTTGGTATAAATATGAGTGTGTATGAACAAGCTTTGGGAATTTGCCATAGAGAGATGACAGTATCTGTACTGCATGCTTGTAGATCCAAAAGAAAAATGTAACAGTAAAGTCGTACTAACTGAAGCAGTTTGTCTCAGTGTATTTATTGTACTTAGTACAATACAGTATTAAAGTAGTTGGTTATACTAAAAGTTAATATACTGGGGCATGCCTGCATGCAAATGCAAGTAACAGCAAGAAACCAACAGATGACATTGTACATATTTCACTAGGCATTGTGTCCAACATAGGGACTGCTAGTGATGGAGGATCTGGAGGTGCTGTAGGAACACTGCTATTAGAGACTAAGCTGCACAAGCGGGGGCTAATACTTGGTCCCAAATAACACCACCTAGCTACAAATGGAAAATCTAACGTTCGAGACGATTATGGCGACTCCAAGATGGGTTTATTGATCCTTGCCTTTGAATAAAATCACTGAACTAAAATTATTAATAATAATTATTTTGAAGTAGCTGGTACTCAAGTTTTCTAGTCTAGTCACTGAGGTTTTACATAGTGCCTGGAGCTCTCGGATGTACTGGAAAACTTAGCTCCTCCAACAGCAACAACAAATCGGTGATGGACTATTCAGATTGTCAAGGGTTTATGGGAAGATAGAACTATATATCAGACACGTGATGACAGCATAGATTGTCTGGCTACTTAGGGAACTGGATAAGCCAAGCAGTCAGATTGAGGTTTGGTATATCCGGGTGTGACATGTCCATCGGGTGAGAGCAGAGGTCCGGAGTCGGATCTAGGTTCCATGGTGGTTGAACCAGGTGAGGCCATAGGAAGGGAAATCAAATTTGTTGGGGCCAATAGGGGACAATGAATGAGGATTACTGTACTCTTCAACCTGGCAGCTTTCTGCAGAAATTTTGGAATCAAAGGGGTTGGTGAGAAGGCATAAAGCCCTGGGACCAACTGTGAAGTACAGCATCCTGCGGAACAAATCAGGGCAAAGTAGTTGCTGCACTTGTTTAGGGAACAGGTAAAAAGATCATAGTAAGGCTGGCCCCACTGACAAAAAATCTCAACCGCCACTTTCTAATTAAGGGACCACTAGTGGAAGTAGTATGCACCTGCTCAGTTTGTCCACAATCAGGATGCATCTCTCCTCAGAATGTGTGTCATTAAAGAAAGCAGTCAGCAGTCAAAAGAGATTGCCCACTGTCAGACTCGGAGAGAATCTCAACAGAATGGGTAAGATTTGGTTACCCCCTGTTGGTTGATGTACCAAACCAGATATGTTATCCGTTTGAGTCGCAGTATTCCAGAGGGAAGAACATCTTGAAATGCTCGCAACTCCAAGAGCACTACTCTCGTCTCTAGGTCATTTACATCCAAATTGGCCTCTTTGGGGGACCAAGTTACCCTGGACTGTCTTCCTCAGATAATGCTCCCCATCTGGAAAGCATCTGTGGTCATTATGGCCTTGGGCGGTTGGGGAACAAAATGACTGCCATGGAGTAATTGATTGGACTGGATCCACCAATACAAATCTCTTCTGCAAGTGCTGGTAATTGTTATCTGATATGCCACTGACTGATGAGACTGACCTTTGAGTAGCCAACCATACACTGTCGGATCCACATGTAAAACCTGGCCAATGGAACTAAGGTCATCACTGCCACCGTGAGAGCTAGATTTCCGAGAACTGTGCGTGCTGTAATTGATGTGTTGTCTGCAACCTTCTTGACCAGTGACATGATAATTATAACTTGGTGTGGATGGAAGGGAAGCAATGGCAGTTGGGGTTGAGCAGTGCTCCAATAAATTACAATGTCTGGAGTTGGCTGAAGATATTTGTTGTAGTTTATGGTTATTTCTAGTAGAGCACAGGTTTGGAGAACCTGATCTCTTAAATGGACGAGTAGATGCCTGGTTGGAGCAGTAATCAGACAGTCATCCAGGTAGGAAAACACCCAGAATCTGTGCAGTATGAGGCAAGCTGCTACTACTACCATGCATTTGGTAAACACCCTGGGGGCTGTGGCAAGTCCAAAAGGCAGTATTCTAAATTGGTAGTGACTGGCTCCCAGCCAGAAGCGTAGGTACTTTCTGAATCACCTGTTTATCTTTTTGTGATAGTAGGCATCCTGAAGATCTATTGAGCACATGCAGTCATCCTTGCACAGAAAAGGGAGAATGGACTGAATTGTGACCATCCGGAACTTGATTCATTCAACAGATTTGTTTAGATTTGTGAGATCCAAAATCAATCTCCAGTCCTGGTCTTTTTTGACACAAAAAAAGAACCTAGAGTAAAATCCAGATCCTAGCTGGTCAGGTGGGGCCTCTTGGATGACTCTCTGCTAGCAGCTTTCAAATCTGAATTGCAGCTTGATGCTTTTGACAGGGAGAACATCGAAGATTTTTCTGGGAATTGAGTTGGTAGGGAAAATAGTATTATATAACTCATGGATATAATCCTCTGCACCCAAGCATCTTTTGTTATTCTAGCCAGGCTCTCTGGTGCGAGGATAACAGTCACCCAACGGTCTCCAGAGGTGGACAGTCGGGCCTCCGTTCAGGAGCACTGGTAGGGTTTTATCAAGGAAAGATTCTCGTGAACCCCGGTTTTGTGGGCCACTTCTGCCACGAAGGGGACAATGTCCATTAGAGTTCCCCCTCTGCCTCTGGGGCTACTTACTCCAAGTCTGTCATGAAATGGACCTTGGGACTTTTTGAACCACATTTTCTGGCCACTCTGTTGATTCCTGGAGAAGGATCTTTGAAGGGGCCAAAAAACGTATGCCCATGGCAGACAAGGTCTTTCCATCTTTCTCATACCCAGACAGCATTTCTTTAACTTTAGGGCCAAAAAGGGTAGTTCCATCAAAAGTAGCATTGATGAAACTGGACTTAAATGGCTCCGCAAAATCCCACAAGCACATCCAGGCATGTCTCCTTATGGAAATGCCTGAACAGGCAGCTCTTGAGGTTCCTTCCACTATGTTGGAAACTAACCTCATGCAACTACTGGATATTGCCTGTAGGGCTGCCAACTGAGAAGTTACCGAATCTTTAACCTCTGCAGAGACTGTTCTTGAAGAGTATTTGATAATTCCTTGGTCAAATCTCTCAGAAGTCTAACAAAATGTGTCAGATAGTTTAGCGACTGCAAGGCAAAGATTGCTGAAGCAAAGACACACTTCCCTAGTCTGTCCATCGCATGCAACTCCCTGTTGGGAGGATGGACAGTGAAAGTCTCAGTGGTTAGTTCCTTCTTTGCAGCCGCCACAGCTACCATGGCATCAATTGGAACCCCTTTCCCCTAAAACTGTCTGCAGGTGGTGCCATTATTCTGTCCAGTCTCAGAGGTATGCATTTTATGGTCAGGCTCCTTCCATGCCTGCCTAGAGATCATGTCCATGAGCTTGTCGGTGGGTGGAGTGACCCAGGAAATAGAGGGTCCTGTATCAAAAGCCTATAGGAGAACAGATTCCTCAGGCATAGGGTTAGAGGATGAACAACCACCTCTGTTTCAGGATTTCTAGGAGGTCTCTGAAGGGAACATCTTCAGGAGGTGACCCTGGAGACCTTTTGCCTTCTTCGAAATGCATTTCTTTGGTGACGGACTCCTGTGGGGAATCTAGGTGCTTCCTCTTGCACTTCCTTTTCATGGGTACTTCCTTAGTGGGATGTTTTGGGGAAGTCTCAAAAGAGGAAATCAAAATTCCCTGAGAGGAATCCTGAGGTTTTGGTACAAAATGTCCCCGTGGAGAAAGTTGGTGAGGCATCATGGTGGAATAAGTAGGATCTAAGGCGGAAGATTCCATCATGACTGCTGAGGCAGCAAACACTCTTCAAAGCCTTAAAGGCAGAGCTCAAAAGTGCCAGAGGGGTTCTGATCCAAGAAACCAGGTTTCCAAACTATCCCCTCTCTCCGATCAGTCGGCACCACCCTTGAGGAGGAAGATGGAGCCAAACTGTCCACTGCTGAAGAACAGTCAAATGCTGCACCCAGGACATGGCAGGCAGGCTTTGGCTCCAAGAGCTCTCTGGATCCAAAAAGATCGGAGGTCTCAGAGGCTATGTCGGATCCAAAGATACAGAGATCCTCAGATCTGAGACGAATGGATCTGCACGACTGGAATCCTGAAATTCTAAGACAACAGATGGTGTTAGAGGAGGAACTTGGAGGGGGTGGTGTGGTGGAAGGTCAGGTAACCTGTCCCAGAGGGGTAGCTGCCAAGGGAAAACCAATCTGCCTCTGTGCAGAGACTATCTTCCATGCCACATTCTCCACATCATCTTCTGCGAGACTTCTGGAAGAACAAGAAGACCAAATGGAGGGGGGATGGTGACCTCTGCAAAAAAGATGATGGAAGCTTATCAGGTACTGGGACAACCGACAGAGAATATGTAGTACGAGGAAAATATAAAGTCTATAAAGGTTGTGTCTGATCCAAAGAGTTTGTCTGATTCAATTTGGATTGTGCCAGATCCGTAATAGTCATTTGAAAGTCAAAGGATCCAAAGGAGCAGTCGGATCCTGAATTTTTACCTTTTTCTGATCAGGTGATGAGACCGGATGTTTAGCACTGATTTCCAGGAGTCGTCTGAGGAGGATTCTGACGATGTGGAAGGCTTTGACTTTGGAGACTGGGATATGGCTTCTCCAAAAGAGGAAGGAAGGAGACCCTTTAATATCAACTTATTTTTTTTACTTTCTGTTAAAGCTCATGGATTAAAATCCATGGCAAACTCAGAAATCTTCCTTAAGTGCAATAGACCCAAGCAGTACACACAAAGCGAGTGTGAATAAGACACTGGCAACTTATACCCACATTTGAAATATTTCTTGAAACCCGCAGGTTTGCCACTTATTATGCAATACACAAGTTAACAAAAATATTTGAAAATTCTTATGACAGACAATCCAAAACAGTAACTAACAGAGGAATACCATCAATGGTATGAAGAAATACAACCAGGTCATAAGGGAAGGGAAATAGTAAAGTACAGTTGTGTACACTTACCATAAATGTAGATGTTAAGTGTATTGCAGTCATTACATTTGGGTAATCTGCTGGCAGATTACCCTCAGTCGGCCTGATTAACAAAGGCTTGGGTCCTGCATTGGTTGCTGTCCGTTCTTCCATGACATCAGGTCATCAGGGGTATAAAAACATGCAGCTGACGCCATTACATCAGTTTTTCTTGCCCCAGATGTCAGGTGACCCCCTAATGGGGAGCAAATAAACATAAAAACACAAAGGTATACCTCCAACAAAAAGCAAATGCACCAAAAAGGCTTTTAAGCATAGTAAAGGAAGGTAGAGGTATAGCCAGAAAAAGTTAGGGGGCTGGAGGTAGGATAACCAGGACTGCAACAGTGAATACACTCAAATATCTACATTTATGGCAAGTGTACACAACTGCACTATGTTCTTCGTGTTCACTGTTGCAGTCATTACATTTGGATAGATTCCCAAAGCTATGGTTGGGAGGAGTTTATACAGCATTAGGGCCAGCTATAAAGCCCTGCAAGACAGCAGTGGCAAAGCCAGCTCTTGATTTTGAGAAAATTGGTAAATGATAATGCTTGGTGAAAGCATGTACAGAGCTCCAGGTAGCAGCTTCTAGGATGTCCCTGGTAGGAACACGTCTGAGAAAGGCTGTAGAAGTAGATGCAGCCCTGGTGGAGTGAGATCTGATCCCCTGGGGGATGGGTTTTCCATGGTGCTTATAGCAGAAATGAATGCAATGGCTTATTCATTTAGAAATGGTTTGCTTTGAAATAGCCTTCCCCTCTGCCCCTGCAGCAAATGCTACCAGCAGCAGTTCAGATTTTCTTCGAGGTTTAGTCCTGTCAAAGTAGAATCTAAGTTGTCTGTGCACATCCAAGGAATGCAGAATCCGTTCCCCTTTGTTCTGTGGATTGGGAAAGAAGGTTGGCAAATGAATGGACTGATTAAGAGCCACACTGGATACCACCTTGGGCAAGAAGGATGGATTGGTTCTGAGTGATACCCTGTCCGCATGAAAGATGATGAAGGGCTCCACTGCCATAAGGGCCTGTAATTCAGATATCCTTCTAGCTGAAGTGATTGCTAAAAGGAAGGCTGTTTTCCAAGAAACAAATTTTAAGTCTGCAGTAGCAGCTGGCTCGAAAGGAGGCAGAGTGAGTTTCTCCAAAACAAAGTGAAGGTCCCAGGCAGGGGTTGGAGCTCTCCTGGGTGGTCTCAAGAGGGGAGGTTCTGTATTATAATGAGCTGAAATAGCGGAGGCATGGATTTTAATGGAGGAAAAAGACAGGCCCTTGTGAAGCATCTCAGTTAAATATTGCAAAATCTGAGGTAAACTGGGCGCTGCTGTGCTCATCCCTTGAGACTGGTTCCAGACACAGAATCTTTTCAATTTGTCAGCATAAGATTTTCTAGTACTAGGTCTCCTTGCCTGCAGGATAACATCCAACACAGATTTGTTGAGGGATGATAAGGGTGAATTTAAGTGATTAGCCATGCTGCAAGGTTCAATGTTGGAAGCTGAGGGTGCAGAATTTGGTTCTCCTGCTGAGAAAGCAGGGAAGGGGTCTGAGGCAGGTGCCATGGAGATAACTGTGACACACTGCGCAGAAGGGGGTACCAGTGTTGGCGCGGCCAGTCTGGAGCAATCAAGATCATTCTTGGTTTGCCCTGTTTGACTTTTAGTAGAACTTTGTAGAGCAGAGGCGCCGTAGACTGATAGGTTTTTCCAGCTGAAGGACAGTGCATCCACTTTCCAAGCTTGTTTGTGGGGAGTCCTTGTGCAAAACTTGTCCAACTGGTAGCTCTGGGGGGAGGCAAATAGATCTATGTCCGGGCTGCCCCATTTGCTTGTCAACATGTTGAAAATCCTTGGTTCCAGTTTCCACTCGTGTGGGTCCATGAGGTTTCTGCTTAGTCCGTCGGCCAGTGTTTCCAATTTTCCTGGAAGGAATTGAGCTTGTAGGTGCACTTGATAGCTCAAGGCTGTGTTCCACAATGCCGTGGCTAGTCTGCAGAGGGTGTAGGAATGTGTACCCCCCTGCTTGTTTATGTACCACATAACCGTGGTATTGTCTGTCTTTACCATTAGTTGTCCTGGAAGAATGTAGTCCTTGATGGCTGTTAGAGCATTCTGTACAGCTAACATTTCTTTCTGATTGATATGTAGGTGCATTTGATTTGGATTCCATTTGCCCTGATACACTTCCCTGCCAGGTGAGCCCCTCATGCATAGTCTGATGCATATGTAGTTAGGGTTTGGGTGGCACGGGGAAGTGTCAATGGTAATTCCTTTGTTTTGGTGGCAGGCCTCTGCCCACCAAAGGAACTCCAGGCGTAGGCAAGGTATGATAGGAATCATTGTGTCCAGGCTGTGATAATGTTGACTCCATAGACTTTTTAGATCCCACTGAAGTTTCCTCATATGCAGTCTTGCATATGGAATTAGAAGAATGCAGGAGGCCATGAACCCTAAGGCTTGCAGTATTTGCCTTACAGACAGCAGGGTTTTTGTGGCTACTTGTTTGAAGTAGGTTACCAAATTAATTTGCTTTCTGGCGTGAGGAAAGCCATCTGGGCAGATGTATTCAAGCTTGCACCCAGGAATGTAATTTGTTGACAGGGTACCAGTTGTGATTTCTTGTCGTTTATGGTGTACCCCCAAACAAGTTAGAACCCTTTTTACAAATGCCAGATGATTTAAAGTATGCCCTGGTTTTCTGCCTGAATTAGACAATCATCCAGGTATGGATATATTTGAATATTTCTTTGCCTGCAAAATGCAATAACTGGAGCCAGGCACTTTGTGAATACCCTGGGCACAGTAGACAAGCCAAAAGGAAGTGCAGAGAACTGATAATGCGAGTAGCCTGCTTTGAAGCATAGGTATCTTCTGCAAGATTCCCTGATTGGGATGTGCAAGTATGCTTCTTTTAAATCTATTGTTGCCAACCAGGCATCTTTGCCTAGCATAGGAAGTAACTGAAGAGTCAGCATTGAATTTTGAAATCTCCAGAAAGGTGTTTAGAGTAGACAGGTCCAGGACTGGATGCCATGATTTGTCTTTTCTGGGTACCAGAAAAAGCCCGGAGTAGAAACCTTGTCCCTTTTCCTCTTTTGGGACCAGTTGAATAGCCTCCATGCTTAAGAGGGAAAGTACTTGTTTTTGAGCCTCTGCCCACTGATTTGGGGGCAGGTCTGGCCACCCATTTGGTGTTGGCAATGTGTGGAAATTAAATCTGTATCCCTGGGACACTATATTTAAAACCCATTTGTCCTGGGTTATGAGTTCCCAGTTCTTTGCATGAAGAGCACTCTTTCCCCCCAAAGGGGTGGTCAAAAGATTAGTGCTTGGGAATTTTAAAAGGAAGTCATTGAGACTGTTTACCATAGGGGGGTGTCTTGCTATTTCCAGATTTGGAAGTGGAGGCCCCCCCACTGCTAAATTCTGAGAGTCCCCTGGGACCGAAACCTGGGGGTTTTGCTGTGTCTGAGTTTGGCTTGAGAGGACCTGGAAGGGACTGGAAAGGACCAAGTCTTAGTAGGCCAGTGCCTACTAAATCTTGGAGGTTGTACTTGTAAAAAATCATTAACAGTTTGCATAGATTTAGCTTTATATTCCATCTTTTTTTAAGACCTTCTTCAGCCTTGTTGCCAAACAGGCGGTCCTGATTTAAAGGAGCATCCAACAATTTAGCTTTAACATGATCAAGCAAAGTTTGCTCCTTAAGCCAAGCATGCCTTCTAAGCAAAGAGCTAGTAACAGCAGCCCTGCAAGAGGCCTCAAGAGTCAAAACCACATTGCAAAGTATGTTTTCCAACTTGTTCAGAAGAATGCATTAAATCCTGTAAATCTTTATTTTCCACACAGTCAGGAATCAACATCATTTTCTGTTTAAGCAGTCCAATAATATGCTGATATTTTAACATATGAAATTGGCAGTTTGAAGTTCTGATTGCCAAGGTTGCAGAAGTATAAACCTTTTTACCCTATCTATCCAGCGCCCTGGAGTCTCTAAGAAGGGGTAGGATTTTTAACAGTAGAAGCCTTAATGCCCTTGGGCCCCTGAGAAATAGTCTGTGGATCTGCAACAGGATTTTTGAAAAGGAACTTGTGGGACTCCGGAACCCTGTAGTATCTGTCAGGTTTACTAGGAGCCGGAGGCTGTGAATCAGGGACCAAACTGAATTCAGAGAATACATCATCAACAATATCTAGTACAGGAGGTACAGCCAAAGGCCTATGCTGAGGTAAAAAAAGGGAATCCCTAAGCCTCTTTTTTGAATCAGAAAATCACTGGCTTTCCCAGTGGAAATGCTCCCTTAAAGTATGTAAAGTTTCCCCAAAAGAAAAATCCTCAGGAGGGGAAGCAAAGGGAATGGAATCCTCTCCATCATAATCCTCCTAAGTAGGTAAGGACAAATCTAGGTCATCAGAAGAGTCAGAAGAAACAGAATCCTGAACAAGAAGTTATGTACTCACCATAACGTTCGATGTATGTAGTCCATCTCGCCTCACATTCTTACCCGTGGGTTCAGAGCCGAATGTCGGCTCCGACTCGGCCATACTTTTAGCTCGAAGTCTTTCTATTGGCTGGGCTAAGATGGTATCCCATGCTGCACTGCGCTCTATCCCCTGATCTAGTTTGCTACGAGCACCAGCACTCATTCTCCATGCATAGCAACACCTAAGGAAGGAAGAGCAAACCAAGAATGAAGGGAACTCTGAAACCAGGCCTAACCTCCAGATCCCCCAGGATGGGGGATGGTGGGGGGATCAGTAAGAATGTGAGGTGAGATGGACTACATACATCGAACGTTACAGTGAGTACATAACTTCTTGATGTTATGTAGTCCAATTTCGCCTACATTCTTACCCGTGGGACAGCGTCCCCAGCACTTAAATCCTGGGAGGCTCAGTGGAAAATACTCCTGAGCACTGTGGAACCAAAGGAAGACCTGCCTCTAGATACCACATCTAACTTGTAATGAGTAACAAAGGTGTGAGGAGATGCCCAAGTAGCCGCAGCACAAATATCATCCATAGACAATCTGGCCTGAAAAGCTGTAGATGCAGATACAGTCCAGGTAGAGTGAGCCTTCAATTGGAACGGTAAATCACTTCCCCCTGAAGTATAAATGAATGAAAATACAACTGGAAATCCACCTGGACAATGTGACTTTGGAAACAGAAGAGCCAATTCTGTTCTCTAAAAATGAAACAAACAACTGATCAGATTTTCTGAGGTCCTTTGTTCTGTGCAAATAAAATCGTAATTGTCTGTGCACATCCAACTGATGAAATTTGAATTCTGCCTTGTTTGAAAACGGAGGAAAAAACACTGGCAATTCAATAGATTGGTTAAGGTTACTAACTGACGCTACTCTGGGAAGAAAGGAAAGATTTGGTCTGAGAGAAACCCTGTTCTTATGAAAAATCAAATAAGAGGGTTTGATTGATAAAGCTTGAAGCTCCGAAACGCGTCTGGCTGACGTGATGGCTACCAAAAAGACAGTCTTCCAAGTTAAGAATTTTAAATCACAAGTGGATGCAGGCTCAAAGGAGGGTGAAGTAAGACCCTGTAGAACAAAGTTTAAGTCCCAAGGCATAACAGGTTCCGAGACAGGAGGACGAAGCAACAAAGTGCCCTTCAGGAAAGCCTTACAGAGTCTATGTGCCATTAGGCTAGGTTCGTCTGCGACATGAAAAGTAGAAATCGCCAACTGGACTTTAATGGTTGCGGCAGCTGAACCCTGGTTGAAAAGCATAGAAAGGAACTCCAATACTGACGCAATTGGAGCTGTGTAAGGGTCAATCTTTTTGGCATGTGCCCAGATGGAAAACCTCTTCCATTTGCTGTAATAAATCTTCCTGGTCAAAGGCTTATGAGAGGAAGATAGAATATGAACCACCTCTGATGAAAATTGAAGCCTAACTAATGACGGAAGTGGAGTAGCCAGGCTGTCAACCAGAGGGTCAGAAAAGAGGGATGGAGCTGCCCTGACATGCGAGTCAGTAAGTCTTGGCTGTGGGTCCAGAATCCAAGGAGCATCCATGAGATAGGGATGGAGAAAGGGGAACCAAATTTGATGAGGCTAGTGTGGAGCAATCAGAATCATTTTGCTTCCCATGGATTGTGCTTTCTGAATAACCTTTGACAGCAAGGGAACCGGAGGGAAGGCATATAGTAGACCGGAGGGCCAATCGTGGACTAGAGCATCCCTGGGTGACTTGAATGGGGATAAGGGTGAAGTAGCTGCTGCATTTGGCATTGAGGGGGCTAGCAAAAAGGTCGCAGCAAGGCTGACCCACCTGCAGAAGATCTGCTCCTTAACTTGACAGTTCAGGGACCACTCATGAGGCATCAGAATAGCTCTGCTTAGCCTGTCTGCGATCACATTGGACGTCCCCGGAATGTGTGTTGCTACCAGAAAACGTTGGGAAGACACTGCCCACTGCCACACTCGCATGGCCTCTCTGCAAAGGGGATATGACTTCGTTCCTCCATGTTTGTTCAGATACCATACCACTGACATATTGTATGAGTGGATTGCAATAGTCCCGAGAGGAAGAAAGCTCTGAAGTGCTTGCAATGCTAGTAGCACTGCTCTCATCAACAGGACATTGATATGCAGATGCATCTCGTGCTCTTGCCAAGTGCCTTGGACTGTCCTGCCTAGATAATGCCCCCCCATCTGGGAGGCATCTGTGGTCACTGTGGCAACTGGAGGTGAAGGAGCGGTTGACTAAACCTGATTAACTGGTGAGGACAAAATGAAGATTGACATCAGATTTCAATGCAGAAGTAACAGCTAACTTGTTGGATCGAAGAATTTCTCCAGCAATGTTATGCAGTTTGTTCCTTCTTTTCACTTCTGAAGGAGGAGGAACTAGACCTTTTGACAGGTCTTTACATTTTGTATGGGGTGTTGATCCCCAACAATGGCTTTGGAAAAAAGATGGCAGTAAAGCCTTCATCATCAGTTTATTCTTTCCTGACTGCAGAAACTCGCAATAAAAACTGCAGTCCTAAACAATATAATCAAGGTTGTAGCAATGGTATTTAAACTATAATAAATGTATATAAAAGAAATAATAGTATTAAAACAACAAAATGGAAAAATAAAGCTGTAAAATAAATTGTCACAATAATGGAGAAAAATGGGTGGTGAAAGACAAAGCTTTAGGATTTTACTCAATTTCAGATTTTCTGCATTAATAGTTACAAAACAGTTCAAAAGGTAAAGGGAAGGGTTTTTTTTCCTAGAAGTAAAGGAGAAAAGTCTCTAAACTCACTTTCAACTTCAAATTAAAACTGAATAATAACACAAAAGGAGAATGTGCCAAAACACAAAACCTGAAACACATTAAAGGAAAATGGCACAGAGAGTCCAAAGAACTACTAAAAACAATTAAAACGACCACACAATGAAGCCCGAAGGAAGCTCACTTTAATACACACTAACGCTGCACATGACAATACGTTTTCGTCCTAGCAAAAGACTTCTTCAGACAGTACAATACAAAGTAAGCCAACCTTCCTTATATATCCCTCCCCTGAACGCTCATCCAATCATTAATTTAATACAATTAAAAATACTTAAAAGTTAATAATTTAATAGTAAAATCCTTTAAAAATAAATGAATATCACACAACCCAATAAATAAGTCCACTTCCATTAATTTGCTTAAATACAAACTTATGTAATAAATATACTTAAAAAGCTTTATAAATATATTGAATATGTATACATCATACAGTTCTATGAAAATTAATAAAATAAATACTCCATCTGGTGGCCAAAATAGTTATTACAATTTAGCTGCTGAGTTTCAAAACTGGGACTAAAGAAATAAAATCATTTAATCCATTATTCTTGTTGGCTTCTAGTTTGAGTTGCCAAAACAATTCACGATACTCAATTGTGGTCTCCCAAGGTCCCCCACACGGGTCCACTTCTACTTTCGCTATTACATAAAAAACAAATTTGGCTGATGGGCAAGTGGTAGTATGTCTATACAGAGCATTAGTTTCGTCTTTGTTTTTAATATCATCCGTGTGCTCAAATATATGTCTTTTTAACTTCCTGGTGGTTTTTCCAACATAAAAAGCCCTACAGGTACCACATAAAGCAAAATACATCAGCCCCAAGGAATCACAATTACAATACACATGGGTTTTGAGGTCAATCCCTCTTTTAGTTAAAAAATAATGATTCCCCTTGTAGGATATGAGTACACTGTGAACAGCTCCCACATTTAAATGCTCTTGTTCGCTTTCTAGTGTTTATTTTCATTTTGGTTTCAAGTAGATCCTTGATGTTCCTACCCTTCCTGTAAGTAAATTTTAGTGGGTCCATGAAAATACTTCTCAGATCAGAAAAATTACTAAATTTATTCCAATTAGTGGAAACCACCTTCTTAATTCTAGTTGATTCAGTGCTGAAAGAGTATTAAGTTACTACTTCAATTGGTGTTAACTTGTTCTGCCCTAATCCCCCCCCCTCACATGTTCTAGGTTTCCCTAATATCGGGGCAAACTTATTGTCCCCCCCCCTCCCCAAGATTTCCTCAATAAAGGCAATTGGGTATTCTCTTTCAGTAAACATTTGTTTCAGTTTTGCACTTTCAACTTCATAATCAGCATCGTCAGATGTCATCCTACTACTCCTTATAACCTGCCTCCTTCAAAATTCCCCTCTTTTGGGAAAATGGGTGGGCACTCATGTAGAAAAAGTAGGAATTAGAAAATGTACTTTTCCTATAAACACTGGATTCAAAATTCCTTGCCTCTACTATTTTTTCTAATAATACGTCGAGAAACTCTTTTCATAGGAAATAGTGTAGGTACATTTCAAAAACTCAGTGGTGTTGTTAAAGTAATCAATAAACTCATATAGGTGTTCTTTGGGTCCAACCCAAAATATACATATAGCATCCAAATACCTGCGATAATAATTCCAAAACTTAAGAGCAGTGAGAATGTAATATGAATTTCTCTTCAGGTAGATAGCACTAAGTTAGCATACATGGGAGCACAACTTGTTCCCATTGCTACCCCACTAGTTTGCTGGTAAAACTCACCCTCGAAAAATATAACATTATTCCTTAATACCAATTCCATTAACTCTATGAATAGACAACCCTTTTCATGATGTATATTTCCCTTGTGCCTTAAGGCTTCCTCAAACCATTCCAGACCCATGGTTTGGGGTATCACGTTGAACAAATCGTGAATATCTAGGGTTATAAAGATAAGCTCATCATTAAATAAACTCTGATTAATGCTTCTCAAAAAGTCCCATGAGTCCTTGAGAATCCCTTCCCTCTCAGTCCAAACTTTATTTAACTCTGCATCTAAATATTTAGCTAATGGATATGTTTTGGAGCCTGTGGTGGCCACTGTAGGTCTGAGGGGTGGATGATCTATGTTTTTGTGGACTTTGGGAATCCCAAAGATAGATGGCATCCTAGGTTTATCAATAGTCAAATAAATGAATATTTATGAAGTAATATTACCTTCATTAAGAGTTTATTTCAACATGAAATCAATTTTTCTATATGCAACATTAATCTCGTTCCTCGAAACTCTAGCATACCTATCCGTGTCGTTCAACATGTCCAACATTTTAGCAGAGTAGATGATGCTATCCCCATAAGTACACTCCCCTCCCTTGTCCGGCTTCATAACTCTAAGGTAATGGTTTTCTTTCAATGAAGCCAGTAACTGGTTCTCTTCCTTCGTAAGGTTGAAAAATGTTCTCCCCTTATTCTGCCTTGATCTAATCTCTCCCTCAACTTGTATTTCGAAAATTTTTAATTGTGGGTGGGGAACAGGGGGGGTTAAGCACTTTTTTCCTAACCTGGGTGGAAATATTGGAATTATTCCCTGTTTCATTACCAAACAAAGTTTTTCTTACGCACAAAAATCTTTAAATCAATAAGGGTCTGTGAAATATTACTGGAAGATGCAGGCACAAATTTTAACCCCTTACAAAAAAGTTTAAAATGAGTAGGGGTGATTTCTTCAGCACTATAGGTGTATATACTAAAGTTCTGATAAATATACCTATTCCCTTCAATAACTATTCCATTTCTATCCTTGTTGGATTGCGAAACCAGAGGCCCACTCCTACCTGGTCTCAAAGTCACTTCCCGTTTGGGTAGCCTCCTCTGTTGTTATAATAGCAGTTTACTTGCCCCTGTCTCCTAATCCTCTCTGATCTCCTAAAATCAGGGAAGTCTTCTAGGTTTTCTAAGTTGTATCCTTCTTCATGATTGCTGAAATTATCCCTTTGCTCCTCATAACATCTCGCCCCTATGCCCTTATCACCAAGAAAAAATCCATCACCTACATTAGAAAAAAATAGTCTGGTAGTTCCTAAACATTCTTTTTAGGCTTAGGGTAACAAGTTTTGTCCCTATATTCAGCAATGTCACGGTCCAATTTCTTACATTTCCTTAAATAAATAAATTTGCACTTGTCCTCAGTTTTGTCTTTCATGTTGAAATATTTGGCCTTTTCATCTTCCATAGTAAAAAGTCGGTAATGATCAAATTATTTACTTTTTTAATTTCTGTAAGTAATTTCCCTTTCATTCTCTTATTACAGTCTTCACTATTTCTAGTCCACAATTATTGAAAATATTTAAAAGTTCAAGGTGGAACTCACTCTCCTCTCTGACATTGTTTGGGTATTTGTATGGTCTAAGCCCTTTTGGCACAATCCCTCTCCCCAAACATTCCTTTAAATAACTGTTACCCAAGCACAAACTTTTGTATTTAAGCATTAAATCATGTAAGTGATTAACATTAAAGTTATAGCTGTGAGTGTCAGAGGAATTAGCTATATGGCTTTGAAACACAGTTAGAAAACGTACAATTAGTTTGAAGCCAGTTAAAAACATTATTACCCCTACCCCAGTCCATTTTAGCCGTTTTGGTTCCTTCACCGTTCAAAATGACCATGCCAACAGTTTCATTAATATCCTGCTGAAAGGCTCCGTTCGTTTCTTTGTTGAGCCTGCCCTGTTTGTTCTTTCTGTTCTTTGAATTGGAACTTGCAAGTCTCATAGAAAATATAGAAAAATAAATAATTCCTTAAAGGTAGAAAGAAAAAAAGAAGAAATAAATTCTTTCACAGAAAACTCAAGAGCTGAAGGTGACCACTTCTGAACTCTAAAGCGACAAACAAGATATGAGGGATGTTAAGGGTGGCACAGTATGGGTAGGGAAGGAGCTCGACAGTTTGTTAGTGCCCATAAGCTAGCATAATTGCCCAATTTGAATGGGGTATTTCAGAGCTACACAATTAAGGCTCCTATATATAGCACAAACAGAAACCTATAATTCGAAGTGGAAAGGAATGATGATGAAACAGGAGGTAAGATCAAGAAACAAAGAGAGACTAGAATTCTGAATACAGATCTTCAAACGATAACAATAATCATACAGAATATTACATTCCTAAAAGTAGCACAATCTAAGAACTAAGCCAACAAGGGAATGGAGAAAGCAGATTCTGCCAATAGGGACCACTGCAATTAGGGGCACAGGCAACAGCAAGGGGGGGTTGGAATTTATTGGAGAAAAATGGCAAAGGATCCAAGGTATTGGGAGCAAATAACTAGAGAGTGAAAGGTAATAGAATGGGAAGATGCCAAGAATTTATTTGGACTGCAGGTTAGAGATTGCCTTCTCTATCAAGGATTAATATCAGAGTACATGCAAACAGAAAGGAGTAGGGGTCCTAAACCAAAGCCCAGCACTGGTACAGTTTTTAGTAGAATCTAGATAAGAAACTGCTGTTAAAAAAAAAATTATAACTTGTAGACCATATAAATATTGCATGATAACAATAAAAATCAAATCAGAGGAGGTAAGAAAGGATTGAGAAGAGACTGGATAAGCAATTCACAAAGAAACAATGGGATGATATATGTATGTCTCCCAAATATACAACAAAATGTAGAAAATAAGAAGTTATGTACCTACCATAACGTTCCATGTTAGTTGTCTTCTCTCGCCTTCTTTCTTGCTTGATGGGTTCGGAGCCGATCCTCGGCTCCACGGCACTTGCTTTAGCTCGAGAACTCCTTTTACCAGCTCGAGGCAGCCCCATATCCCATGATGCAAGGCAGGAAGTACCCAGATCTCGTTTGTTGACAAAGGGCAATAACACCAAGCATAAAATACTTCCCAAAGGAAGAAGAAACTTACAGATGGAAAAAGGACCAGGTCTGGATGGTCTTTAGCATAATAGTTTCTTATACAAGGTCTGTCCAGGCCAGGGAAGGAGGGAGGGTCGCGAAGAAAGAAGGCGAGAAGACAACTAACATGGAACGTTATGGTAGGTACATAACTTCTTAATGTTAAGTTGTCAATCTCGCCTCATTCTTGCTTGATGGGACCGTCCCTAGCACCTCTATCCTGGGTGGCTCAATGGAACAAACTCTTGAGGACTGTAGAGCCAAAACTGGCTCTGTCCCTGGAGGCCAAGTCCAATTTGTAATGGGAAACAAAAGTGTGAGGAGGGCCCAAGTGGCCGCTGCACAAATAGTGTCCAAAGGCAGTCTAGCTTGAAAGGCTGTAGAAGTAGCTAAACTCCTAGTTGAATGTGCTTTAGGTTTTGAGCACAGCTGTTTTCCCCTGATCGTATAAATTTCAGTGATGACCAAGAAAGCCATCTGGACAAAGTCACTTTAGAAACAGGGAAGGCCTTTTATTATCCGCATAGGAAACAAAAGTTGATCAGATTTTCTAAATTTTTTGTTCTGTCCAAATAATATCTAAGCTGACGGTGGACGCCAAGATAGTGTAGCTTTGTTCAGCTCTATCTGAATAGTTAGGAAAAATACAGGGAGATCAATGGATTGATTCAGATTGTTTTTGAAGCGACCTTAGGTAAAAAGGATGGATTAGTTCTCAAAGATACTCTGTCTTTGTGAAAAATCAAATAGGGGGTCGAACCGAAGAGCATGAAGTTCAGACACCCTCCTGGCAGATGTAATAGCCACTAGGAATAACGTTTTCCAAGAAAGATATTTTAGGGAACAAGAAACAGCTGGCTCGAAGGGGAAGAATCAAGGATGTCAGCACTAAATTTAGATCCCACTGAGGAGGAGGATTCCTGATTGGAGGCTTTAGTAGGAAAATTCCTTTCAAAAGGCCCTGCAGAGCCTATGGGACATAATATTATGATCTGCTATCCCGACATGAAAATTAGAAATAGCAGCCAACTGAACTCTGACTGTGGAAGAAGAGGAGCCTGCATGAAAAATCTCTGCTAAGAAGTCCAGAACTGCCTGAACAGGGGCAGTAAAAGGATCAATATTTTGGGCCTTAGCCCAATAAGAGAAACACTTCCATTTGCTTGTGTAAATCCTCCTGGTAGAGGATTTTAGTGAAGCTACTATGATATCTCTAACTGGGTTAGAGATCAAAGGAAGCCTGGCTAAGGAAGGAAGTGGAGCAACCATGCTGTGAGGTTGAGAGAAGGGATTGACCGGTGCAGCTGACCGGATTGGTGAATCAGTAGATCTGGCACTGGGTCCAGATGCCACGGCTGCACCAAAAGGTGATGATGGAGGAACGGGAACCAAACTTGTCGAGGCCAGTAAGGGCAATGAGAATCAATTTGGCTCTCAAACGGTAGCTTTCTGGATCACCTGAGGGATCAGAGGAAAAGGAGGGAAGGCATAAAGAAGTCCCTGGGGCCAATCCTGGGTCAGAGCGTCTCTGGGGGGATGGCCTGATAGAGGGAAGAGGCTGAAGAAGTCTGGACATTTGCTGTTTTGGGGAGTAGCAAAAGATCGCAACATGGACGACCCCATTCCAGAAAAATCTCTTCCGCTATGGATTGCTTGAGAGACCACTCGTGAGGCATGAGAATAGCTCTGCTCAATCTGTCCGCTATAATGTTGGTTTTCCCAGGGATATGCGTTGCTACCAGAAACCGATGAGAGGAGATCGCCCATTGCCAAAGTCTGAGCTTCTCGACACAAGGGTAGGACTTGGTTCCGCCCTGTTTGTTGATATACCAAACTACAGACATGTTGTCTGTGTGGACTGCAATTGTCCCTACAGGAAGAAAGTCGCTGAGGGCTTGCAACGCTAAAAGCACTGCTCTCATCTCCAGGACATTTATGTGCAGATGGTACTCGAACGGTTGCCACGCCCCATGAACCATCCTGCCCTGATAATGACCCCACCCGATCAGGGAGGCATCCATGGTGACAGTGGCTATCGGGGACGGAGGTACAAAGCACCTGCCTTGGTGAACCTGAGACGATGTGATCCACCAAGCAAGATGTTCTTTGCAGGTTTGTGTCACCAGAATCTGGTGACGCATTGGGAGTTGCTGGTATGACCACTGCGTGAACAGCATCCACTGAAGGAGGCGCATGTAGAATCGAGCCAGGGGAAGAAGAGTAATGGCCGCAGCCATGAGACCTAATACCTTTAGAACCATTCTGGCCTGTACTTTCTTGCTGGCCAGAATGATCCTGACATGAGTCTGAATGTCTGAAACTCTTTGTTCTGTAAGGGTAGCTGACATCCTAACAGTGTTTAAGTTTGCCTATGAAGGTAATAGACTGGCAGGGCGATAAGGATGACTTTTCGGTTGACTGAGATGCCCAAATGAGAACAAAGGTCTATTGTGTAATCCCTGGCTTGTATAAGCTGATGCCTGGTGGTGGCTGACAGGAGCCAGTCGCCGAGATAATGGAAACACCTGGAATCCTTGACGCCTCAGGTGAGCCGTGACCACTGCCATGCATTTGGTGAACACTCTGGGGCTGTAGTGAGACCAAAGGGCAGGGCTCTGAACTGGAAATGACTGGACCCCAGCCGAAGCGGAGAAATCTCCTGGAGCGCCTGTGAATTTTGATGTGATAGTACGATCCTGAAGATCTATTGAGCACATCCAGTTGTCCTTCTGTAAGAAGGGCAGAATTGACTGAAGAGTGACCATTCGAATCTTGTCTTCCTGACAGACTTGTTGAGTCTGCTGAGATCCAATATTGGTCTCCAGTCTCCCGTCTTTTGGGGACCAAAAAGAACCTTGAGTAGATTCCGGCTCTGAATGGTCTATTGTAACTGGCTGAATGGCTCTTTTTTGCAGTAGTTTTGCGATTTCTAACTCTGCAATGTCCCTTAGACCGGGTGGTACATCTGGAAGGGAACTTGAGGGGAAGGGACTTTCCTCGAAAGGAATTATGTAACCCTTGGATATGATCGACTGTACCCATCTGTCTTGAGTGAGGGAATGCCAGGCTTCTGGGTACAGTGATAATCTTCCCCCGACTGCCTCCAAGGAGGGACAGCCGGGCAACACCTCAGGGATGCTGAAAGGGCTTATCAGAGAGAGGCTCCCTGTTTCCTGGTTCTTCGGACCCTCTGCCTCTAGAGCGCGCCTGTTGTTGTTACCCCTCTGCCTCTAGGGGTAAACTGACCACGTGAATCCGGCGTGACTCCTTGGGATTTACGGAACCACATTTTCCCACCTTTCTGTCCTTTGGGATAAGGCCTAGAAGGCGTGGAAAACGGACTCCAACAGCAGAAAGAGTCTTGCCGTCCTGCTCACACCTGGTCAAAGTCTCCTTCACCTGAGGGCCAAACAAAGCTGACCCATCAAAGGGAGAATTTGTGAAGGACGCCTTAAAGAGATCCGCAAAATCACATAGCCGCATCCAGGCTTGGCGTCTAAGAGCCACACCTGTGCCTGCGGCTCTACTCGCTCCATCCGCAGCATAAGATATTAGCCGCATGGAGGAGTTAGCAATGGAATTGAGGGTTCCTAGCTGCGAAGCAATCTTTTCTTGAGCCCCTGCAGCTGTAGGATCCTGAACTACTTCTCCCAGCTCCTTCAGGATATCTCTCTGGAGTCTGGTGAAGTGACAAAGATAATTCAGCTAACGATAGCAAAGGTCGCTGAGGAAAACATCCGCTGCCGCACCTATCCATGGTCCTAGAGTCCTTATTAGGAGGATGGACGGGCACGGAAGGATCTGCAAGTTCCTTTTGGTGGCCGCAGCCACCACCATGGCATCAGCGGGACACCCTTGGTTAGGAATTGTTTGTCACTAGGGCAGTGATAAATTTAGAAGGCCTCCTAGGGACTGGCTCTACAGAGTCAGGAGCTGTCCACGCCTTCGTGCAATAACCTGCATAAGGGGGTCGAAGGCGGAGACACCCAGGAGGTGGAGGGCCGAGATCCAAACGCCTCTAGGTATACTGACTCATCCTCAGAGGGATTGTTGGTGGGCCAGTTTCCTCTGTTTGAGAAGTTCTAGGATGTCTGAAAAGGAGACATCCTCAGAGGGGATCTAGGGATCCCTCTGACTCATCAAAGTCAGTATCCAGTGACAGACTCGGGAGTCTACATGCTTCCTCTTACAAGTCCTTTCCTAGGAGGATCTCCCGAAACATCAGGAGAATCCTCGGAAGAGGGGAAATTCCCAATGGGGAAACCTGAGGCGGAGGATCTCTGGGTCCTGTAGCAAGAGAAGTGGCAGAGATGTCAACAGGTACCATAGAGGAGGAGCTACGAACAGACTGCTGACTGATACCAGTGGCCAGTACACTCTTCATCACCTCAATGCTCCCTCCCAGGCAGGTCCGAGAGAACCCGCCCAAGAGCTAGGAACTCCAGGAACCACCGAAGGGAAGTCTCCGAGGCAGATGTCGGAGCCGAGCTCACCAAGGCCGAGGCTCCAAGGAAGAGCGGCTCGACAAGGGTCCGATGCCACTCACCCTCGGAGGAGACCATGGAAGCCCGACCACCGAATCCCTCTAAGGAAGAGGAGATAAGAGTAGGGGCTGAAGGAACAGAAGGGGGTATCCGTCCTCCAGCCGTAGCAGTAACCATGCCCAAGACTCCAACCCAAGCTCTGGGGTAGAGTTGAAGGAGGAACTGTAACGGGTGTGGACCAACAGTCGCCTGCTGAGACGGACTGTGTAACATTTGGGCCAGTACCTGTGACTTGAGTAATCTACTGACCACTCTCTAGGTCATGATCTGACAACCTGGATGACCTTGAAGATCGGCTCCGATGGCTCCGCTCCGATAGAAGAGGCGGCCGGAGCCGAAAGTATCGGCTCCAAGGAAGGAGACCTCGACCTCTTCCTGGAATGGGCCATCGGAGCCGATACTGATCCTGTCGGCACCGACTTCTCGGAGCCGACAGAACGCTCGATGTTTCGCTCCAGCCGGAGCCGATACAGCCACCAAAGTAACGGTGTCGGAGCCGATCGGAGCCGACACCGATGCCCGCCACATGGGTGTCGGAGCCGATTGGAGCCGACATCGGCGGTCAACAGATTCGCACCGATAGCCATCGGCCGAAGCTTTGTGGATTCAGAATCGCCCAGCCGAGCCGATCTCGACTCAATACGAAGTCGGAGCCGAGGCCGCAGGCTTAGAAACAGAAGCCTGGGCCTTGGCAGTTTTAGTTGATTTTGTGGAGCCGACTTAGCCGGAGAGCCCTCCGGCTTAAGAAGACCCCTGAGAATCAACTTGTTATGTCTCTCCTGCAGGACTCTCTGGCTGAAGGAGTGACAAATAGCACAGGAGTCCTGCAGGTGAAGAGGGCTCAAACAGTACAGGTAAGAAGTGTGACCGCCTGTCAGAGACATCTTCTGACAGCACGAGTCACACTTCTTAAAACCTGAAACCCTCTCCTTAGACATGGTGCCTAAACACAACACACACAGACACACCAGTCAAAATTAAATTAAACAAATACCAAGAGGTATTTTATAAAAAAACACCAACACACACACCCTAACAGGGGATGGGATAGGAAAATTGACTAACAAAAATTAAAAGAGACAGGGATTTCTGTCAGAAAAAGGGTAGAATTAAAATTAAACTATCAAAAAATTAGTTTTAAACTAAAAGGGGCTTGAAATATCACAAATGTGAACTACTTACCAGGAGCTGGTAAAGAGAAGACCTCCCAAGCGAAGCGGCAAACGAGATCTGGGTACTTCCTGCCTTGCATCATGGGATATGGGGCTGCCTCGAGCTGGTAAAAGGAGTTCTCGAGCTAAAGCAAGTGCCGAGTCGGAGCCGAGGATCGGCTCCGAACCCATCAAGCAAGAATGAAGGTGAGATTGACAACTTAACATTGTAGGATTTTTGCTTGGAAATGTTTACACGGATATTTTTATACCACAAGAAGACCCCATGGAATTTTTCCTCAGGTAGACAGCAAATGTTGGAGGTGTGAAGGGAAAGAAAGAGGCAACTGGAAACACATTTTCTGGGAGTGTAATAAACTGGCAGACTTTAAAAGCTTCCCTGCGGACTACTCTGTTGGAGATACTGGGTGAGCAAATTGGTGTAACTGGGGAAATGAGCTACGACACAGAATCTGAATTGCCTAGACATAGTAATGCCTTGCTGAGTCTAATTATGGTGGCTGCCAAAAAAGCAGTAACTACAAAATTAAAATCAAAGTCTAAATCAACTGTACTAGAAGTAGTGAATATGTTGTCTCTTTCGGCTTTTCCCGGTTAGGGGTCGCCACAGCAGAACTCCAGTCCGCTAATGATTGGCAGTAGATTTTTACGTGCTGAGTTGCCAGCTCTGACGCACAGCCTTCAACAAAGGTACACCCATTCACGCACATCTCCACACAGAAGACGCTCTAGCTGAGAATCGAACAGGACGTCTTGCTGTGAGGTGACAATGCTACCGCAGCACCACCACCGCAGTCATGTAATTTGCTCCTACCCTTTTTAAAAGATCCCAATTCTAGTTGTTTTATCACTTACTATATAGTGAATATAGTAAGTGATAAAACAACTAGAATTGGGATCTTTTAAAAAGGGCAAGAGCAAATGACATCAGGATACACTGATGAAGACTTTGTAACTTTTCAGCCGAAACCGGTCCATTTGTTCTCCTTATACTATTATAACAAATCTCATTGTCACTGTTTTGCTGGCTCTTGCTTTTTTGAATTATACCAAGGACTTTTGGAGCTGTGCAGCTACCATACTTGCAGGGTATTTCCACTGAATACTTCGTTGTTTAACTGCTGTTGGTCTGTGACACTGTGCATAAGGCACCATCTTGTTTTGGAGAATATAGTTTCTAAATTGGGCATCCATCTGTATATATTTTCATTTCTGGTTCAAGCAGAACAACTTTTATGGTTACTTCATTGAAGTTCTGGGGAGTTTGTTTATTCTATCAGCCTACTGTGAATCTACTGTGCAACATTTTGGTCCGTATCTCTGTGGATTACTCGCATTTGAATATTCATATTGGGTGCAAGGTACTGTTTAATATTCAGCTCTGGTTTGTTTTTCCAACTGTGGGCTGTTTCAGTCTGCTGGGTCATTTAATTTGGATGGGTCCCTGTGGCAGTAATCGCACATGTATATTTGTGAAGTTAACAAGCACCATTCTGTGAACTGGATGGGATTTTCTGGCAGTTACGGCATGTGTAGGATGCAGTCAACTGTTTAATGACCAACAAACAGAGTAGATTATGTTCGGAATTATCTACAGTGAATTTTGTGTGCATGTACAAATGGACCTGTGAATTTACTCTTCAGAACGGAGTTTTGGCTTTTCAGCCATTTTTTTGACTGTTTTCAATTCATGTTTCTTGCAGAACATTATATGATTCATTATCATCATTTAAACTGACCTTTGGTGATTTAGACATTGTAATTGCTTTATCTGATTGCATTTAAACTTATTGGAGTATATGTGTTTAATGTACTTGCTTATGACAATTTGGATACCATATGTTATGTATATGATTATCAGGCAAGTAACATGTTTTTGGAATCTAAGGATACGAGTAAAGGTTTAATTTTAATTTCAGGCAACTGATTAACAGTCGCTCAGACGTTGTTAGCCAGAACATTGATTATATGAGAAATACAGCGAACTGTACGAATATTACATTTTGTTAAAACAACACTTGGAAACCATGTTTGCCTACATAACTATAGGGCAAATTATGTATTTTTGAAGTTTAAGTATATCAGCAAGGCTTTTCTCAAAGCTTTATGGAAACCATCAACAGTCATTAAGCTACAATATTCATATTTTTCACTGAATTACCTACTGGTGATTATGTACGAACAACTGCAAATTATATGAACATCATTTATGTATTATTAACATGTTGTGTAGGGAATAAGACTGATTAATAATCTACAGTTGAAATGTATTTCATTCATTCCCTACCATATTGTGTACAGTTCAAAGTTTAACACGTTCTGGTGACTAGAGGGACAGATATATATATATATATATATATATATAGCTCATTTCTTTACATGGTAGGTTGCATACTATTAGTGTTCATTTCACTAGACTATATTTACATATTGGACAGATTCATTCACAATACTGTACCATTACTACAAGGGTATTCACAATACTGTACCATTACTACAAGGGTATCACCCTTAATTTTATTGGATAGCATTTACTATATAGGACACTGTGGGCATCCACTATAGGGATACTATATACCCTAAGTATTTAATTGACTTGTATTATTTATTTTTCATCTCTTTGGTGAACTGGACTGAAACTTTCATTGGCCAAGAATTCTTTAATAGTTATTACTGTTGGTATAATTATTGCCCTAGTGCAGTGTCTATACTGGCTTCTATGTATATCTAGATGGGCCTTTATTCTGGGCTCAGCATGGTTTGTTGATGTTTTTTCACTATTTTTTTCACAATTTATAATATTACTAATTTAAAAGGTGGGCATAGCACTGCTTAACAAGTAAAATACAAGCAGGGGCTACCATAGTCCACTTTGATTCGACTATACTGTTTACATCTATAGAGCTTCAGGGGTTAACATTGCTCCCATATTTTTGGTCATCTATGTACAATTTTGGGTGCTTAACACTGCGTATTATGCCTTTTTTGAAATACAGGTTCAACAGCTATTAGCAAAAAGTACAGTTTTGTACCTACCATAAATGTAGATGTTCGAGGATCCACATTGCTGCAGTCATAACCTGTGGGTAGTCCGCTGTCCTCGGTCGGCCCGAATACCAAAGTGTTAGGCTGGCGTCGGTCATGGTCGCTCAGAGCTGACGTCAGTACGCAGTAGTACTTAAGCGCATGACCGACGCCATATCCTCAGTCTTTCTTGCCCCAGATGTCAGAAGGCCTAAAAAGGAAAGGCCATAGCCAAAATAGAAATACCCAACAACCAACCTAGATAACATAATAAGTATCCCAAAAGAAACACAGCAACCCCAAACTATAGAGGGGAAGGAGGGAGGGGACTGCAGCAATGTGGATCCTCAACATCTACATTTATGGTAGGTACAAAACTGTACTATGTTCTTCGTCTCACATTGCTGCAGTCATAACCTGTGGGTAGAATCCCAAAGCAAAGGTAAAGGGAGGCTGGCAAACTAAAAAGCATTAGGAGCTGCCAACATGCCCTGTAAAACTGCAGTGGCAAACCCAGCCCTAGACTTAGAATAAAGAGGGAGATGGTAATGTTTAGTAAAAGTGTGCACTGAACTCCAGGTAGCTGCCTCCAAAATATCCTTAGTAGCTACCCCCCTTAAAAAGGCAGTAGATGTGGCGGTAGCCCTAGTGGAATGAGGTCTAATCCCAGCAGGAACATCCTTTCCATGATAAGAATAACAAAAAGCAATACAATGGCCAATCCACTTAGAAATAGTTTGCTTAGAAACAGCCTTCCCCTGTGAACCCAAAGCAAAAGAAATAACTGTTGAGTCTGCCTGAATTCTTTAGTTCTGCTCAAATAATAGCGTAACTGCCTGTGAATATCCAAAGAATGCAAGACTTTTTCCCCTTTATTTTGGGGGTCAGCATAAAAAGTAGGCAAATGAATAGACTGGTTTAAGGCCACATTAGAAATAACTTTAGGCATAAAAGTAGGGTTAGTACGCAAGGACACCCTATCCTTATGAAATATCAGGAAGGGTTCAACTGCCATGAGAGCCTGTAATTCAGATACCCTCCTAGCAGACGAATGGCCAACAAAAAGCAGTCTTCCAGGACAAAACTTCAACTCAGACGTAGCTGCTGGTTCAAAAGGAGGTAAAGTAAGCTTTTCCAACACAAAATTGAGATCCCAGGAAGGAGTAGGAGCTCTACGGGGTCTTATGTTTTTTGCCCCTCTAAGAAATTGTTTAAACAAAGGGTGAGAAAATAAAGGAAGGTCACAATCATAGTGAGCAGAAATGGCTGCAGCATGAACTTTCACGGAGGAGAAAGACAAACCCTTGTCTAATAATTCAGTAAGGTACTGTAGTGTAAAACTCAAATTAGGCACTGAAACATCAAAGCTCTTTGCTGTGCTCCAAAGAAAAAATCTCCTCCATTTATCAGCATAAACTTTTCTAGTACTAGGCCGTCTGGCTTCCAAAATGACATTCAAAACTTGTTGAGGAAGCTGAGACCCCCCAGGATCTAAAACAGAATACGCCAGGCTGTCAGATGCAGGGACTGTACCCTGACATTGAGAAAATGATTGTTTGCCTGGGACAAAAAGTGTGGAATTGGTGGCAAAGGCCAAGGAGGCTCCTGTACTAAACTCCTCAGCAGATGATACCAGTGCTGACGTGGCCAATCTGGTGCTATTAGAATCATGCAAGGCTTGTCCTGTCTGACTTTCAAGAGTACCTTGGGAAGGAGAGGCAGAGGAGGGAAAGCACAGACGTGAAGGTTGTTCCAACTGAAGGATAGAGCATCCACTTTCCAAGCTTTTGGGTGAAACATCTTTGTGCAAAATTTTGGCAGTTGGAAATTTAGTGGAGAAGCGAACAGATCTATGTCTGGAGTTCCCCAAGCCACTGTCAACTGTTGGAATACGTGAGGATCCAATTTCCACTCGTGGGGATCCACAATTTGTCTGCTCAATACATCTGCTAAGGAGTTCCATGCTCCTGGCAGAAACCGTGCTTGAAGAGTGATGTGCAAACTCAGAGCAGTCTCCCACAAAATCATAGCTTGTCTGCAAAGAGCTCCCAGTAGCTTTTCCACCAAATGAGTACCCATGCAGTTTTATTTCGACATTCAGCTTGAACTCGTATGCCATTCAAAATATTCTGTTTAAGAATTGGTTTTTCATTTCCAGTAATGCGTTGACGTGTAATAAACTGGGTGAGAAACCTGTTATGGTTTTTAGGAGAGGGAGAAATATTAAAGACCTATTGCAAAGTAGTTCCTTTGTTGACCACTGTACTAGATCAAAGGGTCGTTTGCTTGTGGGGCATGCAATTTTTGTACACACATAAAAACTGGTAGTACATTTTTCTTAGCGGGTAGGAAATATACTATTGGCCATAGAATTAAGTGCGACACTAAATCAATCATTTATATTGCATTTTGTACATGCTGCCCTGCCTTCTATGTCGGGAAGACGGATAGAAGGTTTAAAGATAGGATTTACCAGCATATTTATGCTATCAGAAATAAGAAGTGCGAAAATGCATTGGCCAAACATATTGACTCCTTCCCATTTACCAGCCCCTCTTAGAGGTGGTCCCACTTCCATTGTATTGGAAACTCGAGAGCTTTTATGGCAGCTCAAACTGGATGCTTTTAATGCACCAGGTTTGAATGAAAGCTGCAACATAGCTCCCTTTCTAAAACTTAAATCTTATATGAGGTGAAGCCCAAGTTTGCTCTTACTTATGCTTATGTTTTGAAATGTTTCTAAATGGAATTTTTTGTCTTAATGAAGTTTTTAGATGAGGTATGATAACTTTTTGTTATGTTCTGTGAGTTATTTTTAGCTTAAGCAAATATAAGGATGTTTATTGTTGGTTATAAGCTATTTATATATTGCTTATAACATATTTTATTTTCACTAGGATGCCATATATGCCTTTTGCTGATGGCCATTCAACTTTTTGTTTGAAGGCAGTTTATTAAGGTTGTACTCATGGTGAATAGAACTAATAATACTCTGAATATGCTCTATTCCCTATGTTTTGAACTGTACAAGTGTACAATTGTTTTTAAACTTCCTAAAGTGTATTTATACGTGATTTAAGATGTTTTATATAGGTCTAATTGTACACTTGAATTTTTATTGCATATAAGTGATTTTTTGCTATTCATATTGTGCTTCCTTGCTACTACACTGTTTTAAAATTACACTGATTGTAGTAATTGATTTATGTAAAAAAATGTGGAGGTTGTGTTTTATTTGCAAGGGTGCGTAGTATTTAAAGAGCGCTGTTCTCGCGCTCTTTTTAACCTCTGAGGAAGCTACCTAGTGAGAGTAGCGAAAACGCTGTCTGTTTATGTAAATAAAATAAAATTGCGTTAAGGTTTCATCTGGGAGCAGGCTTTTTTTTGACTCGGGAACTTTTTGTTACGCTGGTTTGTGGATTTACTCAAGTTTGTTGTCTGCAAAGAGGGTAAGAATGGGTTCCCCCCTGCTTGTTGATGTACCACATGACTGTTGTGTTGTCTGTTTGAATCAACACCTGTCCTGGTTGAAGTAGATCCTTGAAGGCCATCAGGGCAAATTGGACTGCTAACATCTCCTTCATGTTGATATGCAAATGCTGTAGTCTGGGAGGCCACGTGTCTTGAATCCATTTCCCATTATAGTGTGCTCCCCAAGCCAGGTCTGAGGCATCCGTCGTTAAGATCTGACTCGCCTCTGGTCGGGTCACAGAGAGTCCCTTGTTTAGGTGACATTCCTGAGCCCACCACAAGAATTCCTTCTGGATGCAAGGTATTATCTGAATGACAGTGTCCAAATCGTGGCAGTGTTGAGTCCATACACTTTTGAGATGCCATTGTAGCTTCCTCATATGCAGTTTGGCATTGGGAAGTACCAGAATGCAAGATGCCATGAACCCCAAGGCATGAAGGACTGTCCTTGCAGTCAGCCTGGACATTAGTGATAATTGCTGGAAGTATAGGTGAAGATTTCTTTGTTTGTCCTGGGTCAAAAAAGCCATCTGAGAGGCTGTATTCAGTCTCACACCCAGAAAGCACATGTCCTGAGAGGGTACTAGACTGGACTTTGTTTCGTTCACAGAATACCCTAGGCACCTTAAAACTGCCATTACATACTGTAGATGTTGAAGTAACTTGACTTTGTCTTGAGCAAGAATCAGGCAATCGTCCAGATAAGGATAAATTTGTATTCCTCAAAGTCTTAAGAAGGCTATCACAGGAGCCAGGACCTTTGTGAACACCCTGGGCGCAGTAGATAAGCCAAAGGGCAATGCAGAGAACTGATAGTGAAAAGTACCAGCCCGAAAATGCAGGAATCTCCTGCAGCTGGGCCTGATAGGAATGTGAAGATAAGCCTCTTTGAGATCCAGAGTTACCATCCAGTGATCTTTGCCTAGCAGAGGCAGAAATTGCTGTAAAGTTAACATCTTGAACTTTGGAATGTCTAGGTATGTATTGAGAATGGACAAATCCAGAATTGGCCTCCAAGTGTTTCCTTTCTTTGGCACAAGGAATAGGCGAGAATAAAACCCTAGGCCTACTTCTGACGGAGGTACCACCTGGATTGTCCCCATTTGCAAAAGTAAAGAAATCTGTTTGTGAGCCTCCAGCCTTTGCTGAGGAAGTACATCTGGCATGCCTTTGAAAGGAGGAAAGGTGTGAAAATAAAACTTGTAGCCTTGATTTATAATGTCCAACACCCATTTGTCCTGGGTGACCAAAAGCCAATTTTGCTTGAAAAGTGCCAACTTTCCTCCTAGAGGAGCTGCCAGACAGGACGAGTCTGGCAGCTGGAGATACAGGTCATTGGGTCTGTTTACGAAAAGGCTGACCCCTGCCCTCACCAGAAGATTGTGCAGGAGAACTCCAAGTCCTAGGTCAATAAAGAACCCTGAGCATGAGCTCTGCCCCTACCACGTCTAGACCTGCCCTTAGACTGAAAATCGGAAGAAGGGTAAGACCATCCTTTTGCAGGCCAATTCCTGCTAAACTTAGGGGGCTGCACTTGTAAAAATTCCTTAACCGTCTGCATGGACTTAGCTTTGTCTTCCATTTTTTCAAAACTGACTCCACAGGAGAACAAAAAGAACTTCAGATTGAAGAGGAGCATCTAAAATTCGAGCTTTAACATGCTCTGACAAATTTTGATCCTTAAGCCAGGCATGCCTACGAATAACTGAACCAGTAGCAGCCACCCTGGAAGAAGCCTGAAGAGCATCAAGCCACACTGCAAGGAATGCTTACCAACCTGATCTGAGGCATGAACTAAGTCCTGCAATTCCTTACACTCTATACCCTCAGCTAAAGCATCTACCTTAGATTTCAACTGACCTAACAGAAAGTTCTGATACTTCAGCATATGAAACTGGCAATTTAAAGCCCTCATAGCTAGCGTGGAGGAGGTATACACTTTTTTACCCCACCTATCCAAAGCTCTAGAATCTTTATCCAGAGGTACTGGATTCTTAACTACAGAAGCCCTGACACCCTTAGGTCCTTGACTAATAGTTTCCGGGTCAGCTCTAGGACTCTTAAACAAATATTTATGAGCCTCTGGAACTCTGTAATACCTGTCTGGCTTGACAGGGGCAGGGGGTAAAGAATCAGGATTAAGGGAAGCTTCAGAAAAAACATCCTGAACAACATCTAAAACAGGGGGAATAGCCAAAGGTCTATGTTGTGGCAAAAACAAAAATTACCTAAGCCTCTTACGAGAATCTGAAAAATCCTGACCTTCCCACTTGAAATGCTCCCTCATGGAGTGCAGGGTTTCAGAAAAGGAAAAATCCTCTGGAGGAGAAGCAGAAGGACAGGAATCCTCTGCATCCGAATCAGAATAGGGAGGAAAATCCTGAATGTCCTCAGCTGAAGACTCAGAGTAATCTGAGGAATGTTCCAATCCCTCCACATCTGTCTCCACCCTAGGCCTCTTTTCTGGAGGGGGCATAGAACCCCTGATTAAAGTAATCAAATCCTCTGCCATTTTCAACATATGTTTTTTAGGAACAGAGCCCGAAGAACTAGGGCTGATGCCTGTACCAGAAATACCAGGTCTAGCTTTAGCAGGGCCTTTAGTGACAGAAGTAGAAGGCTAATAACCTTTTGTAAGGATGGAACTACAGAAACTTGAGAAGCCCCCTCGGCCTGACCTAACTCCTGGGAGGCCAATTCCTGTAAAATTAAAGGTTCCCCCTGTGATTCAGCCGAGACCTCGGCTGGATCCACAGATTCAACCGTAGTTTCCATAGAACCGGCGTCTGCAATGGACGACTCATCCTGTTTAGACTTTAACGATTTATCTTTTCGTTTTTTTTGCGGTAGCGGACATCGGAGGATCCGACGGCATGTTGTAGTTACACCGCTTACCGAAAACAAGCCTAGCACAGTCTAATCTGCGTTTAATGGTGCGCTTTATTAAATCTAGCTAAAAGCGACACCACTACGCCGTGCTCAGGCCCCAAGCAAGGAATACAGAGAGAGTGATAGTCCCTATGAGGTATCTGTTTCCCACAAGAAATACAATTATTAACTTTTTTTGACATCCGGATTAACTGAGGCAAGAAAGACAAAAATATTCCCCAACGGGTACTTAGCCCAACTTGGTCTTCGGTCTGAAACTCGAAAAATGAAAATTTCAGGACGCCGAACGGCACTTGCAAACGCTGCTTCTGCTTCGGACCACGAGGCAAGAAAGACTAAGGATATGGCGTTGGTCATGCGCTTAAGTACTACTGCGTACTGACGTCAGCTCTGAGCGACCATGACCGACGCCAGCCTAACACTTTGGTATTCGGGCCGACCGAGGACAGCGGACTACCCACAGGTTATGACTGCAGCAATGTGAGACGAAGAACATCAGGAGCCATTATACTTTATTTGTTCAAATTGTGGACATATCAGGCTTTGGCAGGGGTTAACATTGCTCTCACTATTTTGAAAAGGAAAAAAAAAATATATATATATATATATATATATATATATATATATATATATATATATATATACACACATACACACACACACACACACACACAATAGCCTCGCATCACGCATTGCGCCCACTGAATGGCGCACAGCAATAGTTATCCCACTCCACAAAGGGGAAGCCACCACTGATCCTGGGAACTATCAACCTATTAGCCTGACAAGCCTGGTCTGCAAGGCCATGGAACATATCATCATGGAACTCAGAAACAAAGACATTGGTAACTTCCAAACTCTGGATCCCACCCAGTTCGGGTTTGTGAAAGGCAGATCATGCCTCCTGAACCTGATTGACTTCTTTGAGGGAGTCACCAAAGCCGTGGATGAGGGTAAGGTGGTTCACACAACCTATCTTGACCTCGCCAAGGCTTTCAACACCATCCCCCTTTCTGGAATTATAGCTAAACTCACTAAACTAGATATAAATCCCTACATCTCAAGATAGGTTGCCAACTGGCTCACTGACAGAACCCACACTGTAAAAGTTGCAGACTCCAAATCTGACCTCAAAGCAGTGACAAGTGGAGTACCACAGGGTTCCGTCCTGGGACCTCTCCTGTTTGGTATCTACTTCTCTGAAGTACAGGCTAACACAGAAGGTCTCTGGCTAACTAAGTTCGCAGATGACTGCAAATTAGGAGCCACAGTCAAGTCCCCAAATTATGTGGACATCCTACAGAAGGGCCTCACTGAGACAGATGCCTGGTGTCAGAGCCATGGCCTCAAGCTCAATGCCAAAAAGTGCAGTGTCATCCCCTTTGGTAAAAACTCTGTACCCATGAACTACAACATAGGCAGCAATCTACTTAACACTGAATGCGTGATAAGAGACCTTGGGACCCAGGTGGACAGTAGTCTCTCCTTTGATAGTCACATCGCCACAGTAGTCAGGAAGTCCTTCTACGTGGCACACCTCATCATAAAAGGGTTCTCATCCAGGAAAAAAGAGGTCATTGTTCCCCTCTACTCATCACTCATAAGACCCATTATAGAGTACAACGCCCCTTTTGGAATATACCTCATAAGACATCTGCAGCAGCTGGAAAGGTCACAGAAGTACCTCACAAAGAGAATTAGTGGCCTCAAACAAATGCCCTACATTGACTACCTCAAAAAGCTCCAACTTTACTCCGTAGCATATCACCTACTCCGAGGTGATCTCTGCCTAACATATAAAGCTATGTCAAACCCAGAGCTGTTGGACATGCTACACCTAAAGAAATCCCAATCCCTCCGAACTACACGCTCTAAGGACCTAAACCTTGTCACCACAATAAACAGGACACGCTGGAGGGATAGATTCCTGTCCCAGAGACTTCCTATACTCTGGAACAAGCTACCCATCTATGTCAAGCAAAGTTCTTCATTAGCACTCTTCAAGAAAAATCTTGGAGTGGATGAGAAATGGGAAATACACCCCTTCTTCTGTCTCTCTGCTGGACAGTGGCACAGGAAAATAACTTTCTTGCATGGCGTAAGCTATGGAACCTTGCTGGCTAGGCTTACGTAGGCCCTTGAACCTATATATATATATATATATATATATATATATATATATATATATATATATATATATATATATATATACATACACACACACACACACACACACACACACACACACACATATATATATATATATATATAATATATATATATATATATATATATATATATACACACACACACACACACACACAAACATGGGGGCTTAACACTGCCAAAAAAGCCTTATGTGGGATAATTACTATATGTCATATCTCCATGTTCCACAACAATAAGCTTTATTACTAATTGGCTGCCATCTAGCTACGGACAATACTTTATATAAACAACATTTTATATTTGTATATCATTTGGATATATAGAACAACAATTGATCTATCCAGCTTACTCAAAGGGCTTCATTCAGATAGGGATGATTTAGCCATTTTTGGCATAAACAATACACCAAATACCTCCAATGGGACTATGCACTCCAATACTTCACAAACTCAATAAGAGCATTAGGGCCCTACGTGCAAACATTTGGCATGCCAAGCTATTTAAGGCATACACCATCAAGGACATTTCCCCTAGAGGTTTGAGGGTGCGTATTCAACCATTAGTAACAGAAGCTGACCCTACCCTCATACAATAATGGGCAGAAGTGCAACATAAGGCATCTATGGATCTTGTCCGTACATTAGCCTCATATTATGATAGGAACATTTCTGAAATGACAACGGTATGTAATATTACCCAATTTTAAAATAATGAAGGATATAATCAATGTCTGAGGAAATTGAGTCAGGACCTTTTAGTATTGGAACAACTAAAGGAGAAAAAGACTAGGAAGTTCCATAGAGATATGTCAGATTATGAGACAAGTCACCCATATGCAAACAGTAAACATGTTAGATTTGTACCCTCTACCAGGAATGTAAATAAAGGAAAGAGGCCACGCTCTATACTCAAAAAATCGACGTTCTAGTGGTGAGGGATCAGGGGAAGATTCTTCCTCTGGATTGAAGTCTTATGCAAAGAGTGTCACAGATTCACACCTACAACCAAAAACAGTAACATGGATACCCCTTTAGGGTTAAACCAAAGCGGGGGGTGGGGCAGGAAACACAGGGCTGTAAAGCATGGAACAACTACTCAGGCTAATGGTAAAGAAATAATACTGAATAATGTAATATCATCTCTCTTCTGTTGCTCTTTCACCTTCTCATGTGAATTTACTTAAAGGACTTAATTTTATATCGGGGTTTTTTTTGTGCCTGAGGATACTTTTCCACAGGATGCATCATCCTTTTGTAGATGTCTTAACCTGAAACATTTCTTCCATACAGCATCTGACTCAACCACAATCTGGATTCAAATATCATAAGTCTAGCTTCAATCCACCCATGCATCCTACTGTCTTTATGTTCCAAAATTCAATCCTCAAAGAGCTACACTTTAACTTTATGGAACATCAAATAAAATCTAACAATTTATCCCAACAGGAGATGGACATGGTACAGGAACTGGGTAAGAACAAAGATATACTCATTTTGCCAGCAGACAAGGGTGGTGCTATTGTAATACAGGATATGATACAATATCAAGAAGAAGCCATGCGACAACATTTGAATATACGACATTATACATATATGGTATGTGACCCTACCAAAAGTTTTAAGAAAAAAATTGATGGCTTTCTTCATCTTTCCAGAGAAGGCGGCATTATTACAGATGACACGTGACACCACCTCACAGTTAGGGATCCCCTTTAGTCAATACATCTACTTCTTACTGAAAATTCACAAAAACATGCAAAATCCACCAGAAGACCTATTGTCTCTGGCACAGGATCCATTATGGAACCACCTTCCCAATTCCTGACACTAAATCTTAAACCCCTACTTATACACGTAAGAGCTAGAATATAAGACACCACTGAATTTTTGAGGATCACTTCAGACATGCAATTGGAAGCTGGGTGGCTCATGTGTACTTTGGATGTTTCTGCATTGTACAACAGTATCCCTCATTGGGCGGGCTTGGAGGCTCTTGAGTACTGGCTTACAAAGACCGAGCTATGCCCACCAGGTTTTAACACATTTTTGGTCTGTTTAACAGAGCATGTCTTAACTAAAAATGTTTTTTATTTCCAGGAATCATGTTATTTACAACTTAACAGTACTGCTATGGGAGCCTCCTTTGCCCCCACATATGCCGATCTCTTCATGGCCTGTATTGAAGAACAGCTCATTTATGACCAGGCCCATAACATCTATTTGGAAGAGATCGACATGTGGAGGAGATACTTGGATGATCGCTGGTTGGTATGGAGATCTGATAGCATTTACCTAAAGGAGTTTTGTTGAATACCTTAATCAGAATAAGTGGGGGATTGAGTTTACGGTCTCCTTTGATACCAACAGCATCGCATTGCTTGATGTATTAGTAACACGCAGTATTGACCACACTCTTTCCACTGAAGTTTATAGAAAACATCCACAATGTAACTCCTTACTCCATGCCACCCAGCTTTCATCCATCTCACATATGCAGAAACATTCCTAAGTCACAATTTTTAAGAATCAAAGGATTTGTTCAGATGCTAACACTCATCATATATATGAGGAAGATCTTGTTGACAAGATTTAAACAGGGAGGGTACAAAACAGGGGACATATACCAAGCCAAACATTGGGCATCTGAACTTGACAGGTCTGGGTTACTGCAATACAAGGATAAACTGGTGCAAAAGAATTCTCCGATCAGACTTATTACCACTTATGGGAGGAATACAGATGTCCTTACCAATATTGTATGCAGACACTGGAACATTCTTCTAGCCGATGCGAGACGTACCATTTTTCCTTTAGGAAAGGAAAAAATTTAGGCTCACATATGAGCCATTATAAACGTATTGGCACCCCAGATACACACTACACACAAACAACCATAGAGGGTAGGGCTCTACAAGGATGTTTTCCATGTGGACACTGCAGACATTGTAAAAGTATCCTCAAAATCAGGGAATTCTCAAAAACAGTGGCCAAATATTTAACATAAATTTTTTTTGCGAATTGTCAATCAGAATGGCTAATATATTTGGCTACATGCAGTTGTTCTGCTTTCTGTGTTGGCCAAACCTCTAGACCATTTAAGTTTTGAAGCACCAAAGTGATGTCAGGACCAAGAGACTAAGCAATGCACTATACAAACACACAGAGAAACATCCTAAGGCCAATTTTCATTTCACTATCATAGATAAAATGCAGGGCAATATCAAGAACAAATCAGGTTGGCACCAATTACTTAACAACAAAGAGAAAATATGGATCGTCAGACTAGGGGCACTATTTCCACCAGGACTGAATGAATATTTTTAACATTCTTACACTTTTACAAAAGTGTAATTTCTTACATAACCTCCAGGTGGACCAATTACAATATAAAGGGGAATGTTGTTTTAAAAACTGATACACTGATGAAGGCTTTGTAACTTTTCAGCCGAAACTAGTCTGTTTGTTCTCCTTATACTATTATAATAAATCTCATTGTCACTGTTTTGCTGGCTCTTGCTTTTCTGAATTATACCAAGGACTTTTGGAGCCGTGCAGCTACCATACTTGCAAGGTATTTCCACTGAATTATGGGAACAATACATATAGGGAAGGAATGCGTTTTAAAAGAAGGCAGGATTCGAAAGAACTATGTAATGTTTGACTGACACTCGATGTATGTTTGCAGCTAGGATTATGTCAATATGGTTTGCGATGTAAAATACTTGCAGTTGGGATTATATCAATATGGTTTGTTTTCATTTAGATAAATGTATGATTGCTTGTATCATAAGTTTAATAAAGATGTTTCTTGTTTAAAAATAAAAAGGGCCAAGAACCCAACGAAAGAAAGCAGGTTCCCCAGCAGATCATCTCTGAGGAAACAGGATAGCCAAAAAAGGTGTGTAGGGCGGTACCATACAGAAAAAGACAACACGGATATCTCATTATGGTGACACATTACTTTTGTTTCTGATGCTGTCCTCGTGGGACAAAGTCTCCAGACACATAACACACTAGGGAGGTCTCATGGAAAGATACTGGACAGTACGGTGGAACCAAATAAAGCTCTTTACCTGGACTGGATTATCCAATTTGCTGTCCACCACAAAGGTAGACCCATCCAAGTTACAGCTGGAAAAATGTCATTCTAAATTTTTCTTGAGTAAAAGACTGTAGAAGTAGCCATAGCTCTGGTGGAATTACCTTTGGGTTTGAAACACAACAATACTTTCCTTTCAAACCATACCCAAAGAAAGCCATTTGGACAAAGTAATCTTGGAAACAGAATCATCCAACTAAGACTTGGAGAATGTGACAAAGATAATTAGATTTTGTAAAGGACCTCATTCTATCTAAATACAACCTCAATTGTCTGTGAGCATTAAGGCAACGGATAACATATTCACCCTGTTAGAAAACTGGGGGGGGGGGGGACTAAGCAAATGAATGGACTAATTCAAATTATTTTCTGATACCACCTTAGTCAAAATTAAGGAACAAACTATGAAAGACCAGGTAAGAAGGGACAGCAGAGAGCCTGCAACTGACATATGCTTGGTGGAATTAATGGCTACCAAAAACAATGCCTTTCATTACAACAAATTTAGCTCAACAGTAGCGGAAGGCACAAAAGGAGGTGCAGCCAGCACCTCAAGCATAAAAAGCAAGTCCAAAGGCAGAATGGGGTCTCTCACTGGAAGACAGAGAAGAGTGCCTTTAAGAGAGGCCTTAGATATTTTAAGGGTAGCTAACTGCAATTATATTTATCAATGTGAGAATTAGAAATAGCTACGAACTGCATTTTATTTGTGGAGTAACTAGACCCAGTTAAACAAACCCACAAGAAAATTCAGGATAACCTCCCAAGGTGCTGAAAAGGGATCCTAACCCCGACAGACAGCCCATAAAGCTACATTTTCCACTTACTAGTGTACACCTTAAGAGTAGATGACTTTTGGGATGATGTTAAGATATGAACAACACTGTCTAAGCTTGGGATTCTTGGCCATCAAGAGAATTAGAGAAACAAGCTGTTAACTTGAGAGTTCAAAGGTTGGGCAGATCCAAGTCTGCTGTTTGAGAAATGCGATCTGGAATGGGATCAAGGACTCAAGGAGGATACCTCAGGAGAAGTCAAAAGAAGGGGAAACCATACCTGATGAGGCCAAAAGGGAGCAGTGAGAATTAGTCTTTCTGCAATGGGCCACTTTCTGAAACTATCAAAGGGGCCGGAGTGTAAAAAGACCTAATAGCTACTAAGAATAAGGTCTTCAAGACAGCAACTTCAAACTGGCTTTAGCAGCAGGTTCAAACGGGGGACCTGACAAGGACTTCAATACCATGATATTGCAAGGAGGAGCTAGGTCTCTGATCAGGGATGTAAAAGAAAGGCACCTCAGAAATATGGCAGAATGACCCTCATGAAAAAGAAATGGCAACTAACTGCATTCTGACAGTGGAGTAACTAGCTCCAACTTGAAAAAGTTGAACAAGAAAATACTTCTGAGAGAGGAGCTGAAAAAGGATCAAGTTCTTTTTCTGAGGCCCAAATAGAAAATCTCTACCATCTGCTCTTGAATATCTTCCTTGAGGGTTTAGAAGAGGAAGACAAAATGTGCAGAACAGAAGGGGAAAGCCCCGACTGCTGAACCATCGTTGGAAATGAAGAAACTATGCGGTTAGTTATGTTCAGTTAAGGCATACCCCAACAGGTGGATAGTAGATCTGGGTCTGAGCCAAGCTCCCAGGGAGGGTGACAAACTAGATGAGGCCAGAGAAAGAGAAACCACACCTGATGAGGCCAATGAGGGGTTATGAGGATGACAGAGACCTTCAACACTGATGCTGTCTAAATAAACTTTGAAATTAAAGGGAATCAGGGTGGGGGGTTAAAGAGGTCTCAGGGTGAAGAGTGCATCAGAGCATCCTTGAATGACCCCCCCCCCCCCATGGGGGATCAGAGTGGAGAACTTGTTTGCACTAAATGTGTAGGACACAGGCAGAGAGATTACAACAAGGATGGCCCTTAGTGACTGAATACATGCTTTGTTACTAGTTGGTTGACGGACCACTCAGGAGGAATAGAGTGGACTTGCTCAACCTGCATGCAAGAATGTTTGACATCTCCGGGATATGCATTGCTACTAGAGGATATTGAACACTGACAAACCCTCATGGCCTCTCAATGCAAGGGGTAAGATATCTGGATCCTTCCTGTTTGATGTACCAGACCACAGCCATACTGTATGACTGAACTGAAATCACATCCAGGGGAGAGTCTTGAAAGGTCTGCAATGCTAGGAGGCCTGCTCATCGCCACGATAATGATGTGAAGCTTGGCCTCTAGCTGAGGCCACGTATCTTAGACTGTCCTCCCTAAATAATGCCCACACCCCAGTACGGAGCAGTCAGTGGTCTGTGGTCTGAGGGGGTAGTAGAATTAAATGATGTCCCCATGGAATTAGAAGGGAAATTATCCACCAATGAATGTGCTCCCTGCTAATGCTCATCAGAATGATCAAGTAGGACACTGATTGCCCCCAACTGACCACTGTACTGCTAACATCCACTGAACCACTCATGTGAAACCTGGTGAGCGGAACCAAAGTTAGAGGCAGCCATGGAACTCAGGAGTAAGGGAACCAATTTGGCTGGTGGCTTATTGTGAGACAGCCTGCTGGGTTTGGGAATAAAGGGTTCAGATTCTTAGCTGAAAGAGTCTTGCGATGAGAGTCCAGAGACTGAGCAGACTGCAGATGGGTCTTCTGAAGGTTTATTGTAACCTCAAGTTGTTTGCACAAACAGTCCAAAGAGTCCCTGGCATGGAAGAGTAGATCCCTGGGCAGGGCAATTATTAGCCAATCATCTAGACAAGGTAACACCCACAACCCCTGCAGTTATAAATAAAATGCTGTGGTGAGTCCAGATGGAGAAGCTCTGAATTGATAACGGGAAGCACAGTGTTAGCATTGTCACCTCACAGCAAGAGGTTATTCGGTTCTATTCTCATCTGGAGTGGCTTCTGTGTGGAGTCTGCAAGCCCTCCCTGCATTCGTGTGGGTTTTCACCGGGTACTCTGGTTTCCTCCCACGTTACAAAAACATGCATCTAGAGCATTTCTCCCTGGACCTCCAATGAAAATTGGCTTCATTCCAAGTCAGACTTTCTTGGTAAACAAATGTTAAATGAATAAATAAATACAATAATGATGGTCTCCCAGACGGAAGCAGAGATACTTACTGGAGCATCTGTTTAGTTTTATGTGACAATACTCATCCTAAAGATGGAGTATATCCAAATGTTTTCTCTTCTTCAATGGGAGAATAGACTGAACTTTGACCATCTGGAATTCGAACAAATTTGTTTAAATGACATATTCAGAACTGGTTTTATGTCCTCAGTTTTCTTTTGGCCCTAAAGGAATCTTGAGTGAAATCCGGAGTCTCTGGTCTGGTGGGACATCTTGTATGACTATTCCTAAGAAGCTTCATCATTTCTGAAGTTGCAAGCTCCCTTTGTAAGCAGAGAACGCTGGGAATTCTCTTTTGAGGTGGGGGGAGAAGAGTAAGAGGGAATAAAGTAGCCTGTGGTAATTTGCACTCACTTGTCTTGAGTGATAGTTGCCCAGGCCATGGGAAGCAGAAACGAGCACCAACCCCCACCCCGAATGCCTCCAGAGTAGGACAGTCCTGCAACTTAAGTTCTGCAAGTGCGTCTCAGAGAATGAACTCGTGAAGACCTCATTCTGAGATCAACCTCTACGCCTCTTGGGTGACATCCATTTTAATTCCCCCCCCCCCCGCCATGGGGATTTTGCTCTCCAGAAGAGAGCCCAGCGATTTTCGGAACCACATTCTCTTCCTCATCATCTGATTTCTGGGAAAGGTCCTCTAGACAGGGGCTGAGAATTAGATCCGCGCACAGCAGATACAGATTTTCCATCCTGTTCACTTCCGGAAATGGTCTCTAAAATTTGGACCAAATAAGGTTGATCCGTCATAAGGGGGATTGACAAAGGACAACTTGAACTGCTCAAAGAAATCACAAAGCCACATCCAGGCATGCAGGCATGCCTTCTGATGGAAATACCTGTGCCAGTTGCTGTAGATGACTCTTCTGTGGCATTGGAGATAATGTGCACAGATGGATTAGACAGAAACAGTACGGTAGCCATCTGAGGATAGTGTCTTTCTGACCCGCATATAAAGTTCCTGGTAGTGAATTGATGATCTCCTTGACAAAATCCCTTTAAAAACATGTGAAGTGTGCCAGGTAAAGTGCACTCTTTGAAATAGTAGAGGAAGTGCAGACTCACTCAAATCTACTCAGCAAGATTTGCCATTTGGCGAGTCAACTTCCGGACCCTTGCTCCGATGTGAACGGCCTTTCGGAACCACCAAAACTTTATCTAGCTTCTTGTGGATGGGTTCAAATCTGTCAGGTTCCTTCCACTCCCATGACAAGTTAAGATCCACCATCTCATCCATGGGGGGTATCATCCAAGAAAATGGGCCAGAGCCAAAAGCTTTGATGAATACAAATTCTTCAAAAGAAGGTGCTTGGGAAGACCAATCCCTTTTCTATCGAAATGAGACATCCTCACGGAGGTATCTGGGGGAACCTGCATCGAAATCAGCATCTGTGGTGGGGGATTCCTTGAGGGATCCAAGTGTCTTCTCTTACACTTGTTTCCTGCGAGCCTCTACTGTTTGCTCAGAAGAGGGCTCAGAAATGTATAACATCTCGCAGTGGAGAACAGGATCAAGGCTTTTGAGAAGTGGCTGCCCCTTGAATACCAAACCCTAAATGGCTCAGGGAAGTTTGAACCTGGAAGCTGTTCAACTAGCATCCAAGGCAGTTGGCAGAGACTGTCAAGCTCCAAAGCCCTCAAAGGAAAGGCTTAGAAGATCTTTGACAAAATCCTAACCTATCAGTAAACACAATTATTATAAATGCAGGTGTTAGATTCAATAAAGTCGAAGCTGACCTTGACAGAGAACTGACCAGAGTAAAGGAAAAATGAAGTCTCTGCTCTGATGCAGATTCACTCTGAGCCAGGGTCAGATCCAGGCACTCCGATCCAAGAGGTTGGATCAGAGAAAGAGCTATAACCTGCTGACAGGCAGAAGCACCTCCACTGGATTGAGCAGTGGCAGGAGCTGATAATACCTCCAATAGGATCTGGCTCCATAGTAAATGCCTCATCATTCTGCCCATGTCTGCTTCAGTGAAACGTCGGGAGGATCTAACTGATCTGAGTGATGAAATAAGAGGAAAGAGGGCTGGGTGAATAGTACTGCTTCTGTAAAACAGGTGATCTAAGCCTCAGGGACAAAGGCTCTGGAGTTAATCGAGGAGGAGTCAACAAGCCTAGGACAATAGGATTCGAAGGTTTAGCTATTTTAAGTGTTGGGAGTCAAAAAGGTGGTCGGATCCAGATGGTGTTGTCTGGTATAATCAGATCCATTCTCTGAAGGTCTGGAGCTATCCTTAGGCTTGGAAAAGGGAGACACAGAGGAAGGAGATGAAACCCTAGTCTTCCCTGAAGTGTCTTCATTCCAGGGGAAGGCTGGATGAGACGCTTCAGAATCAGCTTGCTACATCTCTCCACTATGGCCCTCTGGCAAAAGCCTCACAAATGGAACAAGCCACATCCAAATGTGAGGGGCCAAGACAATAAATACACTTATGCATGCCAGAACTAGGCAGTTTGTGTGTGCACAACACTCCCTTGTTAAAACCACAGCATTTTTCAGACACGTCAGACAAGAAAAAAAACATAGCAGTGTCCTGATTATGTTAAAAACTACTATCCTAAATATCTCTAAATAAGATCACATGTATAAATATATTTAGATACATTGATATATATATATCCTCACTAGTCTGTGGCTTCATATCAGTGGTGTGCAGGTCCCCAATATTACTGATGTAAACAGCTTTTCCCTTGTACTCAGCATTTAAACGGCATTTACTTCACCTGGAAGAGCTTTGTATGCTGTTGCAACTTATTTGTGGGACTTTGGTTTTAAAAGCAAAGTGTCTTACCAAGTGTCTTCCCTCAAGACTGTGTCTACCTTTACTGATACTGGTCCAACTCCTGGAATTACGCCTGTGCTCCATTGTATAGCCAGTTTACACTACAAGTATGTTCTAAGCTCATACCACAAATTAGTCTTACTTTGTCTACTATACAGGATACCTGTATACCACTGAGACCCCCCCCCCCATACTCACTGGTCTAGGAGTCTTGCCTCTATCTCTCTCTGCCATCTACAAGTTAGTCACTACCCTAGTGTCAACTCTTTCGTAAGTTAGCTATACTATCTGTGTTTGTTTGTGCCTTCCAACTGTTTTTATCTTACTGCAAATACCTGTGTATACCTCGCTATAACATCTCTTTCCTTCTCTATCTACACCTCCCCACCTCTTCTACTTACTTGCCGACTCTCACTGTGTGCTCCTTACTGTTTCCCTCCTGGCCTGCTGATGGTTTCTTGTGGTCATCAGTAGTTGTGTGTATAGTACCTCTGTTTTTTTTCCCTAGCTTTTATATTCAACACAATCTTTCCCCTCCTGTTTTCCCTAGGTTTTAAAAGCAAAGTGTCTTCCCCTCAAGACTGCGTCTACCTTTACTGATACTGCTCCAACTCCTGGAATTACGCCTGTGCTCTATTGTATAGCCAGTTTACACTATATGTTCTAAGCTCATACCACAAATTAGTCTTACTTGTCTACTGTACAGGATACCTGCATATCACTGAACCCCCCCCCCCATACTCACCTGTTTAGAAACCTTGCCTCTGTCTCTCTCTGCCATCTATAAGTTAGTCACTACCCTAGTGTCAACTCTCTCTGTTAACTATACTCTGTTTTTCTATAGCAACCACAGATGTGTAAACCAAACGATAAAGACAGTAATTCCAATATAAATTTAAAGCACCAATATGCTGAATAAAAGCCACTTCTCTCTCTACCGCCTTAACAAAATGCCTTTAACAGAGTATAAAATCACTTTCCCATCATCCCCACTTTTATACACAAAAAAAAATAGTTAAAATAATTTAAACACTTCCAATTAAGCTCCTTGTTTAACCCCTTAGGGCACAAGATATCAAACTTTAAAATAAACGGTGCTTCCTTCTGTTGTAGTTGAGTTTTTAAACAAGCTCCTTGGACAATGTTAACTTTTTCTATAATGGTACCTTTTAGATTTTTGCCATCACTGTCGTGATACATTTTAAAATGTAGTCCAAGTGGACTTTCTGTCTTTCTTTTGAACTACATTTTAAAATGCATCACACCAGTGATGGTAAAAATCTAAAAGGTACCATTATAGAAAAAGTTTGTCCAAGGAGCTTGTATAAAAACTCAACTACAACAGAAAGACGCACTGTTTATTTTAAGGTTTGGTACCTTGTACCCTAAGGGGTTAAACAAGGAGCTTAACTGGAAGTGGGTGTTGTGACCGATTGATTAAATTACTTTAATGTTTTTTGTGTATAAAAGTGGGGATGATGGGAAAGTGATTTTATACTCTGTTTTTCTGTTTGTGGTTTCCTTTTAACTGTTTTTATCTTACTGCAAATGCCTGTGTATACCTCGCTATAACATCTTTTTCTTCTCTGTCTACACCTCCCCACCTCATCTACTTACCTGCTGCCTCTCACTGTGTGCTCCTTACTACTTCCCTCCAGGCCTGCTGATTGTTTCTTGTGGTGACTGCCATTTAAATGACAGCCTGCCATTTCCTGGTCCATCCCGCTATGCTCGGGCTCACTTTGCTCCCCTCCAACCCCCATTCCCATCCACTACCCATATAATTTCCTTTAGACCTAACCACATAATCATTTCCACCCCTACCCCTTCCTGCCTGCTAAAACATTCTAAACAACTTACCCTCCCCTACTTATCACTTCATAGTTTAGTCTGCTGCAAATCCTCCTTCTTCCTACACATCACCTACTCCCCCTGCAGGTTGTTTCACTTAAAATTTACTTCAACTCTTTAACAGGTCAAACAACTTACTTTTCCTAGTCCCTTAACCACTCCTCACTCCATCCCAATCCTACTTCCCCACCTTAGGCCATGGCTATTGCAACCCTCTCTATTTTCCTCTTGCCTCCATTACTTCTTCTCATTCTTACATCTTGTACTACTCCATTACCACCTGTCCATAGAGATCCCACTAATCCCCATACTAACTGCTTCTCATCTCCGCAGTACTCTACTACAGTCTCCTCCTCTATCTTTTCCATGAACATCCTGCTGCCTAAAATCAAACTTTCTCCCCCTCACTCTACCATCTAAAACCAAGACTAAGCACTTGACTTACAACCCATTTAAATTCAAACTTCATCAACTTCATGTAGCCTTGCTTCTATCGGGAGACATACCATTCAAATCCTGGGCCCATCCATCACCCCACCATGCATAACTCTACCTCTCCCTACTTAAACTCATCCTCTCCAAACAAGCATATCTCCTTTTACTCTATGAATGCCCGTAGTATTCTAAACAAAGTTACTGAAATCCATGCCTAGATAGCCTTCCACACCCCTGATGTCATCACCCTAACAGAGACTTGGCTAAAACCCCAAATCTCTGACAAAGATATTCTCCCCCTGGTTAAATATACTCTGCATTGATCGCCAAAACAAAAAAGGGGGTGGCGTAGCCATCCTCTACTCCAACCACCTCACCATTACAAGTATTATGAAACCTATTCCAACCTTTTCTCCTGCTGAACTACTTACAGCTAACCTTAAAATCAATGTCCACACCACAATCACAGTAGTGGCCATCCATCTTCCTCCAGAAGACAACATTGCTCTGCTTGAAAATATTCTTTCATACTTTTCTCAACACATCCCCAATGAAACTATCCTCCTTAGGGATATCAACATTAACTGATCAACTCTTAGTAATCCAAACTCTAATACTCATATTAATTTATATGGCTTTACACAGCTAATCTCCCAACCTACAACAAAGAACTCAAAGACATCTCGTACTCTTACTGACTGGGTACTTGTATCAAATCCTTCCAAATATCATAACCCTGAAACCCTACCAAACACCCCGAGTGATCACTCCCCTATAAAAGTGCTTAGGTTCACTCCGCACTTATCAAACCTCCTAGACTTATCACTTGTCGCAGCAAACTAACTTCCATCCACAAACCTTTATGCCCTCCTCTCTAAAGTAAACTGGAAATTCCTTACCCAACTCCCACTAGAAGAAGCAGTCCTAGCTTTCAACTCCACCTTCCTTAGCATCTTAAACTCACTTGCGCCCCCTTGCAAAGTCCAAATTAAGACCACCATATCTCCATGGCTTTCAAAAGCCACTCGTACCCTTATAACTACAGACAAATTATGGAAAAATAGTCACAAACTAAGCTCCCTGCAAACTTTCAAAAATATAAAGAACTAAGAAATCTGACAAAAAAACACAGATAAAAAGGACTTCTATAACAAACCTCCCATAGCCCTAAAATCTAATCCTAAACAATTCTGGAACTCTATTAACCAAATATTACATCCCCCAATCCATGCCCAGACAAGACATCTGAAGAAACTGCCACTATCTTCAATACCTATTTTATCGATTCAATATCCAAGCTACTGAACCCTAATCCAAACTCCTCTACTACTAATATCTCCAACTTTTCTGAACCTACTCCTAATACCATCGCCTCAAATACCTTCTCCCTCAAACCTGTACCTACCAACTACATCAAAACTCGACTCTCTAAATCAGCTGACAATATTCTTTCCACTTTTCTTCTACCAGCAGCTGACTCTCTTGCTTTCCCTTTATCTATCCTAATCAATCGCTCTATCTCTGAATCTCAAGTCCCTTCCATCTGGAAACAATGCTACACTCTACCTATACACAAAGGAGGCAACTCCTCTAATATCTCCAACTTTAGCCCTATCGCTATCCTCTCCCCTCTCTGCTTTCATCCACTCAGCACGGCTTCAGACCCAAACACAGCACCACTACAGCTCTATTATCCTTCCTCAACACTGTCTCTATAGCCATGGACAACCATAAACTTATTTCATGCCTATTCTTGGACCTCTCAAAAGCTTTCGACACTGTCATGCACTCTTCTGCTGCACAAACTGCATAACCTCAACTTCTCCTCTGATACTGTTGCATGGTTCTCCAACTACCTCACTGATAGATCTTAATCAGTGAGATGGCACTCTGTACTTTCCCCTCCTCTCCCTGTAAAAATGGGTGTACCTCAAGGGTCTATCATAGGGCCTTTACTTTTTAATATCTTTACAAACCAAATCTATACCGCCTGTCCTCAGTCACCTTTAGTGCAATACGCAGACGACTCTACAGTCATCACCACAGCCAACTCTCCCTCTCAGCTCTTCTCAGCTACTTAGGCATCTTTTAACTTAGTAGAAACATGGGTCTCCAACAACCAGCTCATCCTTATCCCTAAAAAAACAAAGCTGTTACTCTTCCTACCTAAAACGTTCAACAATATTAAACCCTCCTTCTCCATACAGTCCCTTAACACTCCCATTCAGGTAGAATCCAGCACTAAGCTCTTAGGTGTAGCCATCGATGATCAGCTTAAATTTGACTTGCATGTTAACTATCAAAGACACTCATTCAAAACTAGGGCTCCTTTACCACAAGAAATTCCTTACCTCTGAAGCCAATATTACCCTCTTTCTTACATACCTTTTACCCAGTCTAATGTACAATTCTCAAATTCTCACACATCTCAACTCAGCACTCCTGACCAAACTCAAATCTACCTACAACAAGGTAGCAAGATTTGCTGCCCAACAAACCTACAAATCCCATCACTGTCTCTCAAAACACCTAAACTGGCTTGAATTACCCCACAAATTTCTTCTCTCTTAGCTCCAGATCCATTCTATCATATACCAGCCTTCCTACTGCCCAGCACTATCCCCTCTCATCTCCCATTATTCTCCCTCCAGACCTCTCCAAAGTTCTAACCAAGACCATCTACAAACCCATGTCTAAATTTGGACGCAACATGTACAGCCATCACTCCACTATTTCCTGGATTAGGCTCCCACTAGAAATCAGGACCCTTACACATCCTAAACAATTTAAGACAGCAACCAAACAGCACTTTAAAGGTCACTTGTCCTGCCACTGCACTCTCCCTCCTTAACATCCCCTACCTTCTCATACCTTAATCTACTACTCACTCTTCTCACAAGATCTCTCTAATCTTCCTTGACTACTCTTTCTAACGTCTTCTAAACTATATTAAGCAAATCGCCTCACAGAAACATTCTATTGTAATTGTCTTGCCTTCATGCAACTACATTATGATAAAAATGGGTTTTTGCAACCATTTACCCCAAAAACTATACTCATCTTAACGACACACTTCTTTTTATACATCTTTGCTATACTCCTAATTATTGACACTGTATAACGTTGTATTGCTTCTTAATGCTGTTTAATAATCCTGTAACACTGCTGTCTAATGCTAATTTATAATGAAAATTGTAAAATATGTTGGAGCTTTTCTCCATGGGCCTTCGCTGAAAAAGGGCTCTTCAGCTCAGTCGGACAATCCCGGTCAACAAATGTAAAATAAAAATTAAATAAATACATACATTATACACACACACACATATATATATATATATATATATATATATATATATATATATACACATACATACATATAAATATATATATATATATATATATATATATATATATATATATATATATATATATATATATATATATATATATATATATATATATTCACACACATATATACGAACCAAACAGCAGTGTGTAACCAAAGGAAAAAATAACTTGACCAAAGTAACAAGCCAACGAGGTGGATAGTTCTCAATAAGGTCCAGACAAAATGTAGTACTATAAATAACACTAATACCAAAAACAAAGTGCTTTCGTTCTCAAAAGGAACTTCTTCAGAACCATTTTACATAATTAAGCCATCATTTAAATAGCATTTAAAATCATCAGGTGACTTGCTCACTCAATGTTCCCTTAAAGAAACAGTAACATTACACTAAATACATCATAAAATCATTGCTATTTTCTTTAAAACAGGCAAAATAGATGTGTTCCTTTATACCAGGCAAAGTTGTTGCATTCAGTCTTAGTTGCCATTTGAGTTCATATTCCTCTACCCCTTTCTCCCAAAAGTCTCCCCCTGTCATCTCTTTTAACTTTTTCTAAAATGCCAAATAGGAATTTTGAATCATAGCCACAGTACTTAGTAAGCTTATATAAAGCACTGTTCTCATCTTTGTTTTTAATGGCAAACAAGTGCCCGTATATTCGTTTACGTAAACTAACAGTT
>NC_056733.1:1960390842-1960577736 GCF_019279795.1 Protopterus annectens
TCCTTGTAAGGAAAAAGAGAAGAAGGGAGGTGGAGGGAAAAAAAAAACAGGACTGCAACAGTGAATACACTCTAACATCTACATTTATGGTAAGTGTACGCAAGTGCACTATAAAGAAGTTATGTCCTTACCATAACGTACCATGTAGAGTGTTCATTTCGCCTTTGTTCTTATACACGGGTTCGGAGCCGATCCTCGGCTCCGAGTCGGCCGAATTGCAAAGCTCTGAAGCTCGAGACCAGCCCATATCCCACAATCCTCCCTGCCATTACTCAGATCTAGTATGCAAGCAAACCAGACGAAAGGATCCAACACCAGCGGTGCTAGAAGCATATACTCTCTTCAGCCATTCAGAGACACTCTCTCACCATAACAATAACTAATGGTCTAAGCATATATCCCATGACACACGGGACCATATACCCCGCAAAGGGTCAAGACACGTCGATCAGACTCTAATCCTACCAGTTCTTCCAAACACATGGGGGGGGGGGGGGGATGTAAGAACAAAGGCGAGATGAACACTCTACATGGAACGTTATGGTAAGGACATAACTTCTTTATGTAAGAGTGTTCAACCTCACCGTTTGTTCTTACACACGGGTAGCGTCCCTAGCTCTGTGACCCCGAGTGACTCATGGAAGAACGTTCCTAAGCACAGTGGAACCAAATGATGTCCTATCCTTGGAGACCTTGTCCACTCTATAAAGAGTGATGAAAGTATGTGGTTTAGACCACGTGGCTGCTGCACAAATAGTGTCCAAAGGCAAGCGAGCCACATGAGCTAAGGAGGTGGAAATGAATCTGGTAGAATGGGCCTTAGGTTTGTTTGGTAAGGATTGGTTTGATTTAGAGTATACAAATGTTATACAGTCAGCAAGCCATTTAGACAGTGTACGTTTAGTAATTGCCATGCCCTTTTTATTGTCTGCAAAGGCGACGAAGAGTTGATCCGTTTTTCTGAAAGCTTTGGTCCTGTCTAAATAAAATCTTAGTTGCCTGTGAACATCCAACTTGTGCAACATATACTCCAGTTTGTTAGTATGGTTTTTGAAAAAGGTAGGGAGTTCTATAGACTGGTTAATATTCGTAACTGAACATACTTTTGGAAGGAAAGATGGATTTGTACGCAAAGAAACCCTGTCTGGGTGGAATATCAGGTAAAGTGGTCTGACCAATAATGCCTGCAGCTCTGAGACTCTACGAGCTGAGGTTACGGCGACGAGAAACAGCGTCTTCCACGACAAGAACTTTAGGAGGCATGACGAAGCAGGTTCAAAAGGTGGCAACATGAGTTGCGACAGCAGCAAATTCAGGCTCCATGGAAAGAAAGGTTTTCTGACAGGCGGTCTAAGATAGAAGGTTCCTTTCAAAAAGGCTTTACAAAGCCTGTGAGACATAATGGAAGAACCTCCCTCACCAATATGGAAGTTTGATATGGCCGCCAACTGTACTCTTAGAGTGGAAGTAGAAGCTCCTTTGTGAAAAAGGATGGATAAGAATTCTAAAATTTTATGTAAAGGAGCTACCAAGGGATCTAAGTTTTGACTAGATGCCCAATATACAAAGCGTTTCCACTTACTCGTATAGAGCTTAGTAGTAGAGGCTTTATGAGAAGCAACTAGGATGTGTTGAACTGACGGAAGGAGTAGATGAGACCTGGCTAGGCAGGGAAGCAGAGCAGCCAAGCTGCTAGTTTGAGGGACTGTAGAGACGGGTGAGGAACTCCCGACGAGTGTGTCAGCAGGTCTGGCACTGGGTCTAGAATCCACGGTTCCTCTATTTGATGAGCTCGAAGAAAGGGAAACCATATTTGACGAGGCCAGAATGGGGCTATGAGTATAATAGTCCTATCCAGGCTCCTGGCTTTCTGCAGAAATCTGGGAATCAATGGAGTCGGTGGGACTGCATATAGGAGACCCGGGGGCCAATCGTGCATCAGTGAGTCCCTGGGGACATCCCCCGGAGGGGGTAGAAGGGCAAAGTAGCTTCTGCATTTTGCATTCAATGGGGAGGCAAAAAGATCGCAGCAAGGCTGGCCCCATTTGCGGAAGATCTTTTCCGCCGTCTGTGAATTCAGGGACCACTCGTGAGGTAACAGGATGGCTCTGCTCAACCTGTCCGCAATGACATTGGATGACCCCGGGATGTGCGTTGCTATCAGAAAGCGACCCGTGGACACAGCCCATTGCCAAATTCTCATGGCCTCTCTGCATAACGGGTAAGACCTGGTTCCCCCTTGCTTGTTTATGTACCAGACTACAGACATGTTGTCTGTCTGAACTGCTACTGTCCCTAGAGGTAAGAGGGCTTGGAAGTGTTGCAACACTAGGAACACCGCCCTCAACTCCAGAACATTTATATGTAGAGTGTACTCCGTGCTGGACCATTCTCCTTGGACTGTTCTTCCCTGAAAAAGGCCCCCCCCCACCCTATCAGGGAAGCGTCCGTGGTTATTGTGGCTGTTGGAATGGGTAGAACGAACGGATGACCCACAGTGAGGTTCTGGTCGCGCACCCACCATGAGAGGTCCTGTCTGCAAGATTCTGTTATCCTAATCTCATGCGTTAGGGGAAGGTGTTGGAACGACCACTGCGCAAAGAGCAGCCATTGAAGAATCCTCATGTGTAACCTTCCCATAGGGACTGCAATTAATGCAGCTTGCCATCAGTCCCAACACTTTTAACACCAGTTTGGCTGGGGCTTTCTTGCTGACTAAAAGTAGTAGGACCTGCTGTTTGAGCGTTGAAGCTCTTACTGGGGGGAGTTTTAATAGTGTCGATCGTGTATTTAGATCTGCTCCGATGAAGGAAATACACTGTGAGGGCGATAAGAAAGACTTTTCGAAGTTTATGGATATCCCTAAGTGGGAACAAAGGCCGATTGTATGGTCTCTGGCTTGCAATAGTCGACGCTCGGTGGTGGCGGTGAGGAGCCAGTCATCCAGATAGGGAAACACCCGGAATCCTTGTCGTCTCAAGTGAGCCGCAACTACTGCCATGCATTTGGTGAATACCCTGGGGGCTGAGGTGAGTCCAAAGGGCAGAGCTCGAAACTGAAAGTGATTGGCCCCCAGCCGGAAGCGCAGGTGATCTCTGGACGGTCTGGCCATTTTGATGTGGTAGTACGCGACTTTGAGATCTATAGAGCACATCCAATCGTCCTTCTGTAAGAATGGAAGGATCGATTGAAGCGTGACCATTCGGAACTTTTCCTTCTTCACGAAGTTGTTGAGATGGCTGAGATCTAAGATCGGTCTCCAGTCCCCTGTCTTTTTTGGAAATAAAATGAACCTTGAGTAAGTTCCGAATCCTCTTTGGTCCACCGGGACTGGTTGGATGACTCTGTTTTTGAGCAGCTTTGAAATTTCTACAGCTGCTAGTTTTCGTGAGACGGGTGGAACGTCTGGAAATTTTCTTTGTAGAGGTGGTGTTGAAATGAAGGGGATTTTGTATCCTCCGGTTATAATGCTTTTTACCCAAGAATCTGAAGTAATGTTTAGCCAGGCCAGTGGGTATAAAGCTAAGCGGCCCCAGACTGCCTCCAGAGCAGGACAGCCGGGCCTCCGTTCAGGAGTGCTGGAAAGGCTTCCCAGGGACGTAATCCCTGTCGCCTTAGTTATGCGGACCCCCTCTGCCGCCGGGGCGGCGTCTTCCATTTCTACCCCCTCCTCTGCCTCTGGAGGGGGTATCACTCTGTGTGGTCTGGAAAGATCCCGGATTCTTATGGAACCACATTTTTCCGCCTCGTTGCCCTTTGGGGTACAGTCTAGTAGGAGCGGAAAAACGGACCCCAACAGCAGACAGGGTCTTTCCCTCTTGCTCACACCGAGTGAGAGTCTCCTTAACCTTGGGCCCAAAAAGTGTGGCACCATCAAAAGGGGCATTGGCAAAGGAAGACTTGATGGCGTCCACAAAGGAGCACAGCCGCATCCATGATTGTCTTCGAAGAGCAATCGCTGAAGCTGCAGCTCTACTCGATCCCTCGGCTGCATATGAGATGAGCCTCATGGATGAGTTTACTATGGATGTGAGGGTGTTAAGTTGTGCTGTTACCTTATCTGAAACAGCAGCATCTGTGTTACCTTGGAGGGTATCTGTCAGCTCCTTGATGAGATCCCTCTGCAAACGTGTGAAATGGGTCAGGTAGTTTAGCGAATGCATGGAAAAAGTCACTGAACTAAAAATGCGCTTCCCATATCTGTCCATAGTCCTAGAATCCTTATTAGGAGGATGAACAGATGAGGAAGACTCAGACATCTCCTTTTTCGTGGCTGCCGCCACCACCATAGCGTCGACAGGGACTCCCTTGGTGAGATAAGATTTATCTTGGGGGGGGCAGTGATGAACTTGTTTGGTTTCTTAGGTACTGGTTCCACTGTGTCAGGTGTCTCCCACGCCCTTCGAGCAATCAAATCCATTAATTCATCGAAGGGCGGGGTCACCCAGGAGGTAGAAGGTTGAGCCCCAAAAGCCTTCAGCAGCACTGACTCGTCCTCAGAGGGGGCTAGGGACTGCCAATCACCCCTCTGTTTCAAGATCTCCAGGATGTCTGCAAATGACACATCCTCAGAGGGTGATTTGGGGGACCCCTCTGCCTCATCCAAGTCAGTGTCAGACGTTAGAGATTCCTGTGGGGAATCTATGTGCTTCCTCTTGCACAACCGTTTCCTTGGGACATCATCAGAGGGGGCTTCTGGTGAGGCCTCCAAGGAACACGGGGAACCCTCTGTGGGTGGCTGAGGCAATTGGGCTCGACGCTTGGGATGGATCGTGGCAGCAGAAACAGAAAGTGGCCCTTTTGGGGGAAGGAGAAGATTCCCCTGATGATGTGGTTGTCTGTGCAGACAATACCTTCCTCATAAGGTCAAAGGCCCCCGAACCCCTGGCTAAGGGCTCCCCAAGTTCCGAAGAACATGGAAGCATCCCAGAACCAGGTGCTGTGGGCTCCGACCCAGAGGAAGGAGCTGAACCAGTCTGTGCCGAGGCCCCGAGAGGGAGAATCGGCACCGACAGGTTGGTACGACTCTCGGTCCCAGAACCGAGCAAAGACAGTCGGCTCCGCGACTCCCCTAACGGTTCCGAAGGAGTCGAAGTCAAAGGTGTCGATCGTGCAATGGACGGTTTCGGCACCGAGGGCTCCACTATCATCAGGTCATCTTCTCCCGGCTCCGAGATCTGGATGGGTCTCAAATCTGGATGGGTCTCAAAAGAACCCGTTGGGAGATATGGGGAGGCCTTCTAGTTTCGACACCAACTGGGAGGAAACTGCAATTAACTTGGAAAGGGCCGTGTTCTCCATGAGTTTCTACACAACACGATCCACATCTGTGTCAGATAAGGGTCTGGAAGAACGGGTCGAAGGAGCCGAAGATGGCACCGACCGACCGAAGAATGGACGGTGGTGGCAGTTCCGATACCGGTTTCAAGATCTGGGGCTCGGTAAAAGATAAATGTTCGACGCTCGGCCCCGAGATCTGTGGAATCGGCGAACGAACCCGAGAAGATGAACTCGGAGCCGATGACATGGGCTCTGACATCTTCAACCCCTTCGAGGATTTAGAAGCCTGATCCGACTTGTCCAAAGCCTCTTGAAAGGCCGGCTTCAACAATCCTCTGTCAATAAGCTTCCTGCGTCTATCTGTCATGACCCTCCCGCTAAAGGAATGACAAATAGAGCAGTCCTCTTGGAGATGGAGAGGGCCAAGACAGTAGACACAGGAAGCATGATTGTCAGTAATGGACATTTTCTGCCCACACTGACATCTTTTCAAGCCAGATTTGGCTTTTTCTGACATTGTAAGTTACAATGACAATAACTATAATAACAGGAAAACAATTACTAATCCTAGCAATATAAAAGTTCAACTAGCAATATATGTATACTAAACAGGTTATATATATATATAACTTTTCACAAAAAAAACCACACCCAAGAAAAAAAGATTAGGCCACAAGGGTGCCTGAAGAAAAATGGGTATATATATATATATATATATATATATATATATATATATATATATATATATATATATCTCACACACACACAGCACTTCTACAATAACTACTAACTATAAGGAAGTATCAACAAGAAAACAATTTGAATTCTTATCTGAAGAAATCTACAACTCAAGTTTCTATCTGGTCCGAGCTCTCGTCGATCCGATCTGTTGCAGCGGCAAAGTAGATCTGGGTAATGGCAGGGAGGATTGTGGGATATGGGCTGGTCTCAAGCTTCTCTGAGATTCAGAGCTTTGCAATTCGGCCGACTCGGAGCCGAGGATCAGCTCCGAACCCGTGTGCAAGAACAAACGGCAAGATTGAACACTCTTACATGTTCATGTTTCACTGTTGCAGTCATCACATTTGGGTAGATTCCCAAAGCTGAGGAAAAGGATGGAGGCAGTCAAGGAAACTAGGGGATGGCTAGGATGCCCTGCAAGACTGCAGAGGCAAACCTGCCCTGGATTTGGAGAAGAGAGGCAGGTGGTAATGCTTGGTGAAAGTATGAACAGATGTCCAGGTGGCAGCCTCCAGGATGTCCCTGTTTGGGACTCCTCTGAGGAAAGCTGCAGAGGTGGAGGCAGCTCTCGTGGAGTGTGTCGTGACCCCCTTGGGGGAGGCTTTCCTTTTTAAGAGAAATGGATGCAGTGTGCTACCCCATCTGGAAATGATTTGCTTGGAGATGCCTTTGCCTTCTGCCCCTGTAGCAAAGCTAACCAGCAACTGATCAGACTTTCTGAAGGATTTAGTCTTGTCCAGATAGTATCTGAGCTAACTGTGCACATCTAGAGAGTGAAGAATCCTTTCCCCCTTGTTCTAGGGATTAGGAAAGAAGGTGGGCAAGTGAATGGATTGGGTGAGAGCCACACTGGACACGACCTTGGCATGAAGGAACAGCCCTGGAGGATGCGTCTAACCCCCATTTCATACTGGCCGGCTAAGCTACACTAAAAAGCAAAAGCTAAGTGGTCTGCAGGCAGAGTAGTGGCCCCAACAGAATCACTAACACAGGCAGAGGCATACTTTTAAATTTAAATTTATTTTAGATCCAACCAGTTTGATGGGGTGGAGGTACCAGATTTAGGATCCATCAAGTCAGGGGAAAAAGTACAGTTGTGTACACTTACCATTAATGAAGATGTTCGAGTGTATTCACTGTTGCAGTCATTACATTTGGATAATCTGCTTGCAGGTTACCCTCAGTCGGCCTGATTAAAGTCTTGGGTCCTGCGTCGGTTGCTGTCCCTTCTTCCATGACGTCAGGTCGTCAGTGGTATAAAACATGCAACCGACGCCATTACATCAGTTTTTCTTGCCCCAGATATCAGGTGACCCCCTAATGGAAAGCAATTAAACATAAAAGCACAAAAATCCTCCAACAAAAAAGCAAATACACCAAAAAGGCTTTTAAGCATAGTAAAGGAAAGTAGAGGTATAGCCAAAATAAGTTAGGGGGCTAGAGGGAGGGTAACCAGGACTGCAACAGTGAATACACTCGAACATCTACATTTATGGTAAGTGTACACAACTGTACTATGTTCTTCGTGTTTCACTGTTGCAGTCATTACATTTGGGTAGATTCCCAAAGCTATGGTTGGGAGGAGGAGTTTAGATAGCATTAGGGCCAGCTATAAGGCCCTGCAAGACTGCAGTGGCAAAGCCAGCTCTGGATTTAGGGAAAACTGGCAAATGATGATGCTTGGTGAAAGTATGCACAGAACTCCAGGTAGCAGCTTCTAGGATGTCCCTGGTATGGACGCCTCTTAGAAAGGCTGTAAAGGTAGATGCATCCCTGGTGGATTGAGGTCTGATCCCCTGGGGGATAGGTTTTCCTTGGTGCTTATAGCAGAAATGAATGCAATGGCTTACCCATTTAAAAATGGTTTGCTTTGAAATAGCCTTCCCCTCTGCCCCTGCAGCAAATGCTACCAACAGTTGTTCAGATTTCCTTTGAGGCTTAGTTCTGTTCAAGTAGAATCTAAGTGGTCTGTGCACATCTAAGGAATGCAGTATCCGCTCCCCTTTATTCTGTGGCTTGGGAAAGAAGGTTGGCAAATGAATGGACTGATTAAGTGCCACACTGGATATCACCTAGGGCATGAAGGATGGACTGGTTCTGAGTGACACCCTGTTCGCATGAAAGATGATGAAAGGCTCTACTGCCATAAGGGCCTGTAATTCAGATACCCTTCTAGCTGAAGTGATTGCTAAAAGGAAAGCATTTTTCCAAGAAAGAAATTTTAAGTCTGCAGTAGCAGCTGGCTCGAAAGGAGGTAGAGTGAGTTTCTCCAAGGCAAAGTTAAGGTCCCAGGCTGGAGTTGGAGCTCTCCTGGGTGGTCTCAAATTTTTGACCCCTCTGAGGAACTGCTTGAGCAGTGGATGAGAGAAGAGGGGAGGTTCTGTGTTATAATGAGCTGAAATAGCTTAAGCGTGGATTTTAATGGAGTTAAAAGACACACCCTTGTGAAGCATCTCAGTTAAGTATTTTAAGATCTGAGGTAAATTGGGCGCTGCTGTGCTCATCCCTTGGGATTGGTTCCAGGCACAGAATCTTTTCCATTTTTCAGCATAAGATTTTCTAGTACTAGGCCTCCTTGCCTCTAAAATGATATCCATCACATGTTTGCTGAGGGATGGTAAAGGAGAGATTAAGTAATTAGCCAGGCTGCAAGGTTCAGTGTTGGTAGCAGAGGGTGCAGAATCTGGTTCTCCTGCTGAGACAGCAAGGAAGGAGTCTGAGGCAGGTGCCATGGAGATAACCGTGACACACTGCACAGGAGGGGGTACCAGTGTTGGCGCGGCCAGTCTGGAGCAACCAAAACCATCCTTGGTTTGCCCTGTTTGACTTTTATTAGTACTTTGGAGAGCAGAGGCAGAGGGAGGAAGGCATAGACTGATAGGTTTTTCCAGCTAAAGGACACAGCATCCACTTTCCAGGCTCGTTTGTGGGGAGTCCTTGTGAAAAATGTGTCCAATTGGTAGTTCTGGGGAGAGGCAAACAGGTCTATATCTGGGCTCCCCCATTTGCTTGTCAACGTGCTGAAAATCCTTGGTTCCAGTTTCCACTTGTGTGGGTCCATGAGGTTTCTGCTTAATCCATCTGTCAAGTGTATTTAATTTTCCTGGCAGGAATTGAGCTTGTAGGTGCACTTGATAACTCAAGGCTGTGTTCCACAATGCCATGGCTAGTCTGTTGAGGGGGTAAGAATGTGTACCCCCCTGCTTGTTTATGTACCACATAACAGTGGTGCTGTCCGTCTTTACCATTAGTTGTCCTAGAAGAATGTGGTCCTTGAAGGCTGTCAGAGCATTCTGTACAGCTAACATTTCTTTTTGATAGATATGCAGGTGCATTTGACTTGAGTTCCATTTGCCCTGAATGCACTTCTCTGCCAGGTGAGCCCCCCATGCATACGCTGATGCATCTGTTGTTAGGGTTTGGGCAGCAGAGGGTGGTGTGAAAGGCAGTCCCTTGTTTTGGTGGCAGGCCTCTGCCCACCAAAGGAACTCTAGGCGTAGGCAAGGTACGAAAGGAATCACTGTTTCTAGGTTTTGAGAATGTTAACACCATAGGCTTTTTAAATACTACTGTAGTTTCCTCATATGCAGTCTTGCATATGGAATTAGAAAAATGCAGGAGGCCATGAACCCCAAGGCTTGCAGTATTTGTCTTGCAAATAGCAGGGTTTTTGTGGCCACTTGTTTGAAGTAAGTTGTCAAATGTATTTGCTTTTCTGGCGTGAGGTAAGCCATCTGGGAAGTTGTATTCAAGCTTGCTCCCAGGAATACTACTTGTTGACAGGGTACCAGTTGTGATTTCTTTTCATTTATGGTGTACCCCAGACAAGTTAGAACCCTTTCTACAAAGACCAGATGATTCAAAAGTATGTCCTGGCTTTCTGCCTGAACTAGACAATCGTCCAGGTAGGGGTATATTTGAATATTTCTTTGCCTGAAAAATGCAATAACTGGAGCTAGGCACCTTGTGAATGCCGTGGGCGCAGTAGATAAGCCAAAGGGCAGTGCAGAGAACTGATAGTGCGTGTAGCCTGCTTTGACGCGTAGGTATCTTCTACAAGATTCCCTGATTGGGATGTGCAGGTATGCTTCTTTTAAATCTAGTGTTGCCAACCAGGCATCTTTGCCTAGCATAGGAAGTAATTGGTGAGTCAGCATCTTGAATTTTGGAATCTCCAAAATGGTGTTTAGAGTAGACAGGTCCAGGATAGGACACCATGAATTGTCTTTCTTGGGTACCAGGAAAAGTCTCGAGTAGAAACCTTGTCCCTTTTCATCTTCTGGTACCAGTTGAATAGCCCCCATGCTTGAGAAGTACTTGTTTTTGTGCCTCTGCCCACTGATTTGGGGGTAGGTCCGGCCATCCACTTGGTGTTGGCAATGTGTGGAAATTAAATCTGTATACTTGGGACACTACATTTAAAACCCATTTGTCCTGGGTAATGATTTCCCAATTCTTTGCATGAAGAGCAATCTTTCCCCCCAAAGAGGCAGTCTAATTGCTTGGAAATTTTAAAAGAAAGTCATTGAAACAGTTTACCATAGAGGGGGGAGTCTTATTCCCAGACTTGGAAGTGGAGACCCCCACTGCTTAGTTCTGAGAGTCCCCTGGGACTGAAACCTGGGTTTTTTGCTGTGTCTGGGTTTGGCTTGAGAAGACCTGGAAGGGGCTGGAAAGCACCAATTTTTAGAAGGCCAGTGCCTACTAAATCTAGGAGGCTAAACCTGTAAAAAATCTTTTAACAGTTTGCATAGATTTAGCTTTATCTTCCATCTTTTTAAGAACTTCCTCAGCCTTGTTGCCAAACAGGCGGTCCTAATTTAAAGGAGCATCTAACAATTTAGCTTTAACATGATCAGACAAAGACTGCTCCTTAAGCCAAGCATGCCTTCTGAGCACAGACCCAGTAACAGCAGCCCTACAAGAGGCCTCTAATGAATCAAAACCACATTGCAAAGTACGTTTTCAAACTTGTTCAGCAGAATGCATTAAATCCTGTAATTCTTTATTTTCCACACAGTCAAGAATCAAGATCATTTTCTGTTTAAGCAGTCCAATAACATGTTGCTGATATTTTAACATATGAAACTGGCAGTTTAAAGCCCTAATGGCCAAGGTAGCAGAAATGTAAACATTCTTACCCCATCTATCCAGCGCCCTGGAGTCTCTATCAGAAGGGGTAGGATTTTTAGCAGTAGAAGCCTTAGTGCCCTTGGGCCCCTGTGAGATCGGCTTTGGATCTGCAATAGGATTTTTGAAAAGGAACTTGTGTGACTCAGGGACCCTGTAGCATCTGTCAGGTTTTCTGGGAGCAGGAGGCAGGGAATCAGGGGCCAAACTAGATTCTGAGAAAGCATCATCAACAATGTCCAGTACAGGAGGAACAGCTAAAGGCCTATGCGGAGGTAGGAGAAGGAAATCCCTAAGCCTCTTTTTTGAATCAGAGTAATCCTGGCTTTCCCAGTGGAAATGGTCCCTTAGAGAAAGTAAGGTTTCCTCAAAAGAAAAATCCTCAGGAGGGGAAGCAGAGGGAATAGAGTCCTCTGCATCAGAATACTCATAAGTAGGGAAGGACAAATCCAGGTCATCAGAAGAGTCAGAAAAAACTGAATCCTGATCAGAAGATTCTGAATCAACCTCAGTCCTAGGCCTCTTAGAAGGGGGGGGGGGGTGTTGCTACCCAAGATTACAGTTATTAGATCTTTAGCCATTCTTATTATTTGTTTTTTAGGCATAGAGACCTCAGCATGTGGCTTGGGCATCAGTTTTTTTAGACATGGATCGAGATTTAGGCCTAAGTAATGAAGGAGACGTTGATTTAATATGCAAGTCTGTAGGCCTGAATACACTGCCAGAAGCCGGTGCCTGCACAGCAGCTCAGGACCCATCCAAGGTAGAGACATCCACAGGTTCCCTAGTTGAATCATCTCGCAGCATATCGGACTCCAAATGGGTCTCAGTAGAGGCCTGCAAATCAGAAGTAGCAGTTATCAGGGGCTGCGAAAGTGCCTCACTGAGTACCGGCGACTGGCTTAGGGGAAGTGTAGTCGGCAGTTTTGGACCTTGGCGGCCTGTCTGTCTTTATCTTTGCGTTTTTTCAGAATCCCAGTAGTCGGATGGCTAACCGACATTTCTGGATAATTAAACCCGAGAACAGAAATATTTAGAGGCAAAAATATACCGATGACAGATAGTGTGATGATTAAATAAAGCACAAAACCAACAGCAAGGTATGTCATGGTCAGGGCCTAGGCAAGGAATACAGTACGAATGAAAATCTTTATGCGGTATTTGCTTTCCACAAGTAATGCAATTATTAACTTTGACTGACATTGGTAAGGAGCAAGAAAAAGTTTCCCCAACGGGATACTTAGCTTTAGTTGAAGACTTCAGTTCTGAAACTCGAAAAAGTACAGTTTTGTACCTACCATAAATGTAGATGTTCGAGTGTTCACCCTGCTGCAGTCATCACACTTGGGTTATCCTGTCATCAGGCGGTCCCGCAGTCACCCGGAATTCCAAAGTCTTGGTCCGGCATCGGTTGCTGTCGCCTCTTCCCTGACGTCAGTGCGCCAGGGGTATATATAATGCAACAGACGCCATTTTCTTCAGTTTTTCTTGCCCCAGATGTCAGGTGCCCTCAAAAAGGTGGTCAGAAATTAGTACCAAATGGAGTAACCTCTGCACAAACACAAAAACCCTTCAGCTATAAGCAAATACATCAGTAAGGTATTGAAGAGAATTAGCCAGTAGATCAGAGGGGATGGAGGGAGGGTAACCTGGACTGCAGCAGGGTGAACACTCGAACATCTACATTTATGGTAGGTACAAAATGTACTATGTTCATCGTGCTACCCTGCTGCAGTCATCACACTTGGGTTGAATCCCAAAGCTATGGAAGGGGGGAGGTATCAGATAGGGTTAGTGGAGGCTATAAGGCCCTGCAGAACTGCAGTGGCGAAGCCCGCCCTGGTCTTAGAGTAAAGAGGTAAGTGATAGTGTTTGGTAAAGGTGTGTACTGAACTCCAAGTTGCAGCTTCTAAAATCTCCTTGGTTGGAACCCCCCTGAGAAAGGCTGTAGAAGTAGCTGTTGCCCTGGTAGTGTGGGACCTAATGGTAGCAGGGACTGGTTTCCCATGATTGGTATAGCAGAAACGTATGCAATGACCTATCCATTTAGAAATGGTTTGTTTTGATATAGCCTTTCCTTGAGAAGCTGTAGCATAGGATACGAAGAGCTGGTCAGATTTTCTGAAAGCCTTAGTTTTGTCAAAGTAGTAACGAAGTTGCCTGTGAATGTCCAAGGAATGCAGGAGTCTCTCACCTTTGTTCTGTGGATTTGGGAAGAAGGTGGGTAAGTGGATGGTTTGATTTAAAGCCACACTGGAAACCACCTTAGGCATAAAGGAATGATTAGTTCGTAGAGAAACTCTGTCTTGATGAAAAATGAGGAAAGGTTCAACTGCCATTAGTGCCTGTAGCTCTGAGACTCTTCTAGCTGAAGTTATTGCTAGCAGCAGGGCAGTCTTCCATGATAGGAAATGAAGTTCTGCAGAGAAAGCTGGTTCAAAGGGAGGTAGCGTTAGTTTTTCCAGAACAAAATTGAGGTCCCATGTTGGTGTAGGAGCTCTCCTGGGTGGTCTAATGTTTTTTGCCCCTCTGAGGAACTGCCTTAAAAGAGGATGTGAAAATAAAGGTGGATCCGTGTTGTAGTGAGCTGAAATAGCTGAAGCATGGATTTTAATGAAGGAAAAAGAAAGTCCTTTGTGCAACATCTCAGCTAAATACTGTAGAATGTGAGGCATGTGAGGCTGAATTGTGTCTTGGCCTTTAGCTTGGTTCCAGGCACAAAACCTTTTCCATTTGTCCGAATAAGCCTTCCTGGTGCTTGGTCTCCTGGCTTCCAGAATAACATCCAGAACTGCTTGGAAAAGAGGAGCTGGTTGGATATTTAGTAGATTTGCCATGCAGCCAGATTTAAAGTTTTGAGCTGGCTGTGTAGAATCTGATTGTTTTGTTGTGTGAGCAAATGGGGGATTTGAGGCAATATCCATGGCAATATCCATGGTGGGCTGTGGGACATATTTCTCAAAAGAGGGTACCAGTGCTGGCATGGCCAGTCTGGGGCTATTAGAATCAGTCGTGATCTCTCCTTTTTGACTTTCAGAAGAACCTTTGTGAGGAGAGGCAATGGAGGGAAGGCATATACTGTCAGGTTTTTCCAACTGAAAGAGAGTGCGTCCACTTTCGCTTGATGGTGAAATGTCCTTGTACAAAATTTTGTCAGTTGATAAGGACTGGCAAACAGGTCTATGTCTGGAAGGCCCCATTTTTGAGTTATCATTGCAAATATTTGTGGATCTAGTTTCCACTCGTGGGGATCCTTGATGTTTCTGCTGAGGTCGTCTGCCAATGTGTTCTTCTGTCCTGGCAGGAATTGAGCATGTAACTGAACGCCAGAGCTGTGTTCCATAAGATCATTGCTTGCCTGCATAGAGGGTAGGAATGTGTACCCCCTTGTTTGTTTATGTACCACATTATTGTGGTGTTGTCCCATCTTTATTGCCAGTTGTCCTGGATGTAATAGATCCTTGAAGGCTGTCAGAGCTTTCTGTACAGCTAGCATCTCTTTTTGATTTATGTGCAGATTTCTTTGATCTGCAGTCCATAGGCCTTGAATGCATTGCCTGCCATGTGTGCCCCCCAGGTGTAATCTGAAGCATCTGTTGTGATAGTTTGCCTGGCTGGGGGCAAGGTGAAAGGCTGACCCTTGTTGAGGTGACATGCCTGTGACCACCATAGAAATTCCTGTTGTAGGCAGGGAATAAGAGATATAGTGTCCAAGCTGTGGCTGTGTTGAGACCATACGCTTTTTAGGTACCACTGTAATTTCCTCATATGCAGCTTTGCAAATGGTATTATTAGTATGCAAGATGCCATGAAGCCCAAGGCCTGCAGAATTTTTCTTGCAGTTAATTGGGTCTTTGTTGCCATTGTCTTGAAATATTGAGTCAGTTGTAGTTGCTTGTCTGGCGTAAGATAAGCCTTCTGGGCCGTTGTATTCAAGCTGGTACCCAGGAATGTTATTTTTTTGTGAGGGTACTAGTTTTGACTTCTTTTCGTTTACTGTGTACCCCAGGCAGTTTAGTAGATGTTTTACAAAGGCCAGATGATGTAAGAGAATGTCTTTGCTTTCTGCTTGGATGAGGCAGTCGTCCAGGTATGGATATATTTGAATTCCTCTTTGTCTGCAGTATGCAATTACTGGTGCCAGGCATTTTTTGAAGACTCTGGGCGCAGTAGATAAGCCAAAGGGCAGTGCAGAGAACTGGTAATGGGTTGAACCTGCAATGAAATGGAGGTGTCTTCTGCAACTTTGTCTGATAGGGACATGCAGGTATGCCTCCTTGAGGTCCAACGTTACTAGCCATGCTTCCTTGCCCAACATGGGAAGTAGCTGCTGTAGTGTTAGCATCTTGAATTTGGGTACTTGTAAGTAAGTGTTCAGAATTGAAAGGTCCAGAATTGTTCTCCAGGCATTGTCCTTTCTGGGCACTAGAAAGAGTCTTGAGTAAAATCCTTGGCCCTGCTCTCGAGTAGGTACCAGCTGAATGGCTCTCATGTTCATGAGAGCTGCAATTTGCTTTTGTGCCTCTGCCCATTGATTTTGTGGCAGGTTTGGCATTCCTCTTTTCATTGGCAAGGTGTGAAAGTGGAATCTGTATCCTCGTAAAATTATGTCTAGGACCCATTTGTCCTTTGTGACAATGTGCCAGTTGTCTGCAAAAAGTGCTAGTTTTCCCCCCAAGGGGGCTGCCAAGAGAGTATTGCTTGGCCAGATGAGGTGCAAGTCATTGAGTTTGCCTTCTAGTGGATTGGGACCTGTCTTCTCCTCCCTTCTGTGTTGTAGTGCCCCACTGGCGAGGTTTATACTGGGCTTGTGGTTGTCCTCTGCCCCTTGGGCGTCTGTATTTACCCCTCTGTGGTCTGTCAGAAGCTGGAAAGGACCAATTTTTTGTTGGCCAGTTTCTGCTGAAGCGAGGGGGCTGTACCTGTAGGAAATCTTTGACTGTCTGCATAGATTTTGCCTTATCCTCCATTTTCTTTAAAACTTCTGCTTTAACTCCAAAAAGAGCATCCTGCTGTAAGGGAGCATCTAGTAGTTTTGCTTTAACATGATCAGGCAGAGTTTGTTCCTTTAACCAAGCATGCCTACGTATAACATATAAGGTATAACAGACCCAGTGACAGCTGCTCTGCAGGAGGCCTCCAGAGAATCAAACCCACATTGTAAGGTATGTTTGCCCACCTGCTCAGTGGCGTGTAACAGATCCTGTACTTCTTTCAATTCAGATTGTTGAGGGAGAGTGGTTATTCTTTGCTTTAACTGAGAGATTAGGAATTGCTGATACTTGAGCATGTGAAATCGGCAATTCAGTGCCCTCATAGCTAGTGTGGCCGAGGTGTAAACCTTTTCCCCCCACCTGTCTAGTGCTCTGGAATCTCTCTCAGAAGGTACTGGGTTTTTAGCCATAGAAGTCTTAGCCCCCTTGGGACCCTGGGAAATGGTCTCTGGATCAGCTACAGGGCATTTGTAAAGAAATTTGTGGGAATCAGGCACTCTATAGTATCTGTCAGGCTTAGCCAAAGCAGGAGGTAGAGAGTCTGGGTTGAAACTGGATTCTAAGTAAACATCATCCACAATGTCCAAAACTGGTGGGATGGCAAGTGGTCTGTGTTGGGGGAGTAAAAGAAACTCTCTGAGCCTTTTCTTCGAGTCAGAGTAGTCCTGACCTTCCCAGTGAAAATGTTCCCTCATGGTGTGTAAAGTTTCCCCAAAGGAGTAGTCTTCAGGAGGAGAAGCTGAGGGAATAGAGTCCTCAACATCAGAATCTTCATAAGGAGAGAAGGAGTAATCTTGGTCCTCAGAGGAGTCTGAAGAAATGGACACTTGTTCAGGGGATGCATAATCTTCCTCTTGTCTAGGCCTTTTGTCAGGAGGGGGCTGGGAACCCCTGATTAAAGAAATCAAATCTTCAGCCATTTTGAGCATCTGTTTCTTAGGCATGGGGCCTTGAACAGGAGACTGAAGTGCAGTCCTTTTAGATTTAGTAGGAGTCTCCGTCTTAGAAAACGTTTTAATGGTGAGGGTCGTCGGTCTGAAAACGCCTTCAGAAACCGATGCCGTTTCTGTAGCACCGACGTCCTTTGTAGCAATGTTGTCGGAAGGGCCTGAACTAAATGGCTGTGTCGGCCTGGTGCATTCCGCCAAAAATTCCTTAGCGGTCTCGGGTTCCAGATCTGCGGTAGTCAGGGGCTGCGTCGGAGCCTCACTGAGGACCGGAGACCGGCTCAGCCGAGGTCTCGGAATCTGGCTTAGGCCTGGGCTGTCTGTCCTTATCCTTGCAGTTTTTTTGCACGCCGGTAGTCGGTTGCTCCGACGGCATGGTGTAGTTAAATTTCCTAACGAAGTAGTGTCGTGCGAAATCAAAGCGTCTTTTAATAGTATGCTTATTAAACCTAGCACAAAACTGACAAGTAGTGACGTCGTGGTCTGGGCCTAGGCAAGGTATGCAATAAGAATGAAAATCCTTATGAGGTATTTGCTTCTCACAAGAAATACAATTGTTAACTTTTTCTGACATCGGTCTGACGCAAGAAAAGTTTCCCCAATGGGGTACTTAGCTTTATAGAAGACTTCAGTCTGAAATTCAAATTCGAAAATCTCAGGAGTCGGCCGACCGGCACTTGCGAACTGCTTCTGCTTCGGGCACCGCGCGGCAAGAAAGACTGAAGTAAATGGCGTCGGTTGCATTATATATACCCCTGGCGCACTGACGTCAGGGAAGAGGCGACAGCAACCGACCGGACTAAGACTTTGGAATTCCAGCCGACTGCAGGACCGCCTGACGACAGGATAACCCAAGTGTGATGACTGCAGCAGGGTAACACGATGAACATCGAAAATTTCAGGAGTCAGCCGACCGGCACTTGTGAACTGCTTCTGCTTCAGGCACCACACGGCAAGAAAGACTGATGTAATGGCGTCGGCTGCAAGTTTTATATCCCTGACGACCTGACGTCATGGAAGATGGGACAGCAACCGATGCAGGACCCAAGACTTTGTTAATCAGGCCAATTGAGGGCAACCTGCAAGCAGATTACCCAAATGTAATGACTGCAACAGTGAAACACGAAGAACATCACCAGCCAGAATAAAGAGAGTACAGGGATAATATGTATAGTAATAAGCACTTAAAGTTTCTAGTAATAAGTATGCCCTCGCACAAATAAACTCTGCCAAAGTGTGCTTTTAGGATAAAAAAAATTGCAATGTGTTCAGAATTTATTTTACAATTGACAGAAGTTAAAGAACTTCCCATACAAAGACCAAATACCAAAGCAATCAATTTCCCTAACCAGCATTAAATGAGCTCTACACAAAGCTGCCATAAAATTTGTAATAGTAATTTAACTATTTCGTATCAGAGTAAAATGTCCACAGTACATTGAAACAATTTGCAGTAAAATCAAGATCCAATGTCAAAAATCACAGACCAGAGTCATACATACAGTAAATAATGTATAAATGATGAAAAATCCAAACTCTGCCTTATTTTCCAGTCAAAAGATGAAAAAGCAGAGTAATAGCAAGGGTGTGTGATTAATTCTCAGTACTGACTGCACGAGACAGCCCCTAACACTAACACACACACACACGAGAGAAATCCTGAAAGTTTCCCCAGAAACAATAAAACGAGCATTTGTCAAAGTTGGAAGTCAAACAAATACTGCTACAAGCAGAACTCCCACAGAAATTACTGTAAACACGGTTTATTTCAAATGTATTTAATATTTTGTCAAATAATAGAAAGAATAACAAATCTAAAAATGAGAGGAAGTACATCCCCAAAAATAGGCCATCTGAGCAGCAAGCTGGGAAAAAATCAGCAGTGGATCCTGTAGGGTCAGAGGTCTTTTCTTTGCATGGCAGAAAAAAACTGAACACTCACTTTCTGTGACAGCTGAAGTCTTCCCTCTCAGGATATGCTCAGCCAATCAGATGTCATGCTGAGAGAGAGATGGGAGTATGAGCTTTTGAAAGCAGGCCAGTACTGGATTAACTTGACAGATAATCTAAAAATGCCACCGAGGCAGTGGGAATAATGAACATTTTATGTACCATGCTGGCAGACACAAGAGGAATGCCAGCGGGAATATAGTAAAGACTTCTTTGAGACCTATGCATTTGAAGTGGAAAAGGGAAACAAATGGGGGTGAGGTGAGAAGGTGCAGTTTATTGACATAAAATTGTCACTTTAACAAAATGCTTTGCTACATTGAATGGTGTTATTAGACAAGATGTGATGAGGAGATTTTCTTCTTTTAAGGTTGTTAAGCTTTTTTCCAAGTGTTTAAGAGAATGCAAGGGAGCAAATTGTGTGGAACTTTCTTTCTTGCCTTCAGATAGACTTCTTAACTACATTATGCAAGGCTATAAAAAAGGGGTGCAGTTATCAATTGTCTGGGTTTGTTTCCATTTTTGCCAAGCTTCATCACTTGCAGTACGATGATGTTAAGTGTTTTGTGAACAGCCATTGAGTTTTGGTGGGTTTATAATAGCTATGGGTAAACGAGAAGAATTTGTCTTGCAGCTGGTGTACAAATTTGGTCAGGTTTATGGCTGCTGTGTTATGGTCACCCGAGGAGAGTATATTGTTCCAGTTGTGGGCTGTGAGAAGGTTTGAGTTTCTCAATATTAGTGCTAGCTTAGTTTCTGAAGGCTTTTAATATTCATGGTGCATGCATATATGTAAAGTACATACCCATGTATAAATATCTGTATAATATGTATCATAGAAAAAACCACACAGTAAATGCAAGTCATTAATAGAACACCTCCATAACTTGGAGCATCAGTTCCTGTACGTAGTATATTTACACTATGCACTAGAAATGCCTTTGAAGTTTATACATTACACAAAACATGAAGAGCAAAGCACCCCAGCCCCAAACCTAAACTTAAACTTGAATAAAAAGGACTACATTTGCTGTTAATTCCAATGGAAAAAGTAACACCATAGACAAAATACACTCAACCCCTCGTCAAAACAGCAACACTGCTCATCTAAAGCAACCCCTAGAAATACATTCACAGTAGAATATGAAGATGTCCTATTCACATGTTGCAGTATTCTTGGGTCTCCTCCTCTTGCTACCAGAATGACCAGACAGTCTTCAAAAGACTGTAGTCACTGCAAGGTGCGTGGGACATCTGACGTGGCTAGACAAGAGTGGGCCATAAAAGTAACATCTGCACACACCAGACCTCAGAACATTTCGGCTGCCAGTCGAATGTCAGCTGTTCCGGACGTCAGAACTAGGATCTTTGAGATAAGTACCCCGTTGGGGACACTTTATTTTTGAGTCATTGCATGCAGGTGTTTGTTCATGTCAACCAGAAAGGTTAAGTGCAAGTGCGTCTGTCAGAATCCCCATAGACACGACCACGAGCTTTGCCTCTTTTGTTTAGGGCCATCCCACGACCATAAGGCCTGCCCCATTTGCCAGGACTTCATCCTGAAAACTCTGAGTAGCAGACTCCATGCCTTATTTATATACCTAGAGAATCAGAGTCTCAAGTGGTTAGTGTTAGGCATGGATGGGCTATCCGGTCTGCCCACGAAGCCACCCAAGAAAAAGGCCAAGATCCTAAGGCCTGTAACTGTAGCTATGCCTCCACCTCCAGACATTCATCCTGTGTCAGACGGTGTGGAGAAATGATCGGTTACCTCTGATACAGGTACAGAGGGTACCAACGTGGAAGCCACAGAACCCTGTGTGGAAGGGCACATCCACGGAGGACCTGCAGATGTCTGCTTCCATCAGCCGACCGGATCCCTACACTACCACCCTGCTGTCCAACCCCAGGCCTACTCCAGTCCAGATGACTGCTAGGGCTTCCTTAAAGAAGGAGTGAGGAAACATCTCTCCTACTGTGGAAAGTCAACCAGATTAGTAGGCTTTCTCGCAAAGCCTTTTTAATGCATTCATGGCCTTGAGACCTGCTGCTTCAGTAGCATCACCAGTCCCTCTCTTTGTGTTGAGTCCTAGGCCCCAACCCTTAGACTCTTCTCAGGTGGAAGAGGAGGAATCTTCTGAGTCCTCCTCAGAGGAATCACTCTCCTATGTTTCTCAACTCCCCTCCCGGCTATGCGTCCCTAGAGGAAGAATTTGCTGAAGCAGATTCCCCAGCAGATCATCTCACCTTTAGGCAGACCATACCTAAGATGAGGGAGCACTTTAAATGGGATTCATCTGAGATAAAAGAGGTACAAAAAAGGTATTATGAACTTCTCTCTCACTGTATCCAGGTGTGGAGACATCACTACAGACAAGTGGGTCTTATCCATAATAGAAAACGGGTACTTTATGACATGGATCACTCCTCCAGCTGGGGAGGGGTATCCCAGAGCAGCTCCTTCTCAAAGTTTTGGACAACCTCATGACCCAGGGCACCATCCAGCCTGTTCCACAGACAGAAAGGGGAAAAGGCTTATATCCCAGGCTCTTTCTTGTCCCAAGAAAAGATGGATCCTGGAGACCAGTTCTGGACCTCTCCCACCTAAATCTTTTCCTCCAAGTACCCACCTTCCGGATGCTCACCTTGCAAGCTCTCTTCCTTTTGATCTTGCCTCAGGGGTTCATGGCTAACTTGGACATGAAGGATGCTTGCCTTCACATACCCATAAGACCCAATTTCAGAAGATAACTACATTTCTCTGACTTCTTCTCACTATTAATTCTCGGACTTGCCCTTTGATCTCTGTACAGCAGCAAGGGTCAAGTGCCTGGCACCAGTGATCGCCTTCTGCAGGACTCAAGGGATGCAGATTTTCCCTTACCTAGACAACCTGCTCATCCAGGAAAACTGCAAAGAATCCCTCCTGCTCCACTTGCAGAAAACCCTCTCCCTCCTGCAGACACTGGGTTTCCAGATAAACTGTTTGAAGTCCAACCTGACCCCCACCCAGGATCTAGTCTTCCTAGGGTGCAGGATTCAGACAGATATCATGAAGGCCTTGCTACCACCCAAAAGGTGGAAAACCTAACACAGTACCTGCTCTTGGTACTTCAGACCAAAGAAATGACTGCAAGGCAGTACCTCAGGCTCCTGGGCCACATGGCTTCCACTATTCCCATGTTACCATTGGTGAGGCTCCACATGATGAAGTTTCAATATTACCCAAGATAGATTTGTACTCATCGCTCTCATCCTCTGGAATACAACATCCCCCTATTACCCTGTCTCAAGAAAGAGATTCAATGGTAGTTGATTCAGGTGAGCCATAACCCAGGCCCAACTCTTCAACCCCCCCCCCCCGCCAATGCAGAAAATATACACAGACGCCTCAGACCAGGGGTGGGGAGCAACTTTGGGCCCCTTAAAGGTCCAGGGTGCCTGGCCAGACTCCCACAAACAGGTGCACATCAATGTAAGAGATGACAGCAATTCTTCTAGCCTTGAAGGCTTTTCAGCCAAAACTGAAAGAGCCCTCAAACTAATCACAGACAATAAGTACAGTTGCTGGAGCAAGAAAAACGTTTCCCCAACGGGGTACTTAGCTTTAATGAAGACTTCGGATCTGAAATTCTGATTTGAAAATCTCAGGAGTCGGCCGACTGGCACTTGCGAACTGCTTTTGCTTTCGGGCACCGCACGGCAAGAAAGACTGAAGAAAATGGCGTCGGCTGCTTCTTTTATACCCCTGGCGCACTGACGTCAGGGAAAAGGCGACAGCAGCCGACACCGGACCTAGACTTTGGAATCTGGCCGACTGCAGGTAGCCTGCCAGCAGGATAACCCAAGAGTAATGACTGCAACAGTGAAACATGACGAACATCTACAGCTCTGTAGTATGTCAACAAACATGGGGGAACAAAATCTTACTTGCTATGCAGACTAGCTCTCCTAGTGTGGGAGCTGGCCATGAAAAGTACAGTTGTGTACACTTACAATAAATGTAGATGTTAGAGTGTATTCACTGTTGCAGTCATTACATTTGGGTAATCTGCTGGCAGGTTGCTCTCAGTCGGCCTGATTAACAAAGACTTGGGCCCTGCGTCGGTTGCTGTCCCTTCTTCCATGATGTCAAGTCGTCAGGGGTATAAAACATGCAGCCGATGCCATTACATCAGTTTTTCTTGCCCCAGATGTCAGGTGCCCCCCAAATGGGGAGCAAAGTATATATAGTATTAGAAAAACGGGGCTGGAGGGAGGGTAACCAGGACTGTAACAGTAAATACACTCGAACATCTACACTTATGATAAGTGTACACAACTGTACTATGTTCATCGTGTTTCACTGTTGCAGTCATTACATTTGGGTAGATTCCCAAATCTAAGATTGGGGGGATGGATTTATACAGCATTAGGACCAGCTATAAGGCCCTGCAAAACATCAGTGGCAAAGCCAGCACTGGATTTAGAGAAACATGATAAGTGATAATTGCTTGGTGAACGTATGAACTGAACTCCAGGTAGCAGCTTCTAGAATATCCCTGGTAGGAACACCTTTTAGAAAGGCTGCTGAAGTAGATGCAGCCCTGGTGAAATGAGATCTGATCCCCTGGGGGATAGGTTTTCTATGGTGCTTATAACAGAAATGATTACAATGGCTTATCCATTTAGAAATGGTGTTTTGAAATAGCCTTCCCCTCTGCCCATGCAGCAAATGCCATCAGCAGTTCATATTTTCTTTGAGATTTAGTCCTGTCTAGTCGAATCTAAGTTGTCTGTGTATATCCAATGAATGCAGAATCCGCTCTCCCTTGTTCTGTGGATTGGGAAAAAAAAGTTGGCAAATGAATGGACTGATTAAGAGCCACACTGGATAGCACCTTGAGCATGAATGATGGATTGGTCCTGAGTGACACCCTGTCTGCATGAAAGGTGATGAAAGGCTCCACTGCCATAAGGCCCTGTAATTCAGATATCCTTCTAGATTAAGTGATTGCTAAAAGGAAGTTTTCCAGGAAAGAAATTTTAATTCTGCAGTTGCAGCTGGCTCGAAAGGAGGTAGAGTGAGTTTCTACAATACAAAGTTAAGGTCCCAGGCAGGGGTTGGAGCTCTCCTGGGTGGTCTCAAGTTTTTGGCCCCTCTGAGATGCTGCTTTAGAAGAGGATGAGAGAAGGGGGGGGGGGTCTGTGTTGTAATGAGATGAAATGGCTGAGGCATGGATTTTTATGGAAGAAAAAGACAGGCCCTTATGAAGCATCTCAGTTAAGTATTGCAAACTCTGAGGTAAATTGGACACTGCTGTGCTCATCCCTTGAGACTGATTCCAGGCACAGAATCTTTTTCATTTGTCAGCATAAAATTTTCTAATACTAGGTCTTCTTGCCTCCAAAATGACATCAATCACAGGTTTGCTGAGGGGTGCAAGAGGTGAATTTAAATGATTAGCCAAGCTGCAAAATTCAATGTTTGGAGCTGAGGGTGCAGAATTTGGTTCTCCTGCTGAGACAGGCGGCACGGAGAAATGTGTGACACACTGCGCAGGAGTGGATACCAGTGTTGGTGAGGTCAGTCTGAAGCAATCAAAATCATTCTTGGTGTGCCCTGTTTGACTTTTAGTAGGACTTTGGAGAGCAGAGGCAGAGGGGGAAAGGCATAGACGGATAGGTTTTTCCAGCTGAAGGAAAGAGCATCCACTTTCCAGGCTTTTTTGAGATAAGTTCTTGTGCAAAATTTGTCCAACTGATAGTTCTGGGGTGAGGCAAAAAGATCCATGTATGGGCCCCATTTGCGTGTCAACATTTTGAAAATCCGTGGTTCCAGTTTCCATTCGTGAGGGTCCATGAGATTTCTGCTTAGTTAGTCTGCCAGAACATTCAGCTTTCCTGGCAGGAATTCAGCTTGTAGTTGTACTTGGTAGCTCAAGGCAGTGTTCCACAATGCCATGGCTAGTCTGGAGAGGGGGTAGGAATGTGTACCCCCCTTGCTTATGTACTACATAACCGTGGTGCTGTCCGTCTTTATCAGTAATTGTTCCTGTATGAAGGTAGTCCTTGAAGGCCATCAGTGCATTCTGTACAGCTAGCATTTCTTTTTGATTGATATGAAGGTGCATTTGATTTGGACTCCATTTGCCCTGAATGCACTTCCCTGCAAGATGAGCCCCCCATGCATAGTCGGATGCGTCTGTCCCTTGTTTTGGTGGCAGGCCTCTGCCCACCATAGGAACTCTAAGCGTAGGCAAGGTATAATAGGAATAATTGTTTTCAGGCTGTGGCAATGTTGACTCCATAAACTTAAGTTTCCTCATATGCAGTCTTGCATATGGAATTAGAAGAATGCATGAGGCCATGAATCCCAAGGCTTGCAGTATTTGCCTTGCAGATAGCAGGATTTTGTGGCCACCAGTTTGAAGTAAGTCACCAAATGAATTTGCTTTTCTGGTATAAGGAAAGCCATCTGGGCAGTTGTATTCAGGCTTGCACCCAAGAATGTAATTTTTTGAGAGGGTACTAGCTGAGATTTCTTTTTGTTTATGGTGTACCCTAGACAGGTTAGAAGTCTTTTTACAAACGCCAGATGTTTTAGAAAAACAACCTGGTTTTCTGCCTGAATTAGACAATCGTCCAGGTATGGATATATTTGAATATTTCTTTGCCTGCAAAATGCAATTACTGGAGCCAGGCACTTTGTGAATACTCTGGGCGCAGTAGACAAGCCAAAGGGCAGTGCAGAGAACTGATAATGCATGCAGCCTGCTTTAAAGCGTAGGAATCTTCTGCAAGATTCCCTGATTGGGATATGCAGGTAAGCCTCTTAAGTCAATAGTTGCCAACCAGGCATCCTTGCCTAGCATAGGAAGCAGCTGGTGAAGAGTCAGCATCTTGAATTTTGAAATGTCCAGAAAGGTGTTTAGAGTAGACAGGTTCAGAATTGGACGCCATGATTTGTCTTTTCTGGGTACCAGGAAAAGTCTGAAATAGAAACCTTGTCCCTTTTCCTGTTCTGGTACTAGATGAATAGCCCCCATGTTTAGGAGGGAAAGTACTTGTTTCTAAGGCTCTGCTCACTGATTTGGGGGGCAGGTCTGGCCACCCGTTTGGAGTTGGCAGCATGTGGAAAAGAAATCTGTATCCCTGGGACATTATATTTAAAACCCATTTGTCCTGGGTTATAAGTTGCCAGTTTCTTGAATGAAGAGCCAGTTTTCCCCCCAAAGGGGCGGCTAAGAGGTAAGTGCTTGGTAATTTCAAAGGGAAGTCATTGAGACCGTTTACCATAGGGTGGTGCCTTGTTGTTTCCAGACTTGGAAGTGGAAGCACCCCATTGCTTAGTTCTGAAAGTCCCTTGGGACTGAAATCTGGTGGTTTTGGAATGCCTGGGTTTGGCCGTAGTGGCTCTGGAAGGAGCTGGAAAGGACCAGTTCTTAGTATGCTAATGCCTACTAAATCTAGGAGGTTGCACTTGCAAGAAATCTTTCACAGTTTGCATAGATTTAGCTTTATCTTCCATCTTTTTTAGAACTTCTTCAGCCTTATTGTCAAAAAAGCGGTCCTGCTGTAAAGGAGCATCCAAAAGTTTTGCTTTAACTTAATCAGGCAGAGATTGCTCCTTAAGCCAAGCATGCCTTCTAAGCACAGATACAGTAACAGCAGCCCTGCAAGAGGCCTCTAAGGAATCAAAACCACATTGCAAAGTATGTTTGCCAACTTCTTCAACTGAATGCAACAAATCCTGCAAATCTTTATTCTCCACACAGTCAGAAATCAACATCATTTTCTATTTAAGCAGTCCCATGATATGCTGTTGATATTTTAGCATATGGAATTGACAGTTTAAAGCCCTGACTGCTAAGGTTGCAGAAGTATAAACCTTTTTACCCCATCTATCCAGTGCCCTGTAGTCTCTATCAGCAGCAGCAGGGGTAGGATTTTTAGCAGTAGAAGCCTTAATGCCCTTGGGCCCCTGAGAAATGGTTTCAGGGTCTGCAACAAGATTTTTGAAAAGGAATTTGTGGGACACCGGAACTCTGTAGTACCTGTCTGGTTTGCTAGGGGCCGGAGGCAAGGAATCAGAGGCCATACTGGATTCTGAAAACACATCAACAATATCTAGTACGGGGGGGGGGGGTTAACTACTCCCGATTAAAATAATTAAATCTTCAGCCATTTTGATCATTTGTTTTTTAGGCATAGAAGCCTGAACATGTGGCCTGGGCATCAGTTTTTTAGACATAGATCGAGATTTAGGCCTTAGCACTGAAGTTGGAGTCAGTTTAATATGCAAGTCTGTAGGCCTGAATACACCCTCAGAAGCCGGTGTATGCTCAGCGGCTCTGGACCCATCCAAGGTAAAGACATCCGCGGGTTCCATATGTGAAGTATCTCGCGGTATATTGGACTCCAAATGGGTCTCAGTAGAGGCCTGCGAATCAGAAGTAGCAGGTATCAGGGGCTGCGAAAGAGCCTCACTGAATACCGGCGAACTGGCGACTGGCCTAGGAGAAGCGTCGTTGGCAGTTTTGGACCTCAACGGCCTGTCTCTGTCTTTCTTTGCATTTTTTCGGTATTCTGGTAGTCGGATGGCTAACTGACATCATTTCTGGATAATTAAACCATGAACAGAAATATTTTGAAGCTAAAATGTACCGACGCATAGTGCGCTGATTAAATAAAGCAAAAAACCGACAGCAAGGTACATCGTGGTCAGGGCCTAGGCAAGGAATACAGTACAAATGAAAATCATTATGAGGTATTTGTTTCCCACAAGTAATATAATTATTAACTTTTACTGACATTGGTAAGGAGCAAGAAAAAGTTTCCCCAACAGGGTACTTAGCTTTAAGTTGGAAGACTTCGGTTCTGAAACTCGAAAACGAAAACTTCAGGAGCCGGCCGACCGGCACTTGCAAACTGCTTCTGCTTCGGGCACCACGCGGCAAGAAAGACTGATGTAATGGCGTCGGCTGTAGGTTTTATACCACTGATGACAGTACAGTTGTGTACCCTTACCATAAATGTAGATGTTCGAGTGTATTCACTGTTGCAGTCATTACATTTGGGTAATCTGCTGGGAGGTTGCCCTCAGTCGGCCTGAATAACTAAGTCTTGGGTCCTGCGTCAGTTGCTGTCTCCTTTTCCATGACGTCAGGGGTATAAAACATGCAGCCGATGCCATTTTAATGTTTTTCTTGCCTCAGATGTCAGGTGCCCCCCAAATGGGTAGCAAATAAATATATATATATGCATGTAATTTAGAACACAAAAAGTTTACCTTCAACTAAAAGCAAATGCACCAAAAAGGCTTTTGAGCACAGTGAAGGAAAGAGGAGGTATAATAATAGGGAAGAAAGGGGGCTAGCGGGTGGATAACCCAGACTGCAACAGTGTATACACTCGAACATCTACATTTATGGTAAGTGTACACAACTGTACTATGCTAGTCGTGTTTCACTGTTGCAGTCATTACATTTGGGTAGAATCCCAAAGCTATGGATGGGAGGATGGAATTATACAGCATTAGGAGCGGCTATAAGGCCCTGCTGGACAGCAGTGGCAAAGCCTGCCCTGGATTTAGAAAAGAGAGGTAAATGGAAATGTTTTGTGAACGTATAAACTGAGCTCCAAGTAGCAGCTTCTAGAATGTCTCTGGTATGAACTCCTCTGAGAAAAGCTGCAGAAGCAGATGCAGCCCTGGTGGAATGGGATCTGATCCCTTTGGGGACAGGTATTACCCTGGTGCATGTAGCAGAAATGAATACAATGGCTTATCCATTTTGAAATGGTCTGCTTTGAGATAGCCTTCCCTCTGCCCCTGCAGCAAATGCCACCAATAGTTGCTCAGACTTTATTAGAGATTTTGTCCTGTTTAAGTAGAATCTTAGTTGTCTGTGTACATCCAGTGAATGTAGAATTCGCTCCCCCTTGTTCTGCGGATTTGGGAAAAAAGTTAGCAGATGAATAGTCTAGTTAAGAGCCACACTGGATACCACCTTAGGCATAAAAGAAGGATTGGTTCTGAGGACCACCCTGTCCATATAAAAGATAATGAAAGGCTCCACTGCCATGAGAGCCTGTAGTTCTGAAATACTTCTAGCTGAAGTGACTGCTAAAAGAAAGTCCGTCTTCCAAGAAAAAAAAATTATGTCTGCAGTGGCAGCTGGTTCAAAAGGAGGTAGGGTGAGGTTTTCCAGCACAAAATTGAGGTCCCATGCAGGAGTTGGAACTCTCCTGGGAGGTCTCACATTTTTGGCCCCACTGAGGTACTGCTTTAGCAGGGGATGAGGAAAGAGAGGAGGCTCTGTGTTGTAATGAGCCGAGATGGCAGAGGCATGGATTTTTATAGAAGAAAAAGATAGGCCCTTGTGAAGCATCTTAGTTAAATATTTAAATATTGCAGAATCTGAGGAATATTGGGCATTGCTGTGTTTATTCCTTGTGCTTGGTTCCAGGCACAAAATCTCTTCCATTTATCAGCATAAGATTTCTAGTACTAGGCCTTCTAGCCTCCAAAATAACATCCATCACAGGTTTACTGAGGGATGTGACTGGTGAAATTAGTTGATTAGCCATGCTGCAAGATTCAGAGTTTGGGGCGGAGTGTGCAGAATTTGATAGTTCAGCTGAGACAATAGATGATGACACTGAGGCAAGTACCACGGAGGAAGGTGTGACATATTCCTTAGAAGTGGGTACTAGTGTTGGCGAGGCCAGTCTGGAGCAATCAAAATCATTATTTTTCCTGTCTGACTTTTAGTAAAACCTTGGAGAGCAGAGGCAGAGGGGGAAAGGCATAGACTGATAGGATTTCTGCTTAGGTTGTCTGCCAGAATATTTTGCTTTCCTAGCAGGAATTGAGCTTGTAGATGCATTTGGTAAGTCAAGGCTGTGTTCCACAAGGCCATGGCTAGTCTGCAAAGGGGGTAGGAGTTGGTACCCCCCCTGTTTGTTTATGTACCACATAACTATGGTGTTGTCCGTCCTTATCAGTAGTTGTCCTGGATGAAGGAAGTCCTTGAAGGCTGTCCGAGCATTCTGCACAGCTAGCATTTCTTTCTGGTTGATATGTAGGTGCATCTGAGTTGGGCTCCATTCGCCCTGAATGCATCTCCCTGCCAAATGGGCCCCCCAAGCATAGTCAGATGTGGCTGTAGTCAGGGTTTTGGTGGCAGGGGGTAGAGTGAATGACAGTCCCTTGCTTTGGTGACAGGCCTCTGCCCACCAAAGGAACTCCTGTTGCAGGCAAGGAATGAGAGGAATCATTATTTCCAGGTTGTGACAATGTTGACTCCATAAGCTTTTTAGGTACCACTGAAGATTCCTCATATGCAGTCTTGCATATGGAATTAGTAGAATGCAGGAAGCCCATGAACCCCAAAGCCTGCAAAATTTGTCTTGCAGATAGCTGGGGTTTTGTGGCCACTTGTTTGAAGTATGTTATCAATTGAACTTGTTTGTCTGGTGTGAGGTAAGCCATCTGGGCAGTTGTATTCAAGCTTGCACCCAGGAATGTAATTATTTGAGAGGGTACCAGTTGTGATTTATTTTCGTTTATGGTGTACCCTAGGCATGTTAGAAACCTTTTTACAAAATGCCAGATGTTGTAGAAGAGTGTCCTTTACCTCTGCCTGAATTAGACAATCGTCCAGATAAGGATACATTTGAATGTTTGTCTGCAAAATGCAATCACTGGTGCCAGGCACTTTGTGAAGACCCTGGGCGCAGTAGATAAGCCAAAGGGCAGTGCAGAGAACTGGTAACACAAATAGCCTGCTTTGAAGCGGAGGTATCTTCTGCAAGATTCCCTGATTGGGATATGCAGGTAAGCCTCTTATAAGTCTAGAATTACCAACCAGGCATTCCTGCCTAGCATAGGCAGTAGCTGTTGTAGAGTCAGCATCTTGAATTTTGGAATGTCCAGGAAAGTATTTAGAATGGATAAGTCCAAAATTGGATGTCATGATTTGTCTTTTCTGGGTACCAGGAAAAGTCTTGAATAAAAACCTTGTCCTTTTTCCTTTTCTGGCACTGGCTGAATAGCCCCCATAACCATGAGGGACATGACTTGTTTCTGGGCCTCTGCCCATTGATTTGGAGGCAGATGTGGCCATCCGTTTGGAGTTGGCAACGTGTGGAAATGAAATATGTACTCCTGGGATACTATATTTAAGTCCCACTTGTCCTGGGTAATTAGATGCCAATTTTGAGCATGAAGTGCTAGTTTTCACCCCAAAGGGGCTGCCAAAAAACAAGTGCTTGGAAATGGCAGAGGAAAGTCACTGAGACTGTTTACCGTAGGGTGGTGCTTTGCTACTTCCTGATTTGGAGGTGGAGGCACCCCATTGTTTTGTCCTGTAAGATCCTTGTGACTGAAACCTGGAGCCCTTGGAATGTCTGTTTTTTACCCGAGTGGCTCGGTTGGGTATTGGAAAGGACCAGTTCTGAGTAGGCCAGTGCCTACTGAACCTGGGTGGCTGCACTTGCAAGAAATTTTTACAGTTGGCATAGATTTAGCTTGGTCTTCCATCTGTTTCAAAATTTCTTCAGCCTCATTACCAAACAGACTGTCCTGCTGTAAAGGAGCATCCAGCAATTTAGCTTTAACATGATCAGGCAGATTTTGCTCCTGAAGCCAAGCATACCTTCTTATCACAGATCCAGTTACGGCAGCCCTCAAAGAGGCCTCCAAGGAATTAAAACCACATTGCAAAGTATGCTTTCCAACTTGTTCATCTGAATGCAATAAATCCTTTAACTCTTATTTTCCACACAATCAGAAATCAACATAATTTTCTGTTTCAGTAAGCCCATGACATGTTGATATTTAAGCATATGAAATTGACAGTTTAAAGCCCTGATTGCCAGGGTTGCAGACGTATAAACCTTCTTACCCCATCTATCCAGCGCCCTGGAGTCTCTATCAGAAGGGGCACGATTTTTAGCAGTAGAAGCCTTAACACCCTTGTGACCCCGAGAAATTGTTTCAGGGTCAGCAGTAGGATTTTTGAAAAGAAACTTGTGGGAATCAGGAACCCTGTAATATCTGTCTGGCTTACTAGGAGCCAGAGGCAGGGAATAAGGAGCCAAGCTTGATTCTGAGAAAACATCATCAAAAATGTCTAAAACAGGAGGTATAGTCGAAGGCCTATTCTGAGGAAGAAGAAGAAAATCCCTATACCTCTTTTTGGATTCTGAGAAATACTGACTCTCCCAATGAAAATGTTCCCTTAATGTATGCAAAGTCTCTCCAAAAGAAAAATCCTCAGGAGGAGAAGCAGAAGGGATGGATTCTTCTGCATCAGAGTACACATAAGGGGGAATAGAAAATTCCTGATCAGAAGAAATGGAAACCTGATCTGAAGATTCATAATCAGTGCCTTGCCTAGGCCTCTTAGCAGGAGGGGGGTTGGGAACCCCTGATCAAGGTAATTAAATCCTCAGCCATTTTGATCATTTGCTTTTTAGGCATAGGGACCTGAGCACGTAAACACAGAAGTTGGTTTTGGCCTTGTTTTTGATGATGGAAGTCTTTAGGCCTGAAAACACCCTCAGAAGTCTGTGCCTGCTCAGCGGCTATGGACCCATCCAAGGGAGGGAGATCCACGGGTTCAATACTTGGAGAATCTCGTGGCATACCGGACTCCGAATGGGTCTCAGTAGAGGCCTGCGACTCTAAAGTAGTGGGTATCAGGGGCTGCAAAAGCACCCAAGTACCAGCGATCTGGTGACTGGCTTAGGAGAAGCTTCATCGCCGGTTTTGGACCCAGACGGTCTGTCGCTGTCTTTTTCTTTGCGTTTTTTGTGAATTCCAGTAATCGGATTGCTAACCGACGACATTTCAGGATAGTTAAATCTTGAACCAAAGTATTTAGAAGAAAAATATACCAACGCTTAATAGTTTGTTGGTTAAATTTAGCACAAAACCGACAGCAAGGCACGTTGTGGTCAGGGCCTAAGCAAGGAATACAGTACAAATGAAAATCCTTATGAGGTATTTGCTTCCCACAAGTAATACAATTATTAACTTTTACTGACATCAGTAAGGAGCAAGAAAGTTTTCCCAAAGGGGTACTTAGTTTTAGTTTGAAGACTTCGGTTCTGAAACTCGAAAATGAAAATTTCAGAAGTGGGCCGACCGGCACTTGCCAACTGCTTTTGCTTCGGGCACCGCACGGCAAGAAAGGCGGATTAAAATGGCATCGGCTGCATGTTTTATACCCCTGACAACCTGATGTCATGGAAGAGGAGACAGCAACCAACGCAGGACCCAATACTTTGTTATTCAGGCCGACTGAGGGCAACCTGCCAGCAGATTACCCAAATGTAATGACTGCAACAGTAAAACACGAACACTGGAGTAACACTTCATGCAGTTTACATCCCTTCGGAACAGAACTCTCATGCAGACACCTTAAGCAGGTACATGTCACAGTCCCAGGAATGGATGCTCCACAGGGATGTTTTCCTGGATCTAGTCCACAGATGAGGTACGCCTCAAATAGATCCTTTTGCCTCCCCCGTGAACAGACAATATCCTCCCTTCTGGCGAGGGCAATGGATGCCTTTTCAATTTCTTGGAAGGAGATGTTTTTCTTTGCCCCCCTCTTATTCAGAAAGTCCTACTGAAGATTCAGCAGGACAGACCAAAAATCATGTTGGTGACCCCCCTTTTGGCCAAGACAGCACTGGTTCCCACTCCTTCAGCATTTAGGAAAGGGCAATCATCACAAGTTAAATCATAGAGTGGACCTTCTCACACACGACACAAGATCTCTAATCCATCCACACTGCAATCTCTAGACCTCACCCTGTGGGTGACAGAATTCTGATTCTTTACAGACACCTATACAATGAGGATGTGCTCACAGTCCTGCAGGAGGCCAGGAAACCTAATTCAAGGAAATCTTATATATTCAAGTGGAAAAGAAAGATTCTCCATATGGTGTCTCCAGTACTGTCCTATCTGCGTAAACTCTTACAGACAGGCTTAGTATACTCCTCCATCAAGGCTCATCTGTCTGCATTTCAGCTTGTCTGCCTCTGGAACCCCTTTCTGGCTTCCAGATTACCCACAGAGTTATTCTTAAAGGGAGTAGTACATCTCATGCCCCCAAGGAAGCCCATCTCCCCTCCTATGGACCTGAATTATGCTTTGGAGAAGCTCACAGTATACCCCCCCTTTGAACCAGCATCTAAGGCTTCCCTGAAATATTGCACATAGAAAATGGTACTCCTTGTGGCCTTAACTTCAGCTAGAACAGTGTTTGAGTTACAAGCTCTCATGGCCATTCCCCCTTTCTCATATTCCGCAAAGATAGGATAACCCTTAGGACCAACCCATCCTTCATGCCCAAGGTGGTCAATGAGCTTTCCTTAAACAAAGCCATCCATCCACCTCCCCACCTTCTTTGCACACCCTCAAAGTGACAGTGAGAGAGTCTTACACTCCCTTGATGTGCACAGACAGCTTAGGTTCTACCTGCACAAGACTACATCCATCAGGAAGTCTGACCAGTTTTGTTTCCTTCCAGCCCAGGGCCCTGGGGAAAGCAGTAACAAAACAGACTATCTCAGCCTGGATTTATAGGGCTATTACCTTCTGCTATGCACACCATGGGAAATCATTGGGAAGCAAGGTTAAAGCACACTCTACTAGGGCTATGGCTTCTTCAGGAGCCTTTTCAAAAGTTTGGACACCTCCACTATTCTAGAGGCAGCCAGCTGGAAAGCTCTCCACACATTCACCAAACATTACAAGCTAGACCAAATCTCTAGATCCAGGGCTGGATTCACCAGAGCCATCTTCCATGGATTCATAGAGAATTCCTCTAGGCCACCACCCTTTTTCTCACAGTGAGCTTTGGCACTCACCCAAGAATAGAGAAAACTGCACATGTGAATAGAAGGACATCTGAATCAAAGTAAGCGTTCCATCAACACAATACCTCAAAAAAAACTGGAACTTAAGAACGCTAGTATCCACGGATGTCTAAACACACTCAATGTCCTCACATATAATCCAGAGCTCCTAGAATAGCTTAACACAGAATGCAACTCTCTCCAAATAATAATATGGAAAAAACTTCACTTAGAAAACCATACTTTTGGATGATAAAATCTGCATTTAATCTGTACAAAGTTAAGCCCTTTCACTCACACCACCATGAGCTTCATCAGAACTATTTCCAAACTAAATACAAACGGTTTAAATACTCTGGTGCCAAAAAGTTTTTTTACATGTCAATTTGTTGTTTAAAGTGACACATCGCTTTTACCAGAGTCACTATAAACAGATATCCCCCGATAAACAATAAATATTGACAACCAAACTATTCACTCACAATAATATATTCATCCAACAGTATATATAAAACACTATGTATAAAATAATCTAAACTACGTACTGACGAATGAAGATAAAAACAAATGATCTCAGTAATACATAAACTCCTTATACTAATATGTAAATTTTAATGAAAAAGTTAATAAATATAAATCTATTTAACTAAAAGTGTACATGTTAATATAAAATAAATAAAATAGTACCTATCCACTAATAAGCACCATTTAATGATGTATTACAAAAACTATAATTAATTACTTACGCATGGGTATGTCGATATTTCCTATGTCTATACCTTTCTTCAAGGATTGTTAAAATACTCAATTAATTAATTGATTAATTAATTAATAGGGGTTTGATAGATATATGGTCATTCAGTCCCGGAGGTGTCTAGGCATCCATGAATATTTGCCACCATACCTCTTTATAAGCTAAGATGGCTTTAATGTTGCCTCCCCCTAGGGTCCAATGCTACATTTTTCCAAGATTGCAAATTTAAAATCATGTTCAGCCTCATATTTCTCCACATGTCTATATAGGGCATTATTAACATCTTTCTTATAAGGGCATCCAAACAAAAAGGTGCTGTTTGAAAGTAGAAACCATATTACTGTCACAGGGAGATATGTATCTGAAAGCTTAACGGTGCGAACAGCAGTGCTGTAAAACATGAAGGATTAAATATCACCCATTTAAATCTCAGTAATCCCTTGAAGAGTACAAAGACATACGTTTGAAAATCCACTGCAGAAAAGAAACAGGCCTCAGATACACATGATTTAAAATAAACCAACAAACAGAACTGGATAAAAGCTGGATGCCACAACCTCATATGCTCAAAAAAAAAATTACATAACCCAGTGGTGAATGCTGCTGGAAAATGTTTGGCTTTATTGTTTCAAAGTTTCCCCATTAGCACCCACCTCTAGGCATCCTAGATGAGCTTTTCACAAACCCTGAATTATCTTTCATTGCTCAAGTAGCAGTGCTCAAATTCATGATCTTCTGTTCAAAAGGTCGGTTCTAAATACTTATTTCACATAATGCAAGCTCTTCTCCCCTTGTGGAAGTTAATCAAGAAAGAATCTACACTCACGGACAACAATGGAACTTCTGGTTCGCACACCCAAAGGCTGAGAGAAAATCCCAAGCTACCTAATTTCCAGGCCGGACTCGAGGTAGAATATTCCAGAGCACCAAGGAACCAAAAAACGCCCCTCCTCTGGAGACCAAATCTATTCTATAATGAGTAATAAAGGTATGTGAGAGTAGCCCAAGTAGCTGCTGCACAAATATCCATGAACATTCTGGACTGAAATACGAAGGAAGCTGACATGATCTAGAAGAATGAGCAAGGATCCAAGTTCAGATTGGACAGGATGGCTTGGATCCAAAAGCTCTGAAACAGCCAAAGAAGTTGGAATATGAACCTGTAAGCAGGGAGTTGCAGAAGTTCAGATGTCCTGACTCAAGGGGGTAGGAGCTGAAGGGATACAAAAGTGACCCCACGCCAAAACAATCTTCCTTACCACTCTCTACACATCTTCTGTCAAGCTCCTAGAAGACAGAATGGAATAGATGGACGGGGAAATGGGTTGGGACGCTACGGGGAAATGGGTTGGGACGCTACAAGAAGGGAAAAGGTACTCTGTCTGGGAAAGGATCCAACGTAGGGGAGACTTTTGTTCTGGTTAAAGGTTGCTGTGACAAAGGGAGATACTGCCAGCACAGCTATCTGGAATTTTGTAAATAATTATACGTCACTTGTGAATGTCAATATGATCTATATAAGACGCTTGTGTTACAACTGTATGTCTTGTATACATCTTACTGGTTTGTACAGATGTGTTAAAAAGATATTTTATAAAGTGCTTGTGCTTAAAATGTAAGCACAGTGTACACTGCTGGAAGAGAACAGAACTGTACATGCACTATTCTGTTTAAATGTATATATTTCAACAGTGGAAACTGGAATACAGGAGGTTAACTTCAGAAAAATAGCTGAAACTAAATTACTTTATGGCTACTCAATAAAATATGCTATCTTTCAGTTTTCAATGAGCTAGAAACAATGTCTGTAACTAGTGAGTTTCTGTATTGTCTTTAGGGTGAAATAATTACTAGTCGTGAAATGTGGAGGAATGTGATTGTTTTACAACTTCTAGCATCTGCCGAAGATCTAAGGTCTATGCATTTCCACAGGCAGATGCTAAATACTGCCAGATTCCAGCAGTGGGTGTTTCAACTGGGATAGACTCATATGACAAGAAATTATATCATTCTGCAAGTTATCCCAGCAGTAATATTTGAGATATTAATCTGAAAAGTCTCTTAGAGAGACAGAGCATTCTGCATTCTGTTTTGGACCTGACAAGAACCATTCACCACATCATCTGCCTTTATCTGCAAGTTTGTAGGGAACAGTAGAATTCTCCTAAATGTAGTCAGAAATATAGCAAAGCTTAGTTTAGATATTTTTCTTTATTTGAGACTGTCCTGCAAGGTTTTCCTGTGATTTTGAACTCTGATGTCACTGTGATTATATAAAGAGTATTTTCTTATTCTTTTATTTATTATTAAATATATTTAAACATTTCACTGTGGCTGATCTGTCCAGAGATATTTAAGTTTTGAGAGCACTTCCATATTTATGTGGTGACACTGTGTGGGCCAATCCTAACAGCCTTGCTCTTGGGTCAAATTACTATTTGTATTATTTATTCATGTATTTTACATTTTTGACAGAGTTTGTCCGGCTGAGCTGATGGCCCTTTATTTGCAGAAGCCCGGGGAGATAAGTTCCATGAAAACTACAATGTTTGTAACTTAAAATATTACAAGCAAAGTGATGAACATTTTCAAGTTGAAAACAGTAAAACCATAAAAAATTATTTACAAAGTTTAAGTTGAGCTGTAATTTAAGGTGTGTACAAAAATCGTACGCAGAGTTTACAAGTACAAACAAGTGTAAGTAAAGTTAGTGAGGATACTACAGGTGGGTAAAGTAAGTAGGAATATTTTAAGATTGAGTGACAGGTAATTACCTAAATAAAAATGACTAAGACAGCTGACAAAAAACAGAAATGATCAATGATGGCAGAGAGTAACCTACTTAGGAGAGAGACAGTTTATGGAGGATGACCAGCAACTTTTAGGTAGTCTTTGGTGACTGATTTAAAATCTTTGGAGTTCAGTGTTCTAATTTCCAATGGGAGATTGTTCCAAGAAATGGTAGGGTGGTAGCTGTATAAGTTTTGACCAATTTTGCTCTTGGGTTTATAGAGTTGTAGCAAGTCATGGTCTGAGCTACAGAAAGTCCTAGAAAGTTTAGAAAGGGATTATAGGGGACAAGTTGGGACAGAAAGACGGTTGGTAAAAGACAGAGTGGATAAGCTGAAGCTGAGAGAGGAGTAGCAGAAGGGGGAATTCTAGCTAGTTTAAGTGTTTTAAGGAAAGATAGTGAAGAACTATAGTTTGATTTGCAGCAAATCTGGCCACTTTGTTATAGGTAGTTTCAAGCTTAGTTAGAAGAGAAGTTTGGAGGTTGGTGAGAAGTTGAGAGTTGTAGAATAGGCTTGGAAGGAGATGGGAATGAGACAGGGAAACTTTAGCTTTGTTAGATAGGAACTTTTTATTTCTGTATAAGAGGCCAAGTTTTTGATGGGTTTTCTTAATACAAGTATTAACATGCAAATCAATTTTCAGTTAGTCATCTATCATAATCCCTAGAAGTTTTGTGTTGGGTTCAGCTATGATAGGAGTTTTACTTGGAGAATGGACAGCAAAAGTGTATTTAAGGTGGTTTAGGTTTTGGGGAAGAAAAAGTAAATATTTGGTCTTTTTGGGATTCAGAATTAGCTGGTTGTTAGACAGCCAGATTTCAATGAGTTGAAGGATTTCTGAGTAATAGAATTTAAGTCAGACAGAGTGTCAGCAATTGTTATGACTGTAGAGTCATCAGCAAACTGGACAAGGGATGACTGAGGCCAGGAAGTATAGAGATTAGTAGTAAATATACTGAATAGCTGTGGACCAAGTATACACCCCTGCAGTTAAACAGGGAGAGGAGGAGAGAGAGCAAAGAGCCATTTTACTGACTTCAGTTGATCTTTGAGTTAACTAGTAAACCAGTCAATTGTAGAGGTGGTTAGTGAGTTTGTCCAGAAGAAAGGAGTGAGACTGTATCAAATGTTTGAGATCTATGAAAAGCACAACACTAGTTTACATTGATAAAGGATAGAAGAGCAGTAGTTGTGCTATGTTTTGCACAAAAGCCATGTGTGGGAGTAAGCAGATTTTCTTGAAGTGTTCCATGACTTGCTTATGTACACCTTTCCAGTATTTTTGAGAGAAGTGACAGGATGGCAATGGGTCTGAAATTGGATATTTATATTGTTACCTCGTTTATGTATAGGTAGAGTATAGAATTTTTTCTACATAGAGGGAACTTTTGATTCAGAGATAGAACGGTTTATCAGTATAGAGACTGGGAGGGCTAGAGAGTCAGCAACTATCTGAAAGTAGGGAGGGACATTATCAGCAAACCTGGAATAGGGTTTTAGTTTGAAGTACAGTTTTAATGTAGCTGGTAGGAAATGGTTTAAGGGAAATATGTTAGTAGAATTCTGTGTAGAGGAGTGGTTGGGTGGATTTGCAGTGCAAGAATTAATATTAATATTACACAGTAAGATTGGACACCCTTTGTTAAGGGCCATAAAGTAGCTAAGGAGTTGGCTGGTGACAGTGATTAACTACCTTATAGTCTGAGCAAAATGGAGCATAGCTAGTAAACCTTTGCGAGCCTTTCCCAGGTGTGTGTGCATGTATAAATCAAACCTCAAAGAGTGTCAGCTACTTGGGGCAGGGACATGAAGCACTGGCTGGACAGAGAGGGTGCTGGACATCTTAGCCTGGTTACTCAGCTGAGATCTCAACTCTATAGCTGTGCCATTGGGGAGTCTTACTGGAGAAAAAGGGAGAAGCCAGCCCTGGACTGACTGTGATCTCTGTGAGCACTTAAGGGAAATTACACTTGATACAGAGAGCTGCATCTAGAAATACTGTGCGTGTACCTGGTATCCTTCGAATGTACATCCCGCCCTGGTGCTAGTGGTGAGGACCAAGGCTCCTTGATTACTGGGGTCCAGTGGTGGATCATCACAGTTGTAAAATAGGTATAGACTGTCCAATTTTGTCAGTCGGATCTGGCGAAATCAGATCGGAGGACTTGGATTTCCTGGGATGTGACTTAAGACGTTGTCAGATCCATTATTATTAAAGCTGTTTCGCTTTCCTCGGCATTGAGAGCTTCCACATTTATCCCTCCATCTACTCTAACTCCCTTTTCACCAAAACACGGTCTTTCTCCTTGCAAACTGTTACTATGCACCATGAACCTGCAGACCATAATAAACGAGAAATTCCACAGTCAATAATTGTAGGTGCCTTAAAAGTGCTAATCCTCTACAGCTTTGGACACTGTTTTTAGTTACACCAAAAGTCACTGCCATATAGAAGTAAATTCTCTGCCTGTCCCCGCCACTCCCACACTCTCTAACCCACTTCTGTTAAACTCCTTCCCCCCTATTCCTTGGGCAACAAAAATGTTAAGTATTTAATTTGGCAGGAATCGGGATCTAAATCATAGGTCAAGACTGAAGAACGTGTTTTCACCTACCCTTGTTCCATGGCCTTGTTTTGTCTTTTTTTTTTTTTTTTTTTTTTTTTATGGCAGTCATGCTACCCAAGAACTAGGGTCTGCCTGCTCCCATCCTCCCCAAGAACTAGGTCTACCTGCTCAATTTGCCGCTCGCTTCACTCGCGCTCACTCTGCTTCCCTACTCTGCTTCCAATCCCCCCCACCACATCTACATTTATTCTACCCAGAACCCCCTCCCACTCACCAAAACTACGAATCACAACACTCCTGTAACTTCTACCCACCTAGCCCCTTAACAGCCAGTTAACCAATCCCATCTACTCTTACTACTGCTTCTCCTTCCTTCACCCCCAATCCCCAACTAGTTTCCTCTCCTCCAATCCCCACCTAGTTTCCTCTCAGCCATACAACTATGCTAATTCACAGCATACCAACACTTCTAACATGCACTCTTCTTGCACACCTTACTGCCTACCAGGTCACCATAACACACCAACCCAACCACTTTCACTGCACCACTACTCTCACCACCATACTCCACCCACCCTCTTTCTACACTTATCATACCAACACAATCACTATCCCAACATGCCCAAAATACTATCAGTCACCATCTATTTACAAGCAAAATTTCTCCCTAAAATACGACAAACTAGCTAACATACTTAAAAAAAAAAAAAAAAAAAAAAAAAAGGTATGTATACTGCCCTATCTTAACTAGCCCTCACCCCAGCCCAAAAATTTCCATCCCCACACCTAATAACCTACCAAAAAACTGCACCATCTCACAACTAACAGACAAAAGAAAACAATCAAACCTCCTCTTACCAAGTCTAAATATCTTAAGCATAACCAATAAAACCCATGACCTACAAACCAACATAGTATTTTATTCCCCAGACATACTCATTCTAACTGAAACCTGGCTCAACCTTTACATTAAAAGTGAGGAAATACTATCTACAGGTTATAACATACTTCATATGGCTAGGCTATTTAAGAAAGGCAGCAGTGTTGCTCTAATATTCAACCACCACCTAAACGTCCAATTCCTCAACAAAGCAGCCCCCCCAATTCGGAAATTAAGAAATCCTATGTGCTAACCTCAAACTGAAAGCAAATAAAACAAACAGCATCAGATGCTACTTCCCACCTGGCCAAAATACTTCACCCCTTGAAAATCTCTTCAGCTGGGCTAGCCATTCCTTTCCGCAAGAAACCTTAATTTTAGGTGATTTTAATATCGACTGGCTGTCCTGCAACAACCAACCATCCTACCACCTAAACCTTCATGGTCTTTCCCAACTTATACAGTCACCCACCCAGATAAATAAAAGCTCTATCAATCAGCTCTCGAGTGGATATTATTCAGTAAATCCCCTCAGTCATACCTAGCTGGTTGCCTACCATACAGGCAATGACCATACCCCAACTTTCCTTCTAAAATGCCAGTTAAATAATACTAAGCCCATTATCAACAAATATGTAACAAAAAAAAATCAACCCTCTCACTTTCACCTCATCACTTAAAACCTGTAACTGATCACCACTAAAGTACCTCAATCTGGATGAAGCTGCACAGTTCTTCAATAGTACCTTCTTAAACATCCTAAATTCTCATGCTCCCATAAGAAAACAAAACTTAAGGCACAATACTCCCCCTGGCTACAAAAAGCACCAGGTCACAGATAAAATGTAGAGACAAAGCCTGGGGGCATTGGCGCTCTTAAAACAACCCTCCTCTAGACAGTCACTCCTAGAATTATGAAATGAGGTGAAAAAGCAAATAAAAGAAGATAAACTATCAATCTGCCCTAAACTCTTTCCATCACAACCTCAGACAGTTCTGGTCCACCATTAACTCCATTCTCCACCCAAGTAAAGTTGACCCCCCCCACCTACCGCACCCCACATCCTCCAACAATATTGCCACCTTATTCAACAAACACTTCACTGAAACCATACTAGCTTTGTTCAGGCAACACAACCCCCTCCCCTCACCAACACCAAATACACTGCCCATAGTCTTCATTTACCCCAGTATCTCCTTCCTGCATCAAAAAAAATTCTACTAAAACTAAAGCCTACCAAACTAGCTGCCGACAATCTCCCCTGCAAATACCTAAAAATTGCAGCTGAAGCGCTAGCCTACCCAATCACCAGCTTGATTAACAAATCCTTAATAGAATGCTATGTCCCTACACTATGGAAAATATCCCATATAATTCCCCTACATAAAGGCGACTCCTCCACTGAACTCTCCAACTACCATCCTATAGCCCTTCTCTCCCCTCTCTCCAAGATACCTGAGAGATGCACCCACACCCAAGTCCAGGACTACCTCCTAACCAATAGCCTCCTGTCCAGCACCCAACACAGCTTTAGGCCATAACACAGCACTACCTCCACCTTGATCTCTTTCACGAACACTATCCTTCAACACAAAAATGATAGCTTTTACTCCTCTGCTATTTTCCTGGATCAATCTAAGGCTTTTGACATGGTCTCCCACAAACAACCATCTGTTCTCACTAACCTATCCTTTCCCCAATCAGCTGCAGACTGGTTTAACACCTACTTAACTGACCGCCAACAATCTTATCTGGCTTAATGAACTATCCCCTCAACTTCCTGTCACACTCTGTGTTCCCCAAGGATCCATCCTTGGACCACTACTATTCTCTCTCTTCACCAATAATCTCTTCAACGCCACCAAGCAGGCCTCCCTCATACAGTATGCTGATGATTCCACCCTCATCTGCTCTGCCCCTACAATACCAGAACTTCATAAGATCACCCAAGAAGCCTTTCCCTCAGTGGAAACTTGGCTGATGCCCAGTTAATACTCAACTCTAACAAGGGCAAACTCCTCATCTTTCAACCCATAAAATCTAACCCAACCCTCACTTCAATATCCTAGCCAATGACAATACCATCATCTCCACAACAGAACACACCAAACTGCTTGGTGTTGAAATTGAATCTCAGATTCAACATTCATATTTCACTAAACATCAAAAAGTGCACAAAAAACTAGGAGCCCTTTATAGAAAAACAATTCCTCATGTAAAGTGCCAGAAATTCTGTGGCCAATTCTCACCTCATCTTCTCTCTTCTTTATGCCTCTACTATACTTACCAACCGCAGGCAAACAGACCTAAACAAGCTTGAGGCTTGTTACAATAAAATTGCTAAATTCGTCACTGGAGCATTCTACAGCAGCCACCACTGTATCTCACTTAGAGAACTTGACTGACTCAAACTGCCTCAACTTCTACACCTGAATCAATTCGCTCTAGCCCACAAGATTGTAAACCATCCTCTCAAAGTACCATCCCTTCAAAATCTTCTCCAGCCTTACCATACCACTAGACCACTCCAGCCAACAAAAAACAACTTCCTGTAACCAAACCCAAGAACTCTGCTGGAGAAGCTCTTTTCTCCTGTAAAATAGACAGGTTATGGAACACCCCCCCCCCCCTCCATAACCACACTATCATGCACTCTCTTCAAAACTGCTCTAAAAACCCACCTCAAAGGACACTAGTTATGTCAATGTGTGCATCTCGACTAAAAACTCCCACCTATGATTTTCCCCGCCTTGCATTTCTTCCCTCCTCTAAACACCCCTGCCCTTCCACTGTCAGAACATTGCTCTCTCTCTACTCCTACCTTCATCCAGACTAACCCTTAACTCTTCCCACCATCTTGATTAACATTCTGCTTTTATATACTGTTTCAGATCATAGGCTAATCTGTCAGCTCAATAAATTTATTACTAATCTGCCTCAACAGCATCTAGCTCCCAGCTGGAGTATTAAAGTACAGTTGTGTACACTTACCATAAATGTAGATGTTCGAGTGTATTCACTGTTGCAGTCATTACATTTGGGTAATCTGCTGGCAGGTTGCCCTCAGTCGGCCTGAATAGCAAAGTCTTGGGTCCTGCGTCAGTTGCTGTCTCCTCTTCCATGACGTTAGGGGTATAAAACTTGCAGCCAACGCCATTTTATTCAGTTTTTCTTGCCCCATATGTCAGGTGCCCCCAAATGGGGAGCAAAAAAAAAAAAAAAAATATATATATATATATATATATATATATATATATATAAACAGAAATATATGTAAATGCACTTTTAGCAACATAAACTTTTACCTTCATCTAAAAGCAAATGCACCACAAAGGCTTTAGTATATAGTGAAGGAAAGAAAAGGTATTGAAAAGGGAGATGGCAAGTGGGTAATCTGGACTGCAACAGTGAATACACTTGAACATCTATATTTATGGTAAGTATACACAACTGTACTATGTTCTTCGTGTTTCTCTGTTGCAGTCATTACATTTGGGTAGAATCCCAAAGCTATGGATGGGAGGATGGAACTAAACAGCATTAGGAGCGGCTATAAGGCTCTGCAGAACTGCAATGGCAAAGCCTGCCCTGGATTTGGAGAAGAGAGGCAAATGATAATGCTTTGTGAAGGTATGAACAGTGCTCCAAGTAGCAGCCTCTAGAATGTCTTTGGTTGGAACCCCTCTGAGAAAAGCTGCTGAGGTAGAGGCAGCCCTGGTGGAATGTGACTTGACCCCCTTAGGCACAGGTTTACCATGATGCAAGTAGCATAAACAAATGCAGTGGCTTATCCACTTAAAAATAGTCTGCTTTGATATAGCCTTCCCCTCTGACCCTGTAGCAAATGCTACCAGTAGTTGCTCAGACTTTCTTAGAGATTTAGTCCTGTTTAAGTAGAATCTTAGTTGTCTGTGTACGTCCAATGAATGCAGAATCCGCTCCCCCTTGTTTTGCAGATTTGGGTAAAATGTTGGCAGGCGAATTGTCTGGTTAAGAGCCACACTGGATACCACCTTGGGCATAAAAGGATTAGTCCTGAGGGACACCCTGTCCAGATAAAATGTAATAAAAGGTTCCACAGCCATGAGAGCCTGTAGTTCTGAAACCCTTCTTGTTGAAGTGACTACCAAGAGAAAAGCTGTTTTCCAAGATAGAAATTTTATATCCGCAGTAGCTGCTGGTTCAAAAGGAGGCAGGGTGAGTTTTTCCAGCACAAAATTGAGGTCCCATGCAGGAGTTGGTGGCCTTAAATTTTTGGCCCCTCTAAGATACTGTTTAAGCAGAGGATGAGAAAAGAGGGGAGGCTCTGTGTTATAATGAGCCAAGATGGCAGAGGCATGGATTTTTATTAAAAAAAAAAAAAGATAGGCCCTTGTCAAGCATCTCAGTCAAATATTGTAAAATCTGAGGAATATTGGGCTTTGCTGTGTCTGTTCCTTGTGCTTGGTTCCAAGCACAGAATCCTTTCCATTTATCAGCATAACATTTTCTAGTACTATGCCTTCTGGCTTCCAAAATGACATCCATCACACATTTACCAAGAGGTTTTGTTTGAATAATTAAATGATCAGCCATGCTGCAAGATTCAGGGTTTGGAACTGAGTGTGCAGAATTTGATTGTTCTGCTGAGACAGTAGATTAGGTATTTGAGGCAAGTACCAAGGAGGGAGTTGAGACATATTCCTTAGAAGTGGGTACCGCAACTAGGATCATTTTTGGTTCTTCCTGTTGTGATGAGTTCTTGTGCAGAATTTGTCCAACTGACAATTTTGGGGAGAGGCAAATAGATCTGTCTGGGCTCCCCCATTTCTGTGTTAACATGCTGAAGATTTGTGGATCCAGTTTCCATTCTTGCGGGTCCATAAGATTTCTGCTTAGGTCGTCTGCCAGAGTATTTTGTTTTCCTGGCAGGAATTGAGCTTGATGATGTATTTGGTAAGTCAAAGCTGTGTTCCACAATGCCATGGCCAGTCTGCAAAGGGGGTAGGAATGTGTACGCCCCTGCTTGTTTATGTACCACATAACCGTGGTGTTGTCCGTCTTTATCAGTAGTTGTCCTGGATGAAGTAAGTCCTTGAAAGCTGTCAAAGCATTCTGAACAGCTAGCATCTCTTTCTGGTTGATATGCAGATGCATTTGTTTTGGGCTCCATTTGCCCTGAATGCATCTCCCCGCCAGGTGAGCCCCTCAAGCATAGTTTGATGCGTCTGTAGTTGGGGTTTGGGAGGCAGGGGGTAGAGTGAATGGCAGTCCCTTGTTTTGGTGACATGTCTCTGCCCACCAAAGAAACTCCTGTTGTAGGCAGGGAATGAGAGGAATCATTGTTTCCAGACTGTGACAATGATAACTCCATAAACTTTTTAGGTACCATTGAAGTTTCCTCATATGCAGTCTCGCATATGGAATTAGTAGAATGCAGGATGCCATGAACCCCAAAGCCTGCAGAATTTGTCTTGCAGATATCTGGGTTTTTGTTGCCATTTGTTTGAAGTATGTTGTCAGTTGCCTTTGTTTGTCTGGCATAAGGTAAGCCATTTGGGCAGTTGTACTCAAGCTTGCACCCAGGAATGTAATTATTTGAGAGGGTACCAGTTGGGATTTCTTTTCATTTATAGTGTACCCTAGGCATGTTAGAAGCCTTTTTACAAATGACAGATGTTGAATAAGAGTGTCCTTGTCCTCTGCTTGAATGAGACAGTCGTCCAGATAAGGATAAATTTGTATGTTTCTTTGTCTGCAAAATGCAATTACTGGTGCCAGGCACTTAGTAAAGACCCTGGGCACAGTAGATAAGCCAAAGGGCAGTGCAGAGAAATTGGTAATGCAAAAAACCTGCCTTGAAGCGGAGTTATCTTCTGCATGATTCCCTTACTGGGATATGCAGGTATGCCTCTTTTAGGTCTAGAGTCACTAACCAAGCGTTCCTGCCAAGCATAGGCAGTAGCTGTTGCAAAGTCAGCATTTTGAATTTTGGAAGGTCCAAGAATGTGTTCAAAATCGATAAGTCCAATACTGGACACCAAGAATCGTCTTTTCTGGGTACCAGGAAAAGTCTTGAATAAAAACCTTGTCCTTTTTCCTTTTGTGGTACTGGTTGAATAGCCCCCATCTCCACGAGGGACATAACTTGTTTCTGAGCCTCAGCCCACTGATTTTGTGCAGATCTGGCCATCCGTCTGGAATTGGCAAAGTATGGAAATTAGATCGGTACCCTGGGATACTATGTTTAATACCCACTTGTCTTGGATAATTAACTGCCAATTTTGAGAATGAAGTGCTAGTTTTCCCCCCAAGGGGGCTGCCAAAAGATAAGTGCTTGGTGATGGCAGAGAAAAGTCATTGAAACTGCTTACTGTAGGGTTGTGCTTTGTTTCCTCCAGATTTGGAGGTGGAGGCACCCCATTGCTTTGACCTGTAACAACCCTGTGATTGGTATCTGGAGCTTTTTGAGCACGTGGATTTGCCTTGAGTGGCTCTGTTGGACACAGGAAAGGACCAATTTTTAGTAGGCCAGTGCCTACTGAACCTGGGAGGCTGCACTTGCAAGAAATCTTTTACAGTTTTCATAGATTTAGCTTTGTCTTCCATTTTCTTTAAAACCTATTCTGCCTTATTACCAGAGTATCATGCTGCAAGGGGGCATTCAACAATTTAGCTTTAACATGATCAGGCAGACTTTGCTCCTTGACCAGACATGCCTTCTAATCACAGATCCACTAACTGCGGCTCTGCAAGAGGCCTCCAAGGAATCAAAACCACATTGCAAAGTATGCTTTCCAACCTGTTCTGCTGAATGCAATAATTCCTGTAACTCTATTTTCCACACAATCAGAAATCATCATCATTTTCTGTTTCAGTAAGCCCATAACATGCTGTTGATATTTAAGCATATGAAATTGGCAGTTTAAGGCCCTGATTGCCAAGGTAGCAGACGTATAAACCTTCTTTCCCCATCTATCTAGAACCCTGGAATCTCTATCAGAGGGGCTCAGATTTCTGGCTGTAGAGGTCTTTACACCCTTGGGACCCTGTGAAATAGTCTCAGGATCAGCAGCAGAATTTTTTAATAGAAATTTGTGGAAACCAGGAACCCTGTAATATCTGTCTGGCTTACTAGGAGCCGGAGAAAGGGAATCAGGAGCCATGCTCGATTCCGAAAACACATCAACAATGTCTAATACAGGAGGTATTGCCAAAGGCCTATGCTGAGGAAGAAGGAGGAAATCCCTAAGCCTCTTTTTTGATTCAGAGAAGTCCTGACTCTCCCAGTGAAAATGTTCCCTTAAAGTATGCAAAGTCTCTCCAAGAGAGTAATCCTCAGGAGGAGATGCAGATGGGATGGATTCCTCTGCATCAGAATCCTCATAGGGTGGAATAGAAAATTCCTGATCAGAAGAAATGGAAACCTGATCTGAAGATTCATAATCACTGTCTTGCCTAGGCCTCTTAGCGAGGGGGGGGGGGTTGGGAACCCCTGATCAATGTAATCAAGTCCTCAGCCATTTTGATCATCTGTTTTTTAGGTATAGGGGGCCTGAGCACATGGCTCATGCGTCGTTTTTTTAGACATAGATGTTTTTGACCTTGTTTTTGAGGCTGGTGTCAGTTTAATATAAAAATGTTGAGGCCTGAAAACACCCTCAGAAACCGGTGCCTGCTCAGCAGCTCCGGACCCATCCAAGGGAGAGACATCCGCGGGTTCAATACTCTGAGAATCTTGTGGCATACCGGACTCCGAATGATTCTCTGTAGAGGCCTGCGACTCAAAAGTAGCGGGTATCAGGGGCTGCAAAAGCACCTCACTGAGTACCAGCAAAACGGCGACAGGCTTAGGAGAAACTTTGTCGTCGGTTTTGGACCTTGACGGTCTGTCTTTTTCTTTGCATTTTTTGTGAACTCCAGTAGTCGGATTGCTAACCAACGACATTTCAGGATAATTAAATCTTGATCCAAAATATTTAGAAGCAAAAATATACAGACGCTTAATAGTGTGTTGGTTAAATCTAGCACAAAACTGACAGCAAGGCACGTTATGATCTGGGCCTAGGCAAGGAATACAGTACAAATGAAAATCCTTATGAGGTATTTGCTTCCCACAAGTAATGCAATTAACTTTTACTGACATCGGTAAGCAGCAAGAAAAAGTTTCCCCAATGGGGTACTTAGCTTTAGTTTGAAGACTTCGGTTCTGAAACTCGAATGCGAAAACTTCAGGAGTCGGCCGACCAGAACATGCAAACTGCTTCTGCTTCGGGCACCGCGCAGCAAGAAAGACTGAATAAAATAGTTTTGGCTGCATGTTTTATACCCCTGACGTCATGGAAGAGGAGACAGCAACCGACGCAGGACCCAAGATTTTGTTATTCAGGCCGACTGAGGGCAACCTGCCAGCAGATTACCAAAATGTAATGACTGCAACAGTGAAACACGAAGAACATCTACTATGTGTCATTTTTATTGTACCATTGGCTATTTATGTTATCAATAGCTCTGCTTGTAACTTGTAAACTTTATGCGTATGTGATTGCTTGTACTATCACTATTATTTGTATTTTTTCTATATCTTTCTGTGGAGCTTTTCTCCCTGGGCCTCTACTAAAAAAGGACTTGTGCCCAGTCAGAACTTTCCAGTAAACAAATATAAATAAATAAAATAAATAATATGGTTAGATCAAGTGATTTAGATGTTGTCGGATCATGCAACTTACACTTTTTCGGATCCAAGGCTGAGATGAGCTCGTTGGAGGACATCTTCCTAAAAGAATCTGAAGATGAAAAGGAGGAAGAAAGCTTAGAGGAAAAGGATTTCTTTTGTTTAGCCTTGGTAGGAGAACCTTCTGGAATAGCTTCTCCAAAGGAGGAAGGGGTAAGACCTTTTAGGAAGAGTTTTTTTACACTCCACTAAAGCACGGGGATTGAATCTGTGACATATGGAGAAGGTTCTCTTGTAAGTGGGGAGGACCCAAACAATAAATGCATAAAGTGTGTGCATCAAAAATAGGCATTTTATGCCCACACTTTATGCACTTTTTAAAGCCACATGGCTTATCTGCCACTTTAAGAAGTGGATAAGTTATTGTAATTAACACAATAGAGGTGAACTGGGGTTGGTGCATTGTAGGTAAGGGAGAAGCTTAAGAGTTTTTTGATTGTCATGAGCTTTAGCAATGGCTGAGTCAGATCCGAGGGATCGGATCCGAACCCATCAGTTTAGGACAGAATGAAAACGGACATCAGATTAGATACATTCTTTAAAAAAATAAATAAATAAAAAAGGATGGGTGAAAAAGCAAAGACTAAAACCTCCATTAATACAATGTTATAACTGAATTTGCTTTACTGATAATTTTTCAAAATTAAGAGAGTAAAAAATTGCACCATGGAGCAGATGATCATACAGTCAAGCCAAAACAAAACAGAGGAAATTAGAATTTATGTACTCACCATAACGTTCCATCTGAGTAGGTATCTTCATTTGTCTGCAACCTTTGGGATACGGATCCGAGCCGGCAACTTTTACCAGAGCATAGATCCGAGCTCCTAGCTCCTCGCTTTACCCATAATCCCTTGCCAACCCTAACTGACCTCAGATCAAGTTTGCCCGATATAAGCAATATAAAGGTGCCCCGGAAGGGGCTAATCCAAGACAGATCCTAAAGGTCAGGGGGAAGGAGGGGGGGATGGTTGCAGACAAATGAAGATACCTACTCAGATGGAATGTTATGGTGAGTACATAACTTCTAAATCTGAAGTAGGAACGTTATTTGTCAGCAACCTTTGGGACAGAGTCCCCAGCTACCTGAATCCTGGGTGGTCTTTATGGAATAACATTCCAGAGCACTGCAGAGCCAAAGGTCGCCCTACCTCTGGAGACGACATCCAGTTTGTAATGGCTGATAAAAGTATGAAATGAGGCCCAAGTGGCTGCGGAACAAATATCATCTAAGGGAACCCTAGATTTAAAAGCCGCCGAAGCAGCGACGGCCCTAGTAGAATGGGCTCGAACAGCTTGAGGTGCAGGCCTTCTCGAACTCTGGTATGCTAAAAGGATACAATTAGCTATCCACCGTGATAGAGTAACTTTAGAAATTGACTTGCCTAAACTTGTTTTGGCAAAGGAGACAAACAACTGGTCAGATTGCCTATGACCAGCAGTTCGATGAGTATAAAAGCGTAATTGTCTGTGCACATCCAAGGAATGCAGCTTATATTATCCTTTGTTCTGGTAATGAGGAAAGAACATGGGAAGATTAATGGATTGATTAATATTAGCTTCTGAAGACACCTTAGGCAGAAAAGACGGATTGATCCTGAGGTAAACTCTATCCAGGTGGAAGAACAAATAAGGCGGCTTAACAAATAGAGCCTGAAGTTCAGAAACCCTTTTAGCTGAAGTAATGGCCACTAAGAAGGCTGTTTTCCAAGAGAGAGATTTAAGATCAACCGGGGCTGCCGGTTCAAAAGGGGGGCTAGTCAAAGCTTGGAGGATCAAGGACAAATCCCATGGGGGTACTACCTCCCTGACTGGAGGTCTGAGAAGGAAAGTACCCTTGAGGAACGCTTTACAAAGCTTAGCAGTCATCAGAGGGCCTGATTCATGCCCTACATGATAATGCGAAATCGCTGCCAGTTGTACCTTGACTGTAGAGCAGCTAGCCCCTTGATGAAAGAGGGTAGTTAAGAACTCCAAAACCGACGTGAGAGGCGCCGTGAAAGGGTCCAAGTGATGGTGCTCCACCCAGATGGAGAAACGCTTCCACTTGCTTCAACAGACTTTTCTGGTGGAAGGTTTATGTGCTGCTACTAGGATGGCTTTGACTGGTGAGGAGATTCCGGGAGTCCTAATCAGGAGTGGAACTGGAGCAACCAAGCCGTCAGCTTGAGGTTGACCAGGTTGGTGGGTCTGGAGACCCAGAGGGTGGGTAATGAGATCCGGGAGGGGATCTAGAATCCATGGTAGATGAATTAGGTGAGACCACAGGTACGGGAACCATGTTGCTCCCCAGCCGACTGGCTTTCTGTAGGAGTTTCAGCATCATGGGCAATGGGGGATAAGCGTAAAGGAGACCGGGAGGCCAAGCATGTACTAGAGAGTCTCTCGGGGACTAACTGTTGCATTTGGTATTTGAAGGAGAGGCAAAAAGATCGCAACAGGGTTGCCCCCATAGGGCAAATATTTGTTTCGCTACTAGGGGATTGAGAGACCATTCGTACGGAGTCAGAATCGAACGACTGAGCCTGTCTGCTAGAATGTTGGGCCATCCCGGAATGTGCGTTGCAATAAGAAAGCGGTTGGTGGAAATCGCCCATTCCCACACTCTCATGGCCTCGCGACAAAGGGGATAAGACCTGGTTCCAGACAACTGATATGTTTGTCCGTCTGTACTGCAATTGTCTCAATCGGTAGAAGGCTGTGAAGTGCCTGCAACGTCAAAAGCACCACCCTCATCTCTAGGACATTGATACGCAAGGAGGTCTGTGTCGTTCCACGTGCCTTGGACCGTTCTGCCTGAATAGTGCCCCCCACCCCAGGCGAGAGGCGTCCGTGGTCACTGTGGCGACGGTGGAAGGCATCGAAAATGGTCATCCCATGTGGAGACTCGGGGACTGGAGCCACCACGTCAGCGACGTTCTGCAAGCCCTGCTTAGGGGAATAGGATGAGACAGGGAGTTGCGAGACAGGGACCATTGTACTTGAGGGTCCATTGCAGAACCCTCATATTTAGGCGGGCTAGGGGTAGTAGAGGAATAGCTGCCACCATGGACCCTAGAGCCCTCAGGATCAATTCCGCAGGTGGAGCGGAAAGAATGAGAATGGCCTTGACATGCAACCTCAGGTTTTGAAGCCGATCGGGGGTTAAGAAGGCAAGCATTACCCTGGAGTTTAATCTGGCCCCTATGAAATCTATCACCTGTGAGGGGACTAGAGATGATTTGGTCATGTTGATAGTTAACCCTAGACGTGGAGCAAGGTCGAGGAAGTAATCCCTGCCTGAACAGAGTAGATGCCTTGTTGGGGCGATGAGGAGCCAGTCGTCCAGGTATGGAAAGACCTGAATTCCCTGAAGCCTCAGGTGGGCCGCTATGACCGCTAAGACTTTGGTGAACACCCTGGGGGCTGAGGTGAGACCGAAAGGAAGGGCCCTGAACTGAAAATGACTGGCTCCCAGGCGGAAGCGGAGGAACCTCCTGGAGCATCTGTCCACTAGGATGTGGTGGTATGCATCCTTGAAGTCTATTGAGCACATCCAATCGTTCTCCAGTAATAGGGGGAGAATAGATTGTAAGGTGACCATTCAGAACTTTTCTTTGGGTACTGCCAAGTTCAGGAGAGAGAGATCGAGGCTGGGTCTCAAGTCCCCCATCTTTTTTGGCACCAGAAAGAACCTGGAGTAAAACCCCAATCCAAACTGATCTGGGGGGACGGGTTGGATGGCTCTTTTTTGTAAAAGCTGCTGAATTTCTGTAGCAGCTGCCTCCCTCTGATTGGGTGGTACGTCGGGGAGGCTTCTGATTTTGGGGGTTACAATAAAGGGAATTTGGTAACCTCTGGATATGATGTGAAGCACCCAGCGATCTGTTGTTATGGACTCCCACATTGCTAGGTGCTTCGAAAGACGCCCCCCGACTGCCTCCAGAGTGGAGCAGCCGGGCAACCCCTCAGGAGTTCTGCATGGGCCTCTCAGAGAAGGGTTCTCTGGATCCAAAGTTTCTGGGACCCCCTCTGCCTCTTGGGCGGCGTCCTCCCTGTCCTCCTCTGCCATGAGAGGACTGGTTGTCCGGTGCAGACTGGGACTGATGCGATTTTCGGAACCACATCTTCTTCTGACCCTTTTGGTTCTTAGAAAAAGACCTCTGGGGAGCAGAGAAGCGGACTCCGACAGCAGACGTCTTCCCGTCTTTCTCGCTCTGGACTAGGGTGTCGCGAACGGTTTTGCCAAAAAGTGCAGAACCATCAAAGGGGGCATTCGCGAATGACGCCTTAAAGGGTTCCGAGAAGTCAGTGTGTCGGAGCCAGGCCTGACGTCTGATTACCAGGCCAGCTCCGACGGCTCTAGCAGCTCCTTCAGTGGCGTGTGACAAGAGCTGCATAGAGGTATTAGAAACTGAGCGTAGAGTAGACATTCGGGAGGAGTACAGCTGCTCGTCTCCTTCCGACATGGACTCTGGGGGGATGCAGCGTATTCTTTTATTAGATCCCGCTGCATCCGGATGACGTGTGCCATATAGTAGAAGGTTGCTGAACTAAAGACCTGCTTCCCCAGGCGGTCCATCGCTCGAGAGTCCTTACTCGGAGGGTGGACCGCAGAGCTCTCCTGAGCCAGCTCTCTCTTGGTGGCCGCCACCACCAACATGGCATCCACAGGGGGACCTCTGCTCCAGTGGGTTTTCTCAGCAGGGGGACTCAGGATCCTCTCCGGGCACTTGGGGATAGGCTCCACAGTGTCCGGCTCCTTCCAAGCCCTGGTGGCAATAAGGTCCACCAGGGGATCGGGGGGAGGGGACACCCAAGAGGTAGATGGCCCTGCTTCGAACGCCTCTAGGAATACGGACGCTTCGGAGGAAGCCTTAGGGGCAGACCACCCCCCCCTAATCCTGAGCATTTCCATGATGTTTCCAAAGGAGACATCCTCGGGGGGTGACCTTGGGGAGCCTTCCCCTTCATCTAAGTCCGTATCTTCGGTAAGGGACTCGGGGGAGTCCATGTGCCTCCTCTTACACTTGGCTTTGTGAGGTACCTCTTCGAGGGGGCTGTCCGAGGAAGACTCACCAGCAATATCACGTCCCGCAGGAACACCCAGAGACATCGAAGCAGGCTGTCCCAAAGGCCGGGTGATGGGAGCCCGGACCAGCTGAGAGGGAGTGCAGGGAGGAGCCAAAGCCAGGACCGGGGGTCCGGATACACTCAACAGTGCCCTTTCCACCACCGCGAAAGCTGAGGGGGAGCTAATCTCAACAGGCTCCGAGAGTCGGCTGCCACTCGGATCCGAGGCGGGGACCAGATCCGGGGCCGAGACCCTCGGATCCAAAGGACCCGTGTGCTCTGACCGGGACGGAGCCAAAGTCACACAAAGTCCTTCTGATCCGAAGCTCCGCCCACGGCTCCGAGAGGACGGATCCGACAAACTCGAGGGACCAGTCAGAGCCGAAGTAACTAGTACTGTCGGCTCCGACATACCCCCAGATCCGGCTCGGCTCCGAGTGCTCCGAACCCAGGAAGCGGGACGGAGAAGGAGCGATTCGGGCAAAAAAAGGGATTGAGCTCCCCCCTGGAGAGGGGGGGGGGGGAGGCAAGAGCACTCCCATCTGCAGCTGGGCCTGGATGAACCTCCTCATCATCCGGTCCATGTCTGCATCTGACATGCTAAAAGTAGACCTCGAAGAGGCCACCGAGGCAGACCTAGAGTGACACCTCGACGGGGACCAGGTTGCCTCCTCCCCAGGTCCCGGTGAAAAACAAGGGGACCGGAGCCGAGGAGGAGGCGATCCAGAAACCCTGGAAGGAGAAGCCCACTTGGCGGGGCGGGGCCGAGGAAGAGTCCTCGGCCCGCCGCTTATGGTGTTTCTTCTTTTTGTTTTTTTGGCCTCCCTATCCTCCGGGGCCAAAACGGTAGGTTGAGTCCCGACTGGAGGGAGGCAGGGGTGGTCGCTACCAAGGACTGGGTAGTGGCCACCGAAGAACCGGAGGTCGGAGCAGAGTCCGGAGGCAAAAGGCCCGCCAGAATCAGCTTCGATCTCCGGTCCTTAAGTGTCCTGGGGTTGAATGCTGCACAAATCGTGCATCCCGAAGAGAGGTGTTCAACCCCAAGGCACCTAACGCACCGAGTGTGGCCATCTGCCGGTGAGTGCTTATGGCCACACTCGGTACATTTTGAGAAGATGGGTTTAGGGGCCTCCGACATGTCTAACGTAAACCACACTCACTAGGCCCCTAACACACCACAAACACACACTACGGAACAGCGAGGGTAGGGAGGAAAACTTTTTAACAAAAATTAGATATATAAGAGGGAACCTACACAAACTCACTCAATCACACAAGAAAAAATAAAATTACTTAGCTTTTTTTACAAAACATCTTCCAAATGCCAGGAGCTCAAAATCCAGCTTGTTGGCTTGAAGCGCGGCAAACTAGATTTGAGGTCAGTTAGGGTTGGTAGGGGATTATGGTTAAAGGGAGGAGCTAGGAGCTCGGATCTATGCTCTGGTAAAAGTTGCCGGATCGGATCCGTATCCCAAAGGTTGCTGACAAATGAAGTTTCTACTTCAGATGTACAGTTTTGGTAGTGAACAATTTGCTATTCTTAGGGCAACTCTGATTGTGCTTCAGAGTTAAGTGCTGCAACAACAATCTGATAGCGAGCAAAACTTGATTCTAGCAGATTTTTGGGTGTAAAAGCGAAAATTATTACCTCATGATGCTGATCTTTTTTTTGCTTACACATAGAAGTATTTTCAGAGGCACAGTGAAGAGTACTCTCCTTATGAAAAGCTCCATCTGTATTTTCCTTGCGTTTCCTATACAAAAAAAATGTACAACACATGAAACTGCAGTGGCAAAAAAGATTATAAATGTGTTAAAATATTTAACTTTAGAGCAACTGCAAAACAAAACCACACCTATTTGCAGCTTAGTCAATGTAATGTATATCCTCAAAAACAGATAAGCTAGTAGTAACTTGTAGCAAGCTACTCCAATCCCTAATGCTAAGTTCATAACATGGGACAAATGAAATGGAAACACTTTAAATGGAGCAAAAATATGCATGCATACAGGAGCTTCGACAGCACACCTTAAAAGATGCAGTTTAATTCGGAATATGCAGAACTTTATTATCCATCCCCCTGTCTTAATTGCCAGCCCCAAACCAAACATGCCTTCAGATTACTTAATTTAAGGTCATTTTTCCTCTCTTTCTGCTGCCCCAAATCCTCCACAGATCCAGATACCAGTCATTCTCTCGTCCAGTAGTAGTCTTCCCGCAGAACAAGACAAGAACGAAATAGAGAATTACACCTTCCAGGCAAGCACATGTGTCTTGTAGCTACATACTGCATCTACTATCTGCACCTTCTGGAGTCTTGTACTCATGGCATGAGGATTTGGATTTACACAGACACCCAAACTGGCTATTCTAGTGCTTCAGAGACTTCCTATTTTTTTAATTGCTCATGTTATAGATACCAAAGAGAATCACCCCTTAAGCTGTACCATTCATAATTAAGATGCATTTTTCTCCCAAGATCAATTCTCTCCCCTGTCAGCTGACACATCTATCTGCTTCACTGTGATAGCATGCAATACTTACTCTTACACTTCAACACACACAGAGCCGAGGTTACCCATCACCAGTTCGGCACAGCCAGGCACAAATCCCAGATCGGTGCAGCAAGCCATATGCCTTGTCTCAGATACATGCCAGCAAAACAGCATCTGGGCTACAAAGAGGTATGTGATGGGGCAGCATATTCCAAAGAGCCGGGTGTCAAAATTCACATTTTGACATTATTGGGTCGACTTTAAACACATCAACCTAACACTGACTTAATGAATGTCACTACTTCTGTAAAAATACCTATTCAAACATTTCTAAGCAAAAATCCTAAACCTTCTGGACTCTGCTGTATACTTGGAAGCCATACATAAATCCTCTTACTGTTTCCTTATATACTGCTTTTCTATTCTCTTCCAGATCTTTTCTAACTACCTATAACTGATTTTTGAGTTACCATGCAATACTTTATACAGTCTACTAATTATCCCTTTTTAACAGCAAGGGAATGGGGGAATAGAGGTGGTGTGTGTAGTCAAGATCTGTTTCATAGATCCCACTGGCATTTTCACATGTTCTACCTGGTAAAAGGCACCATATCATTAGGAAAGAAAATACCTCTTAAATTGGACTTTGTGTGTGTTTTAAGTTTAGATTTAATTTGTTTCTACTTGCTTCAAAGATAATGATTAAATAAGGTATACTTGTTTCAAAGATAATGATTAAATAAGGTATGTGTCAACCTAGTGGTTCATTAATTTTATCCTTCATTTGCAAGTGTCTCAATTATTCATGTAACTATAGTATTTGTACATGATAGCTCTTAAATCGTGTTAAATTTGATTCTAGACAGTATTTTTCTTCTACATTTTCCTCAAACAAATGTGATTTACTACATTTTGGTGGGTAAACAGATATGTCACAATATGAAGAGTTAGAAGACTGAAATGGGAAATTTGATGTAAAACCGTCACTGGACACAGAACATGTTGCTATTGTGTACGTGCGATTGGGGGAGGGGCATGAAGCTCTGGTCCTCGGGGGGGGGGGGGGGTTCAACATGGTCTATTTTGTCACAAAAAGAAGTTCTACCCTAACAAAACAACACTGAGTATAAATAAAGGACGTTTATGCACAGTCCACACTGTTTTGAGAAACCACTGTAAATTTTCCTCATGTGTATTCTTACTAGTGGAATTATCAGTAAAGTGGAAATCATGCATCATAGAATCCTGATAATCTCTTGCAAGTTATCAGTGTCTGATAGAGAAAATTCTACTAATTAGACGTGGTAAAATACAGGATTTTCTGCGCATAGATAAACCACCATTAAGAGCGTGTCTAGCAGACATCCTAGAAATGTTACTCTGTAAGAAGGGGCGAGAGAGAACAAATTGAGATGAAGTAGAGTTCTTTAAGTAAACAAACGTTTGAATGATCACTGCTACAGTACCCCAAGCTGTATGAATTATATTCTGCATAGGATACCAAAACAGCAAGCTTCTAAAGCTTCAGGGCATCTACCATGCTCCAAAATAATTAGTCGCCTCAAGCTGAGCGGACTAAGTCAGGTTTGGGCACCAAACATTTCAGAGATTTCATGCCAACAGAGAGGAGATTAGAGCCCTGAGAGGACAGGGCTAGGAAAATAAAAAATTACATGGCCACATCCTGGCAAAAACGTAAACTAAAAAAGGAAGGGGGATGGAGTGAGGCAGTGACTAATACAGCAGTAATCACATGAAAGTATAGTTGCGTAAAATCTTAACATAACAGTAGATCTCCTTCTCTTCACTGTTGCAGTACTCCTTATATAAGGGATCGCCTGCCAAGGATAGCCCAACTTCCAGACAGTATACCAAAGTCTTTAGTACTTAGACATCATACATCACATGTATGCTCCGCACACAGCATAACAGTGACATACAGATGCATACACTCAGAAATGGAAAAGCCCCAGGAGAAACAATGTTCCTAAAGACTAGGAGAAATGTGCATCCAGAAGGAGAAAAACAAAAGGAACCACAAGTGCAGGAAAGAACAAGTCCACAGCAGAAGCAGCAGGAGGGAAGGAGGGAGGGAGCAAATACTGCAAAAGTAAAGAGAAAGACACCTACTGCTACAGTAAGATTTTACACAACTGTACTAGGTCTTTCCACATCACTGTTGCAGTATCTGTTCTGTAAGGGAGAGTACAAAAGCTGAAATAGAAGCCTGACAGTAGGACAGCAACAGAACAGTCCTCCAGAAACCAACTGAGGATATCCCTGTCAAAACTAGTCCTGGTCCTGGAAATAACATCCAACTTGTAATGCTTAGTGAAAGCACGAACAAATGACTTACAAGAATGGAAATGGGGTCCAGCCCCTTGAAAAAAGCACTGCAGGAGGGAACAGCCCTGGTAGAATGAGCCTTTACTGATGAGGAAAGGCATTTACCATGAAAAGAAAGAAAAGTGTCAGCTGAAGACTGGACACGTGAGGCTGGATATGAGACCCCTTTGTCTTGAGTTAGAAGGCCCACCCAAAGAGGTAATTTGTGATTTTTTGCCCCTGGCCAAGTGAAACAGGGTGGAACCAATGCCATCTGGGACAAAAATGAGTCAGTAGCAAGATTTTGCAAGAGTCCTGCTTGATCTTGTGCAAGACTCATGATATAAGAGGAAGGGGAGGCAAGGCACACAGAAATATCCCCTCCCAAAGACAGACAGAGGGTGTCCACTTTCCAACCCAGAGGACTTGGGACCCTGGAACAGAATAAAGTTGTCCATTCAGAGGGAAGGCCAAATGATCTACCTGAGGAATACCCCACCAATGGACGATGTCCAGGAACATATCTCTGTGAAACATCCATTCGTGAGCATGTATGCTGACCAGCTAAGTGTGCCACTAGATTGTGCCCAGAGGGAATGCAAGCCACCTGAAGATCACTTGAGACTAGACAGCTAGAGACAGGACATGAGCTAGTCTGCAAAGAAGGTAGGACCTTGTATCGCCTTGGTTGTTGACGTACCACATCACTGTGCTATTGTATGTGAAAATTTTAATGGGCCCGGGATGAAACAGGGAATAGAAAGTTTGAAGAGCTAGAAGCAGAGCCCTCATCTCCTTTGTGTTGATGTGGTCTGACCACTAACTAACAGGACAGAGGCCCTGAACCTCGAGAAAGACAAAGGAGCCCCCCCATCCCCTGTCTGAGGTGGGGCTGCAGTCTGGAAAGGAAGCCCAGGGTTGACAGAAAAATGATGAATCCACCAATGAAGTTCAAGCTTGAAACAAGGAAGGAAGGGGACTGAACAGTCCAGGGGGTGACAATGTTCCACTGAATTTTTTACATGTGGAGCTTGACCAGAGGGAGCATAGGAATGGTGGAAGCCATAAGCCCAATGACCCTGAGAAAGATTTTACACAACTGAAGCCTGAAGTCTGTGACTGAAGCCAGAGAAAGAAGTCTGGAAAAAGGAAACAAGACCTTGGGGGCAGGTAGAGATGCCAGGATGGGGGATGCTCTGAACCCTGCAACCAAGGAAAATACGATCCTGAGAATGGCTCAGAGCTGATTGTTTATGGTAAACCCCAGAATTTGCAACAGGGAAATAGCAAACTGGGGATCCTGAAACAGAACATCGGCCGAAAGAATCTTAAATGAGAAGATAGTCCAAATAAGGAAAGATCTTAACTCCTGTCACAGGTGTGTACTAGGCTAATGGCCCTGGAGCCTTTACAAGCCTAGCCCATAGGATTACCTTAGCATTGTGCCACCTGACCTTGATTCCTAGTGCCTCTGTCGAGTAGAGTCACTGAAGTGATCCCAGGGGTGAATTTTCTATTTCCCATCCACTCATCAAGATTTCCCTTGAATAGTGAGTTGCTCTGCTTGACATGTATGGGAAGTCTACTCCATAGCATGGGCAGTCCCTGCTTTATGAACCTGTCCCTCCAGCATATTCTGCTGATTGTGGCAATGAGATTGAGGTCTCTGGAGCGTATGGTGCAGAGGGATTGGGATTTCTTTAGATGTAGCATTTCTAACAGAGCTGGGTCAGACATGGCTTTGTAAGTCAAGCAGAGATCGCCTCTAAGTAGGTGATATGAGACAGAGAATAGTTGGATTTTTTTGAGTCTGTCCATATAGGACACGTGTTAAGGCCTAGGATCCTCTTTGTGAGGTACTTTTGTGGCCTCTCCAGTTGTTGCAGATGTCTAGTGAGGTACACGCCAAATTGGGCATTGTACTCGATGACTGAGGGAAGGGTAGAGGGAGACAATGACCTCCTCCTTCCTGGATGCAAAACCCTTTGTAATGAGATGTGCCACATAGAAGGGCTTTCTGACCACAGTGGCAATGTGGTGGTCAGAAGAGAGGCTGCTGTCAACCTGTGTTCCCAGATCTCTTATAACGCCTTTGTTGTTCAGTGGACTACCATCAATGTGGTAATTCATGGGAACCAGATTTTTTGGCATTGAGCTTAAGGCCATGGTTCCAACACTAGTCATTCATCTCAGTGAGGCCTTTCTGTAGGATGTCAACATCACTTGGGGAGTCAGTAATAGCACCCAACTTGCAATCATCTGTGAACTTTGTCAGCCAGAGTCCCTTCGTGTTGGCCTGGCTTCAGAAAAGTAGATACCAAACAGGAGAGGACCAGTGCAGTAGCCTAAGCTATAAGGGCAGATTACTGTAGCTTATAATAAATGTGATAAGAAAAGAAGGGTCCAGGCCCCCCTGAAGAATGGGCCTAGCAAAGTCTGTCCTAGACATGGACAAGGAAACTAATTCATAGTTCTTTGCAAAACAGAGGATAAAGTTTCTGATTATATATACTGATTATACTAATTTTGGTATCCAACCATTTCTTAAAAGCCATTGATGAAACCAAGGCATTGGGCAGACTGAGCTTTGACCCTGCCTGCAGTATTTTTTTTTTTTTGTAGTAGAAACAAGCACCATTTGGAAATAATCTGCTTGGACACATTTTGTCCCCTTCTTACCTTAACAAGAAATGACCTGACCAGAAGTTATGAAAGATCTTGTTCTGTGGACATCCAAGGTATGGAGTATCCTTTCTTACTCACTTTTAGGTTCTGGAAAGACCGAGAAATGGACATTCTGGCTTAAGATAAACTCTGGTAGCAATTTTAGGTGCTATGGGACCTGACAATATCCCTGGCAGTGTTCGACAAACTACAGAGTGAACTGGCACCTCACCTGTGTGCCTTGTTCAATCACAGCCTTACCTCAGGCTTTATCCCTACCAAATCGCGCACTGCTACAGTAATCCCTCTCCACAAAATAGGAGCGACTACAGACCCTGGGAACTATCGGCCCATTAGCCTGACGAGTCTGACACGCAAAGCTATGGAACGCATTATCATGGACCTAATCAACAAAGATAGAGGGAATCTCCAAACTCTGGATCCCACACAGTTTGGTTTTGTGAAGGGTAGATCATGCGTGCTCAACTTGGTCGACTTCTTTGAGTCAGTCACCAGAGCTGTGGATGAAGGCAAGGTGGTTCATACAGCCTACCTTGATCTGGCCAAGCCCTTTGATACCATTCCCCATTCAGGAATCATAGAAAAACTCACTAGGGTAGGCATAACCCCTACATCTCTAGGTGGGTTGCAAACTGGCTCAAAGATAGAACACACAGTGTGAAAGTAGCTGACTCCAAGTCAGACTGCCGAGTAGTCACAAGTGGAGTCCCACAGGGTTCGGTTCTGGGTCCTCTCCTGTTTGGTATCGACTTCTCTGAAGTTCAGGCCAACACGAAGGGACTCTGGCTGACAAAGTTCACAGACGATTGCAAGTTGGGAGCGATTACTAACTCTCCAAGTGATGCTGACATCCTACAGAATGGCCTCACTGATACCAACGACTGGTGTCAGAACCATGGCCTTAAACTCAATGCCAAAAAATGTGCACTCATCCCCTAACCCAATTCCCATGAATTATGACATCAATGGTAAAGGTGTTTTAAGAGATCTGAGAACACAGGTTGACAGCAACCTCTCTTTTGATCACCAGATCGCAACTGTGGTCAGAAAATATGGCACATCTCATTACAAAGGGTTTTGCATCCAGGAAGAAAGAGGTCATTTGTCTCCCTCTACTCTTTCATTAGGCCAATCACAGAGTACAATATCCCATTTGGCATGTACCTCACTAGACACCTGCAACTGGAGAAGCCATAAAAGTACCTCACAAAGAGGATCCTAGGCCTTAGACACTTGTCCTATATGGATAGACTCAAAAAACTCCAACTATTCTCTCTGTCTACTATCACCTAATTAGAGGTGATGTCTGCTCGACTTGCAAAGCCATGTCTGACCCAGCTCTGTGAGAAATGCTGCATCTAAAGAAATCCCAAACCCTCCGCACCACATGCTCCAGAGACCTCAACCTCATTATCACAATCAACAGAATGTACTGGGGGGACAGGTTCAGAACTCAGAGACTGCCCATGCTATGGAATAGAATTCCCATACATGTCAAGCAGAGCACCTCGCTAACCCTCTTCAAGAGAAAACTTGATGAATGGATGGGAAATAGAAAATTCACCCTGGGGATAACTCCAGTGGCTCTACGTGACAGAGGCACTGGTAACTAAGGTTGGGTGGCATGATGCCAGGGTAATCCTATGGCTAGGCTTGTAAAGGCCCCAGGGCCATTAGCCTAGTACACGCCTATGGACCTATGTATAATAGTTTTAGTTCCCAACGAAACACTTTCTTTGTGGAAAATAAGGTAAAGTTGACCCACCATGAGGGCTTCCAGCTCAAATATTCTTCTTGCAAAAGTTAGACCAATGAACAAGACTGTTTACCATGTTAACAGGCTCAAATCCAGCCTGATAAGCTAATTCCAATGCAGCAACTGTTTTTCTAGCACAAAATTAAGAACACAAGAATGAGCCAGTGGCTTTCTGGGAGGCTTCTTAGGTAGAATCCTTTTCAAAATCATTTTGACACGAAACTGCAATAAAAAAACTGGGATCTATGTGCAGACATACTGAAATAGCTTGTAAATTAACCTTGATAGAGGAGCAAGTCCATAAGGATAGCAATACTTACAAATACTTTAAATACGAGAAACACTAACCTCAAATGGTTGCTTATTTTTGTTGGTGCCAATTAGAAAACAATTTTCCATTTGCTAATGTACGATTTTTTTTTTTTTTTAAGTAGCAGGCTTTCTTGCCTCCAATACCTGATGCACATCCACAGAAAACAGGTGGTTAGAAGGTATTAAAAACCTATCATCCATGCAGTCAGTTGTAGTTGTTTGGAGTTAGGATATATCAAGCACTCGTGATCTTGTTTGAGTAAATCCTGTCTGTGAGGAAGCCTGTGATAAAATCCCTTGGCCATTTCCAAAAGAAGGGGGAACCATTGTTGCCTGGACCAATGATCATTGGGGATTTCTTCCTAATCTTCAGAGGTACCCTGGAAATAAGGTTAGAAAAGCATGCAGGGACATTCCTGTCCTAAAGAAAAAAGGCATCTGTCTTCCAGGCCTTCTTGTATTGAGTCCTAGAACAGAATTTTGCAAACTAATTGCATAGAGAGAAGGCAAAAAGATTTACTCGAGGTGTTTCCTCACAGATTAATCAAAATCTTTAAAGGGCCACTTGATTCAGTTTCCATTTGTGATGGTTTGTCCTGGTCCTAACAACTCATTTGTCTCTCAGTTTAGTTCTGATGGGATGCAAGATGTCTGCAGAGTGAGATTATGTTGTAAAGTTATATTCTATGCTCACAAGATTGTCTGCACAGGGGGAACGATCTGGTAAGCCCTTGCTGGTTTAGGTACATCTTCACTGGGATGTGGTCTTTAAACATGTAGAAGTCCCGGGGACCACAGATGATTAAGAGAATTGAGACCATTTACACATGCTAGTATCTCTTCCATATTGATGTGCTTTGGTCTCTCTCTTCTTTTCCAAAGATCATGTAATTTTATGCCCATTAATACTGCTCCCCAAGCAAAGTCCGAGGCATTTTGCTATCGTGTTGGAGCAGAAGAGGAGAACAGAACACCTGGATTCTGAGAAATGTACCACAATAGTCTTTTTTTTTTTTTTAAACAAATCCTAAGACGGGAATTTGAAATGTCAATCTGTGTTGATGCTGGGATTACAGAAATTTCAGAAACCATTCTTTCTCATATGGAGTCTTGCAAGAGGCATCATGACAAGCATGATGCCATGAGACCTAGAACCCTGAAGAATACCCTTGTTGAGAATGAAGTCTGAGCCTTAATAAAGATCTACTTTTTCCTGTGGAAGTAAAGCTCTTTGTACTGATGTGTCTAGCAGACACCTCAGAAAAACATTGAGAAGGTGCCAGAAAAGACTTCTGAAGGTTCTCTTAGAGTCCCAGCCTGTGTAGAACTCTTACCCAAAAAAGATATCCCTGACACTTTTGAAAAAGACTCCGCAAAGACAAGCAATAGTCTAAATAAGGTAAAATGTGAATACCTTACAGTCTGTAGGGAAATACTTGAAGTGGATATGCCAAAAGGTAAGGCAGAGAACTAACAATGTGACCAGACAGACAAAACCTTACGGAGTGCCTAAAATCTGGATGAATGCCATGATATGCATCTTTTAAATCAAAGATCAAATAAAGAAGTGGCAGCATTCTGGACTTGGGCACTGTTACAATTTGTTTCAAGAAGAGGCACCCAGAACTGGTCTTAAAGAATCTTTCTGCACCAGAAAAAAACTTCAGTAAAAGTTTCCTCCTGTCAGAAGGAAAAGCTTCTATTATCTTCCTAAGACTGCAGATGTTATAAGACAGGAGGAAGGAGAAATGTGTGGGCTGACAGATAAAAAAAGATTGTTCGTCTCACTGCCATCTGTATTCTAGCTAGATCACATTTAAAAACTATTTGTCAAACATCTGTTGCCAAAAAGAGAAATGCATATTAAGACTTTTTTGGGAGGGGGTCCCCTCAGTATTGAACTGTCATCAGTTCTGGGGGTTCCTACTTTCTTTAGAACCTTTCTGCCATTGCTTCTGCTTACCAACATTTTGCTGGGAATGTTTACTTTGCTTTTTATTAAAAGTTAGGACCCCTATGGAAAACTTAGAGAATGTGGGCTAAAAAATCAGAGATTCGCAGAATTAGCTTTCCATCTCATCATATTTTGATGACTTTTACAGCAGAAAATTTCATTTATTACATCCCCTGGGACGTTCTGAAAATGAAGCCAGTCATACCTCCTCAAAACAGTTCCATTGGCTGCAGCCATGAAAATGATATTCAGTCACTGACCAATGTTAAATAATTAGTAACTTGAAAAATAGAAGAAATCAAATTACAAAGCAAATTTCCCCTCACAAGAAGAAATAAGAAGTTATGTACTCACCATAACGTTCCATCTGAGTAGGTATCTTCATTTGTCTGCAACCTTTGGGATACAGATCTGATCTCGGATCTGAGCCAGCAACTTCTATCATAGCATAAATCCGAGCTCCTAGCTCCTCCCCTTACCCATAATCCCCTGCATACCCTAACTGACCTCAGATCAAGTTTGCCCCATAGCACAGCAGATAAAAGTGTCCCAATGGGAAAATATGCTAATAACACAAGAACGATCATATTGGTCAGGGGGAAGGAGGGTGGGATGGTTGCAGACAAATGAAGATACCTACTCAGATGGAACGTTATGGTGAGTACATAACTTCTTAATCTGAAGTAGGAACTTCATTTGTCAGCATCCTTTGGGACAGAGTCCCCAGCTACCTAAATCTTGGGTGGCCTTCATGTAAGGATATTCCGGAGCACCGCAGAGCCAAAGGACGCCCTACCTCGGGAGAACACATCTATTTTATAGTGGCTGATAAAGGTGTGAGATGAAGCCCAAGTGGCTGCGGAACAAATGTCATCCAGTGGAACCCTAGCTTGAAAGGCCGCAGATGTGGCAATGGCCCTAGTAGAATGAGCATGGACTCCTTGAGGTGCAGGCCTTCCCGAGCTCTGATATGCTAAAAGAATACAACTCGAGATCCATCGAGAGAAACTTTAGAAACTGACTTTCCGAAATTACTTTTGGCAAAGGAGATAAACAACTGATCGGATTGCCTATGATCAGCAGTTCTATGGATATAAAAACGTAGTTGTCTGTGTATGTCTAAGGAATGTAGCTTGTACTCTCCTTTGTTATGAAAGTTGGGGAAAAACACTGGAAGATTGATAGATTGATTGATGTTCGCATCTGAAGATACCTTAGGTAGAAAGGATGGATTGATCCTGAGGTAAACCCTATCTGGGTGAAAGACCAGATATGGTGGTTTGACACACAGAGCTTGCAATTCAGACACTCTTTTGGCTGAAGTTATGGCCACCAAAAAGGCTGTCTTCCAAGAGAGAAATTTGAGATCAACCGTGGCCGCCGGTTCGAATAGGGGACCAGTCAAGGCCTGCAAGACTAAGGATAAATCCCATGGAGGTACCACCTCTAACTGGAGGCCTAAGGAGGAAGGTACCCTTGAGGAAGGTCTTACACAGTTTGGAAGTGATAAGAGGGCCAGACTCTTGCCCCACGTGATAGTATGAGATTGCTGCCAGTTGTACCTTGACTGTGGAAGAACTAGCCCCCTAGTGAAAGAGAGAGGTTAGAAAATCTAGAACCGACGATATCGGGGCTGTAAAAGGGACTAAACGACGGTGTTCTGCCCAAATGGTGCAGCGTTTCCACTTACTCCGATAAACCTTCCTGGTGGAAGGCTTGTGAGCTGCTACAAGAATGGCTTTGACCGGTGATGAGATCCCAGGAGTCCTTATGAGGAGTGGAACTGGAGCAACCAAGCCGTCAGCTTGAGGTTGACCAGGTTCGGAGTCGGAAGACCGAGAGGGTGAGAAATGAGATCAGGAATGGGATCCAGAATCCATGGTGGATACACTAGGTGAGACCATAGGTAAGGGAACCACGTCTGACGAGGCCAGAATGGGGGCAATGAAGATCATCTTGCTCCCCAGCTGCCTGGCTTTCTGTAATAATTTCAACATCAGGGGAAGAGGAGGGTAAGCATAAAGCAGACTGTGAGGCCAAGCATGAACTAGAGAGTCTCTCGGGGACTCCCCCGGAGGGGGGATCAGAGCGAAGTAATCGTTGCATTTGGTGTTTGAAGGAGAGGCAACAAGATCGCAACAAGGTTGCCCCCATTGGGTAAATACTTGCTCTGCAACTGGATGGTTGAGAGACAATTCGTAAGGAGTCAGGATAGTACGACTGAGCCTGTCCGCTAGAATGCTAGACCGCCCCTGAATGTGCATTGCTATGAGAAAGCGGTTGGTGGAAATCGCCCATTCCCACACTCTCATGGCCTCGTGGCAAAGGGGGTAAGACCTGGTTCCCCCCTGTTTGTTGATGTACCAGACGACCAACATGTTGTCTGTCTGTACTGCAATCGTCCCTACCGGAAGAGAGTTGTGTAGTGCCTGCAACGTCAAAAGCACCGCCCTCATCTCTAGGACGTTGATATGCAAAGAGGTCTCTACGTCGTTCCATGTGCCTTGGACTGTCCTGCCTGAAAAATGCCCCCCCCACCCCACCCCAGGCGAGAAGCGTCCGTGGTCACTGTGTCGACTGGCGGAGGTAGTGAGAAGGGACGTCCCGTGTGGAGGTTGGGAGACTGGAGCCACCACAGGAGCGATCTTCTGCAAACCTTGCTTAAGGAAATGGGGTGAGACAGGGACCATTGTACCTGGAGGGTCCACTGCAGAACCCTCATGTTCAACCGGGCCAATGGCAGCAGAGGGATTGCAGCTGCCATAGATCCTAGGGCCCTCAGGATCAATTCCGTCGAAGGAGTTTGCAGCTGAAGGATGGCCTGCACGTGCAATATCTGGTTCTGAAGCCGATCTGGAGTCAAGAACGCGAGCATCTGTCTGGAATCCAGTCTCACCCCTATAAAATCCAACACCTGTGTAGGGATGAGAGAGGATTTGGTCATGTTGATGGTTAATCCTAATAGTGGAGCCAGACTGAGGAAATAATCCCTGCATGAACAAAGTAGATGCCTTGTTGGGGCTGTAAGGAGCCAGTCGTCCAGGTATGGAAAGACCTGAATTCCCTGGAGTCTCAGGTGGGCCGCTATTATCGCTAGGACCTTGGTGAACACCCTGGGGGCTGAGGTGAGACCGAAGGGGAGGACCCTGAATTGAAAGTGACTGGCTCCCAGCTGGAAGCGGAGAAACCTCCTGGAACGCCTGTCCACTAGAATGTGATAGTACGCATCCTTGAGGTCTATGGAGCACATCCAGTCATCCTCCCGCAATAAGGGGAGGACGGATTGCAAAGTGACCATTCAGAACTTTTCTTTGGGTACCGCCAGGTTTAGGAGAGAGAGGTCGAGGATGGACCTCAAGTCCCCCGTCTTTTTTGGCACCAGAAAGAACCTGGAGTAAAACTCTGATCCGACTTAGATCTGGGGGAATGGGCTGGATGGCTCTTTTTGGCAGAAGCTGCTGAATTTCTGCAGCAGCCGCCTCCCTCTGACTGGGTGGAACGTCGGGAAGGCTTCTGATTCTGGGGTTTACTATAAAGGGAATTTGGCAACCTCTGGATATAATACGAAGCACCAAGCGATCCGTTGTTATGGACTCCCATTTTGCTAGGTGCCTCAAAAAACACCCCCCCGACTGCCTCCAGAGTGGAGCAGTCGGGTAACACCTCAGGGGTTCTGCGTGGGCCTCTCAGAGAATGGTTCTCTGGACCCACAATTCCTGGGACCCCCTCTGCCTCTGGGGCGGCGTCCTCCCTGTCCTCCTCTGCCACGAGAGGACTGGTTGTCCTGAGCAGATTGGGATTGATGCGATTTCCAGAACCACATCTTCTTCTGACCCTTTTGGTTCTTGGAAAAGGACCTCTGGGGCGCAGAGAAGTGGACTCCGACGGCAGACAAGGTCTTCCCGTCTTTCTCGCTCTGGACAAGAGTGTCGCAAACGGTTTTGCCGAACAGTGCAGAACCTCAAAAGGGGCATTCGCGAATGACGCCTTAAAGGGTTCCGAGAAGTCACAGTGACGGAGCCAGGCCTGTCTCCTCATGACAAGCCAGACTCCGCCTGCTCTAGCGGCTCCCTCCGTAGCATGAGACAACAGCCGCATAGAGGTGTTAGAGATAGAGCGGAGGGTGGCCATTCGGGAGGAGTACAGATCCTTGTCTCCCTCCGACATGGACCCTGGGGGGGAAGCAACGTATTCCTTAATTAGATCCCACTGCATCCGAATAACGTGTGCCATGTAGTTTAAGGCCCTTATAGAGAAGGTCGCTGAACTGAAGGCCCGCTTCTCAAGACGGTCCATCGCGCGAGACTCCTTGCTCGGAGGATGAACCGTGGGGCTCTCCTGAGCCAACTCTTTCTTGGTGGCTGCTGCCACCAACATGGCATCCACAGGGGGACCTCTGCTCCAGTGTGATCTCTCTGCAGGGGGGCTCAAAATTTTGTCCGGACGCTAGGGGATCGGCTCTACAGTGTCCGGTTCCTTCCAAGCCCTAGAGGATATGAGATCCACCAAGGGGTCGGGTGGAGGGGACACCCAAGAGGTAGATGGTCCTGCCTCAAGGAATACGGACTCATCAGAGGAAGCCTTAGGGGCAGACCACCCACCCCTGATTTTGAGCATTTCCATGATGTCGCCAAAGGAGACATCCTCGGGGGGGTGATCTAGGGGAGCCTTCCCCTTCATCCAAGTCCGTATCTTCGGTGAGACTCTCAGGGGAGACTATATGCCTCCTTTTGCACTTTGCCTTGTGAGGAATCTCCTCGGGGGGGCTGTCCGAGGAGTCCTCACGGGCTGTATCCTGTTCCACTGGAACTCCTAGAGGCGCTGAGGCAGGCTGCCCCGAGGGCCGGATGAGGGGAGCCAGGACCAGATGAGAAAGAGTGCGGGAGGGAGCCGAAGCCAGGACCGGAGGCCTGGAAGCACTCGACAGTGCCCTCCTCCACCGCAGTGAAAGCCGAGGGGGAGCCGCTCTCTGACGGATCCGAGATCCGACTCCCACTCGGATCCGAAGCGCGGATCAGACCTGGCGCCGAGAACATCGGATCCGAAGGACCAGTGTGCTCCGACCGGGACGGAGCCGAAAGCACACCGAATCCCTCGGATCCGAAGCTTGGCCCACGGCTCCGAGAGGTCGGATCTGACAAACTCGAGGGAGCCGGAGCCAACGTGCCCAGCACGGTCGGCTCCGACCTACCCCCGGATCCAACGTAGCTCAGCTCTGAGCGCTCCGAACCCGGAATGCGGGTCGGAGAAGGAGCTATAGGAGTGAAAAAAGGGGTCGAGCTCCCCCCGGAGGGGGGGGGGGGGCAAGAGCACTCCCATCTGCATCTGGGCCTGGATGAATGTCCTCATCATCTGGTCCATGTCCGCATCAGACATGCTAAAAGTGGACCTCGAAGAGGCCACTGAGGCAAACCTGGAGTGTCGCCTCGATGACCTCGACGGGGACCGGACCACCTCCTCTTCGGGTCCCAGGGAGAAACAAGGGGATCGGATCTGAGGAGGAGGAGATCGAGAAGACTTGGATGGAGAAGCCCTCTTGGCGGGTGGGGCCGATGAGGAGTCATCGGCCCGCCGCTTAAGGTGCTTCTCCCGCCGCTTCTCTTTCCTGGCCTCCCTATCCTCCGGAGCCGAAGCGGGAGGTTGAGTCCCGATCGGAGGAAGGGAGGCAGGAGTGACTGCTACCAGGGGGGGTAGCGGGCACCGGAGGCTGAAGCAGAGTCTGGGGGTAAAAGGCCCGCCAGAACTAGCTTCGACCTTCGATCCTTGAGTGCCCTGTGGTTGAACGCCAAGCAAATCGCGCAACCCGAAGAGAGGTGTTCAACCCCAAGGCACCTAACGCACCGAGTGTGGCCATCAGCCGGTGAAAGCTTGTGACCACACTCGGTGCATTTCGAAAAAATGGCTTTAGGGGCCTCCAACATTACTACAGTAAAGCACACTCACTAGGCCCCTAACACTCAAGTCACACACACGCTACGACCAGCGGGGGAGGGAGAAATATTTTACATTAAATTTAAGCTAAAATAATAACAAGATTAGTGTTAAGGGTAAACCTACCACGCACACACAATCACTCACTCAGAAAGAAGAAAGAAAAACCTTTTTTTCTCTCAAAAACGCTAAGAGCTCTGGAATCCAGCTGTTGCTTGAAGAGCGGCAAACTAGATCTGAGGTCAGTTAGGGTAGGCAGGAGATTATGGGTAAGGGGAGGAGCTAGGAGCTCGGATCTATGCTATGATAGAAGTTGCCGGCTCGGATCCGAGATCGGATCCGTATCCCAAAGGTTGCTGACAAATGAAGTTCCTACTTCAGATCTGATGTTACAACCTCTCTCATACTTTCACAATTAGCCAGGATAAATTAACGTAGGAGCATGACAACCAAGAAATCTAAAAATTAAAGTTACAGAAACATACATTTTCCCCAAACTTATCAAAAGGCTTCCCACCTTTGTCAGGAGAGGTATCAGTATTAAATTTTAGCAACAGCTGGATTAATGAAAGCAACAGCTGCTGGGTTATGTCCAGGATAAATGTATAAAAGCATACGACTGATTAACTTTACTCAATTTGTCTGCTTCCTTGGGAGTAGCAGGCTGACTTGACAGGGAAACTGGAGGCTGTGAACAAAACATCCTCCAAGACTGACAAACCTGAAGGAATACAAGGAGGTTCAGGAAATTCCAGTTGTAACAACTCATCCACATTTTTTAGGGACTGAGACCTCTGTATTCTTCCACTGAAAACAGTTGTCCATCCTGGAAATACTTTGAGAAACAGAATCCTTCAGAGAGGATCAACCACCACACACTTCTCAGAATCTGAATTCGAAATCTTAGGAGAAAAAATGCATTTGTCCCTTCACAATCTTCTACAGATTACATTCTTGGACCTCTTCAGTGAAAAGAGGAATCCATTTTCTTTTACTAGAAACTGCCTTACAAGAAGAGTCAAGAGTCTGCAGAAGACTAAATCAGCAAGCCCCAATCAATCTCTCCTGTACAGAATAACCGATAAAGACAAATGATTAGTCTGTCTTTCTGACAAAGTTCTGAACAGACCCAGTATCGCCCAGCAATAGCTTCTCCAGAGATGGCACAACATTCTGGCTAAGCAGAGGTACATTCACTGCCCCTTCTCCCGTAATTAGCAAGAGTGGCTTTTCCTTACCCAGTGAGGGGACCCTAACTGCCATAGAAGACATGTCTAACCCAGTCTATAGTGACTGCATGGACTACACCAAAGAGATCCAAAGAAAAAGATGAGTGGAATGTGGAAACAGCTTTGGCCACAACAGAATCTGCCACGCCATAGCTCACAACCTCTTAAACCAAGCCAAAAAAAAGGGGAAAATTTTAAAGACTGATCTTATAAACTCAGAAAGTTGCTAGAATTAAAGGTCTTGTGTTACCATACATTTTCTTAAGTGTACAAAGTCTGAAACCCAAATGCCTGTAATTATTTAGTGAATTCAGTTCTCACCAATTTGCCACAAAACACCAGAAAATCTCACATTTTATAAGGAGCAGACCAAAACTTTGAGGCAAAGATCTAGACATTCTCTGGAAATATTTACAGTTGAGAGCTACAAGTGAAACTACCAGCCTACTGTAGTAGCAGAAGCTGCTTAATCTTTTTGTACTAGAAGGTCTGACTGAGGAACCTGCACTTTGTTCCATGGCTAAGCAAAAAATGGTGCTGGTTTCCCAAGGAAGCTTAGCATCAAAAATCATTAAAAAGTAGCTAAAAATAAATTCTTCCCCCCAACAAAAAATTCACAGTAAAAAGCACTTTAAACATATACCACAGCCTCCAAAAGTAAAATCAATAGCTTCTCCACAGAAATAGTTTAAACTTTTAAATGGGAGCGCACTTTTGGGATAAAAAGTTTGAAGTGCATAAAACTCATGCGATGTACTCACCATAACGTTCCATGTAAGTTGTTCCATCTCGCCTTCATTCTTCACTGATGGGTTCAGAGCCGATCCTTGGCTCCGACACGGCCGTTAAGCAAAGCTCAAAGATTACCACTAGCTTGAGACTAAGGCCCTTATCCCAAGATGCACTGCTGGAATTACCTCAGATCTTGTTTGCTGTGAGTACCATACCCTAGAAAGAGGGCTAATCTCCGCAGACAGGAAGAAACATTGAATAACCAAGATGAAGTCAGTCTCCAGGTCAACTGTCAGCCAGGTGGGGGAAGGAAGTGAGAATGAAGGCGAGATGGAACAACTCACATGGAACGTTATGGTGAGTACATAACTTCCTTTATGTGAAGTTGTTCAATCTCGCCGTTTATTCTTCACTGATGGGTAGCGTCCCTAGCACCCTAAATCGGGTGGCTCACAGGAGTACATTTTTCAGGACCGTAGAACCAAAGGAAGCCCTGTCCCTGGAGGCCTTGTCCACTTTGTAATGAGTGATAAAAGTGCAAGGCTTAGACCAAGTGGCTGCAGCGCAGATATTATCAAGGGGTAACTTGTTTTGAAAGACCAAAGTAGAGACTGCTCTGGTTGAATGCCCCTTCACTTTATGCAACAAAGACCTATTGGCAGATGAAGTGTAGGTGATACAATCTGAAAGCCATTTGGAAAGGGTTGTTTTAGCCACTGGTCTACCTTTTCTGGCTTCAGAGAATGAAACAAAAAGCTGGTCTGACTTGCAGAAGTCTTTTGTTCTGTCCAGATAATATCTAAGCTGTCTGTGAACATCAAATTAGTGCAGCATGTATTCTAAGTTGTTGGTATGGTTGGGGAAAAAAACGGGCAACTCAATAACTTGATTAATGTTAGTCTCAGAACATACTTTAGGCAAAAAGGAAGGGTTACTCCTAACAGATAATCTGTCGGGATGAAAAATCATATAGAGGGGTTTGAATGATAATGCCTGAAGCTCTGACACCCTGCGGGCAGAAGTAATAGCCACTAGAAAAATTGCTTTCCAAGACAGAAACTTGAGCTCACTAGATGATGCTGGTTCAAAGAGAGGGAGAATAATACGGGATAGCATGAAATTCAAGCTCCAGGGAGAATAAGGAGTCTTCACTGGAGGACTCATGTGAAAGGTACCTCTGAGGAAGGCCTTGGATAACTGGTGTTGCATAATATTTAGTCCATCAATATCCAGATGAAAATTAGATATAGCTGCTAACTGGACCCCAACGGTAGCAGCTGCCGCTCCTTCGTGAAAAATCTCAGTCAATAATTCTAGTATGGATGACAATGGAGCTTGGTAAGGATCAAAGTTCTTGTTAGAAGCCCAAATGAAAAATCTCTTCCACTTACGATACAATTTTCTGGTGGAAGGTTTGTGGGATACCAACAAAATTTGACTTATATGAAAGATTATGAAGCCTGGCTATACGGGGAAGTGGAGCAGCCAAGCGGTTAGCTTCAGTGACTGCAAGGAAGGATGGAGGTCCCCTGACGGGTGTGTCAGAAGGTCCGGAACTGGGTCCAGGATCCATGGATCCTCCAAGAGATTATGGTAAAGAAATGGAAAACAAACATGCAGAGGCCAATGAGGGGCTATAAGAATGACATTCCTTCGCAGAGATTTTGCTTTCTGTAAAAATCTGGGTATCGGCGGAATTGGGGGAAATGCATAGAGGAGACCCGGGGGCCAATCGTGTACAAGTGCATCCCTCGGGGGTTCTCCTGGAGGGGGTATTGGGGCAAAGTAGTTTCTGCATTTGGTGTTGATGTGGCTGGCAAAAAGATTGCAACAAGGCTGGCCCCATTTGCGGAAAATCCTGTCCACAATCTCCTGTTTGAGGGACCACTCATGTGGCAACAAAATTGCCCTGCTCAGCTTGTCCGCTATCATGTTGGATCTCTCAGAGATGTGCGTTGCCAACAGAAAGCGCTGGGATGAGAGAGCTCTCACTGCCAAACTCTGAGGGCTTCTCAGCAAAGGGGGGTAAGACTTGGTCCCGGACATGTTGTCTGTCTAAATGGCAATTGTCCCTAGAGGAAGAGAGTCCTGAAAGTACTGCAATGTCATCAGTACCGCTCTCATTTCTAACACATTGATATGCAAATGTGACTCTTGATCCATCCATGTGCCTTGGGCAGTCTTTCCCTGAAAATGCCCCCCACCCTATCAGGAAGCGTCCGTGGTCACAGTAGCTACTGGAGGGGGGAGTACAAAGGGGCGTCCTATTGTGACATGTAGAGACGTCAACCACCACTGAAAATACCTCTTGCAAGAGTTTGTAATCAGAATCATATGGTTCATTGGCAATTCCTGGTAAGACCACCGAGTGAACAGGAGCCACTAAAGAATCTGCATAGGGTCCAGGGAAGTAAATAGTGTCGGAAGAAATAGCCAGGGAATTGTTAAGGCTAGGCTTGTATAGGCCCTAGGGCTGATAGCCTAGTATCAACCTATGAACCTATAATCCTCGCCAATGGAATGGCTAAAATTCCTGCTGCCATCAAACCTAGTACTTTCAAGACCTCTTCGGCTGGAGCTCTGTTCTCTGACACCAGTGAAGTGATGTGTTGGCGAAGAATTGATACCCTTTCGACTGGAAGATGTAGAGTGGTGGTTGAAGTGTCTAACTCTGCCCCTATGAAGACGATATGCTGCGATGGTGACAAGGCAGACTTTCTGAAGTTGACCGTAATGCCCAAGTGATTGCAGAGTGTCAGAGTGGATTCTGTTGCCTGAATCAGTTGATGCCTGGTGGTGGAGGTAAGGAGCCAATCATCTAGGTACGAAAACACCTGGAATCCTAGAAGCCTCAAGTGAGCCGTGACCACTGCCATACATTTGGTAAACACTCTGGGGGCTGTAGTGAGACCAAAGGGCAGGGCTCGAAACTGGTATTGACTGGCTCCCAGCCGGAAACGCAGATGATCTCTGGATAGTCTTGGCCATTTTTATGTGGTAATATGCATCCTTGAGATCGATCGAGCACATCCAATTGTCCTTCCCTAAAAAGGGAAGTATGAACTGAAGCATGACCATCCGAAACTTCTCTTTTTTTTTACAAATTGGTTCAGTCTGCTGAGGTCCAAAATGGGTCTCCAGTCCCCTGTTTTCTTTGGAACTAAAAATAATCGTGACCAAGTTCTGAATCCTGTTTGTTTTGCTGGGACTGGCTGAATGACTCTCTTTCTAGCAACTTGCGGACCTCTGTGGTTGCTTGTTCCCTGTAACTAGGTGGAACGTCCGGGATTCTCTTGACGGGAATGGGTGGAGCGGAGAATGGTAAGAAATACCCTCTGGAAATGATGCTTTGTAACCATCTGTCGTTTGTAATATCTAGCCAAGCTTCTGGGTACAAAGATAAGCGACCGCCTCCAGAGCAGGACAGTAGGGCCTCCTCTCAGAAGCTTGGTAGGGCTGACCAGAGAAATAATCTCTGTAACCCTGGTGTTGCGGACCCCCTCTGCCACGAGGGTGGCGTCTTCCATTATTACCTCCTAGTAAAAGAGCCAGCACCCAGGAGGATCCACAAAGAATAGATTTTATTTCAAAACTGAAACTAAAAATAATAAATCCAGAAATGTGCTATACATCTGAATGCAGATGTGCCTGGACCAAAATAGTTTATATAATGGAATGCAGAAGGTTATGTAGTTAACCAGGAGTCATACATATGTCATTAACCTAGAAGTATTAATCATAATTTCTCATTTAGTCCCGGCGGGAAGAGCCCCCCAAGTTTAATAATCCATCTTTTTTCTTTAGCATTTAAAATTTCATGCCAGCCTGTTTTGAATGATCGATTTCCTGTGATGCAATCAATGATAATAAAAGAAAATTTTGCTGTGTGATGCTTAATGGAATGTCTATATAGTGCATTAGTCAGTCTCTTATTCCTGATATCTCCAAGATGTTCAGAAATCCTAATACGAAATTGTCTAGATGTTTGGCCAATGTAAAATGCCTGGCATGTGCATGTAGCAAGATATATTATCCAGTCCGAGCTACAATTGCCAAAAAACTGAATGTTATATATTTGTCCGGTATTTTTACTGGTAAAACTGGTTGTTTTGAAAATATAACTACAAAAACTGCAGTGTCCACATGGGTAGATACCTATAAGTTTATCACCAGTGAGTGTTCTTTGTATAGGCTGATCTTGCATTGCTGTAGTTCTTTTGTAGTGGGAGAATAATGAACCTAGTGTTTTACCTTTTCTATATGAAAAATAGCATCATTCTCCCAAATGATCTGACAAAAGGGGATATGAATATAGTATATTCCAATGGTTGTTGATGATGTTAACTAAGTGCCCACTGTTTCTGCCATAGGTCGTGACAAATCTGCATAGATCAAAATCCTGGTTCTTAGGCGTGGTATTATATTGAAGAAGGGAATCCCTGGATTTAGTATGACTGAATTGGATAGCTGAATCAATAGTTTGAGGAGAATAGCCCCTGGACAAAAATCTATTGGTTAACTCCATTTGTTGCTTATTGAAGTCGTCATTTGAAGAACAAATTCTTTTAATGCGCACAAATTGGGATTTTGGTATATTCCTAATGATGTGTTTGGGATGATGACTTGCCGCATGCAATAGAGTATTGTACTGTGGAAACTTTCTGTGAATAGATGTTTTCAATGTATTATCAAACTGCCTTGTAAGGTGAACGTCCAGAAAGTTGATTTCATTCATATTAAATTCCACAGTAAATACAATACCCCAAATGTTACTGTTCAAATGTTCAATAAATTCTTGGAGGTATTCTTGACCCCCTTTCCATATAAGCCAACAGTCGTCCAGGTATCTCCTCCATATATCCATATCTGGTAGATATATATTGTGCATGGGATCATATATAATTTGTTCCTCAATGTATCCCATGAAGAGGTCTGCATAAATGGGTGCAAAAGATGCACCCATGGCTGTGCCTTGCAGTTGCCAATAGCAGTCTTGCTGGAAATAAAAGACATTCTTGGTGAGAATGTGTTCCACCATACATAATAATAATGTATTCATCCCGGGGGGGGGGGGGGGTATAAGTTAGATTTATTCAACCAAAACTCCAAGGCCATAAGACCCGCCCAATGTGGGATACTGGTATACAAAGAGGACACATCAAGAGTACACATTAACCAAGCTGGCTTCAGTTGGGTTTCAGAAACAATCTGCAGAAATTCTGTTGTATCCTGGATTCTGGCCCGAACATATGATAACAAAGGTTTCAATTTATCAGTTAGGAACACAGATAAAGGTTCAGTAAGTGATCCGATACCAGAAACAATTGGTCTGCCTGGTGGCTGATGACTAGACTTGTGAATTTTAGGGAGTAAGTATAGTTGTTGTTTGGCAGGATCCTTAACCGTCAAATGTATTTTTGTTTGCTCAGAAATGATCCCAGATTCCACTGCTTGTTCCAAAAATTCATTAATTTCTAATTGGAAACCAGGTGTAGGATCAATCACCATTTTCATATAATGATGACGGTTGGAAAGTTGTCGAAGTCCTTCATTTACATAAAAGTCTTTATCCAAAACAACAACCGCACCCCCTTTGTCAGCAGAGATGATCACTATATCTGTATTATTTTTAAGTTGTATGAGGGCCAATTGCTCCTTTTTTGATAGATTCTGCCTCATAAAGTCCCCAGAGCCAGACTGAAAGTGTATATCTTTAATGACCGCCTGCTGAAAAACAGCTACATGTTTATCCATGGGAGGATTAAATTTAGATTTATGGAATCTGAAATCAGATGATCTTTGAGTGTCATCCATATGGTCCTGTTGTTTAAAGAATAATTTAAGATTAATCGTTCTACAGAACTCTATAATATCACTAACCATGGAACTTTCATCAATAAGAAAACCAGGAACAAAATCAAGGCCTTTATTAAGTAAGGAATATTGATCATCAGTTAAAACATGTTTTGAGATATTCAAAACATTTGTACATTGTTGAGTTACTTCACTATTGACAAGAAGAGTTCTTCTAAGTTTGTGACCCCTGTGTTTCCTACCTGCCCGGTGTTTTTGACCCCTAAAGGGGCCTCAGTTTTTCTACCCCTTTTTGCATTTGGAGAGTCACCGATGCTAGGTGTCTCAGTGTCTGTAGTTGAGGATTCTTCCCCTGATGTTATATAATTGGACCCTGTTTTTTTCAAAATAGATCTTGGTCTCTTTTTACGCAGAAAGAGACATTCTTTGTACCATGGGCAAACCTTACACCCTTGTGTGATTCAAATTGTCTGCCCTTGTCATAATCATCCTTGTCCCTTGCAAATTTATGCAACTTCTTACTTTTCAGATTGCTCTCTAGACTGGATAGTTCCTTAGACAATTTGCTCAGACAACCCTGAAAATTCGTGTGATGTTCAAACTGTTTTAAATTATTACACGTTTTTTCAACCTCATTAATATTGCCCTGTATTGTTCTCTCATAGAAAGATGCCAAGATATGAACTCTGGCCATGGCGGCCTCTTGTTGTGCATGTTGCCAATCCTTAAGCAGAATCTCATCCGGTGAACCAACCAACGGTTGGATTTTGCATCTCAATCCTCTAGGGGAAATATTTTGTACTTGGTAAGCTTTGAACAATTTATGGTGCCAAATGTTCGTTCTCAATGTTTTAATTTGTTTGCCTAATTTGAAAAATAGATTGTCACAACCGTCAACTGGATCCATGGTATCCAAAACATCCATTTCAGTGGATTCAGTACCAATTCCAAAAATTTTTAGATCATCCTTATCGGAGCAAAGACCAGATAATAAGTTTTTGAGATCCATGACAATAAGTTGCTAATAATCGGAAGAGGCGTATAGAGAAAACCAACAAAAATATATAGATCTATCTCGGTTGAGAGAGCAAATTGTAAGTATTATCCAATAAAGAACTGACAATCAGAATCACAAAAGAGTGTAAGTCCAGATATATAGAGAGACCATAGGGCAAAAGGTATATTTATATCCACGGGTATGGTATGTTAATAAAAATTTTAAGGTCAATTTATAAGTATGATATCAAAGTATATATCAAACTGAAGACCATCGAAAAGGTTTGTATTCCTCAGTTAAACCAATGACATAGATTAAACAACAAGTGTACACATAGGAGTCACTGGAAAATGAGGTAAAATGCTATAATGAGAAAACTAAACCCAGTCAGGATATGAAAAGCAAACCTGTTGCAAAAATTGATATACCTAAGTATATAATCAAACAAAGGTGTAGTGACCCTTATCAGTAAGGTAATCAATAAAGCATATAATCATTGAATCATTTAAGACTAACTGTATAGAAATTGAAGTGCCTCCACTCCTTCGAAGTGCAAAACCAGTCACAGTAGTTTCACATTTGTGAAATGAGCATGTAGTTATACAAAAATCGTTATCAAATGGTAAAACAAAAAAAAAAAAAAAAAAAAAAAAAGAAAGAAAGACAATCCTTATATATAGCAAATATTACTCAAAAAAATGTTTGGATGATAGACAATTATATTAAATTCCTGTAGAAATATAGTGATGTCTGGTCCTGTAGATCAAGCAATACTGACAATCATGACAATAGAAAATGTACCTATATATTATTGCTGCCAAAAATCAGTATAAACAGGCAGAGATGGAATTGAAAAAAGTTCAGAAGTAACCAACACGAAATGCCCTCTAAGGACTATAGAGGTTGTATGGCAGTAAGACATATAAATCATCAAAAATGATGAAATAACGTTCTAGATAACTAATAACATGCCCAGAATGGAGCAATATTTTGCCCAGAAAATCCCAAAAAATCAAGTGTCACCTAGATAACAGCCATGCAATCGATCGACACACCAATCTCAATAAAGGTCAGTTAAGAACCCAATACCTAGATAAATATCAGAAACAAATGCTTATAATAGGTATAAATATGCAATATTAGGTTGAAAAGATATATATTTAGTGATGATGAATGTCCACACATCCAAAAAAATGTATAGAATTGGTCAAGATAATCAATACAGAAAGAGTTTAATAAGAACACAATACCTTAATAAATCACAGAGACAAATATGTTCAGTTCATAATCATAGCCCTGAGAGATAAATGCAACAAAATGAATCAAGATATCAAGATATAAATGTACCAAACAGCTTATACAAGCTGAAATGAGGCTAATGTTATCCCAAAGAATCTTTGTCCTCCAAAATGACTCAATAGGCCTAAAAAAAAGAAACAAAAGCAATTCTGCTATATTATGCATATACACTCTAATATATATAATGGTTGCTGATAGACATCAAGAATATGATGAATGATAAACACATATACAAATATGTGTAAAAGGCTCCCCTAAGTGCCATAGACTAGATATCATAGATTAAGTAGCAACAAACATTTATATAAAGTGAAAATATTGTTATATGTCATACAAATGTAAAAACATTCAACTCAGTATAAATGCTGTAAAAATTACACAACAGGACTCTAGCATATAATGATCACATATATATATATATAAGCGTGGGACCTTCATGAAAATATAATCAACCTAATGTCGTTGACCTGCACAGCCACAAACAATCAGTAAGAAAATATGTCCAAGTATTCAAGAACGCGGCTAGGCCAAAAAACGGAGAATATTCCTTTGATATCAAAAATGTGAGGCACTGCTCCGAGTCCCATGCGCCAAAAAAAATAAGATGATAGTCCCAGTATGTTGTTTGTAAATTATGGTGGTACAGTACCTTTAATGATGCTGAAGCTTGAAATCAGAACAAAATAAGCTCTAAATAAGAACCGGAGTAAACAGCTAATCCAAGATGTCCCATTCGTCATTCAGTCTATCGAGTATATCTCAGCATAAGCCCCTGTCCGAACTCATAAGAAATATAGTCGCTGGCAAAACAACACCATAGAGCAACCTAAATCCGCCCAAAAATGCACAAAGCTGGAGACAGTAATAAAACTGAACTCACAGTAGTAGCATATGCAGTTCGAACTAAATTGGTAAACCGGACCGCATCATTTAAACAAAGTTAACCACCAAAAGCAGAGATCTCCTGTGGAGACAAACGACAAAAGTGTATTACAAATTCGTAATAAAACTAAACTCACAGTAGTAGCATATGCAGTTCGAACTAAATTGGTAAACCGGACCGCATCACTTAAACAAAGTTAACCACCAAAAGCAGAGATCTCCTGTGGAGACAAACGACAAAAGTGTATTACAAATTCGTATCCCGTACACTCCAAACGACCCCAGGAACAATGTCGTCAATCTGGAAATAGCACCAAACCCAAACGCTGATGAATTGAATATTCCAGATGTCAAAGATCCAAGGAAAGTAGTTGGTAAATAATCACCAACTAAACACACCAAAAATGGCTTTTCGGAATAGTTAATCCTCCATATGCCCACAGCCAGCAAGGAGAGGAAATCAATGTAACATAAAAAGAGCTAGCAGGTTAGGCTGGTGCACGGCAAGTAAGCAAGGTTGATCAACAAGTAAAAGAGCCAGCACCCAGCAGGATCCACAAAGAATAGATTTTATTTCAAAACTGAAACTAAAAATAATAAATCCATTTTATTAACATATAAAACATTTATATCTTGATATCTTGATTCATTTTGTTGCATTTATCTCTCAGGGCTATGATTACGAACTGAACATATTTGTCTCTGTGATTTATTAAGGTATTGTGTTCTTGTTAAACTCTTTCTGTATTGATTATCTTGACCAATTCTATACATTTTTTTGGATGTGTGGACATTCATCATCACTAAATATATATCTTTTCAACCTAATATTGCCTATTTATACCTATTATAAGCATTTGTTTCTGATATTTATCTAGGTATTGGGTTCTTAACTGACCTTTATTGAGATTGGTGTGTCGATCGATTGCATGGCTGTTATCTAGGTGACACACTTGATTTTTTGGATTTTCTGGGCAAAATATTGCTCCATTCTGGGCATGTTATTAGTTATCTAGAACGTTATTTCATCATTTTTGATGATTTATATGTCTTACTGCCATACAACCTCTATAGTCCTTAGAGGGCATTTAGTGTTGGTTACTTCTGAACTTTTTTCAATTCCATCTCTGCCTGTTTATACTGATTTTTGGCAGCAATAATATATAGGTACATTTTGTATTGTCATGATTGTCAGTATTGCTTGATCTACAGGGCCAGACATCACTATATTTCTACAGGAATTTAATATAATTGTCTATCATCCAAACATTTTTTTGAGTAATATTTGCTATATATGAGGATTGTCTTTTTTTTTACCATTTGATAACGATTTTTGTATAACTACATGCTCATTTCACAAATGTGAAACTACTGTGACTGGTTTTGCACTTCGAAGGAGTGGAGGCACTTCAATTTTCTATACAGTTAGTCTTAAATGATTCAATGATTATATGCTTTATTGATTACCTTACTGATAAGGGTCACTACACCACCTTTGTTTGATTATATACTTAGGTATATCAATTTTTGCAATAAGTTTGCTTTTCATATCCTGACTGGGTTTAGTTTTCTCATTATAGCATTTTACCTCATTTTCCAGTGACTCCTATGTGTACAATTGTTGTTTAATCTATGTCATTGGTTTAATTGAGGAATACAAACCTTTTCGATGGTCTTCAGTTTGATATATACTTTGATATCATACTTATAAATTGACCTTAAAATTTTTATTAACATACCATACCCGTGGATATAAATATACCTTTTGCCCTATGGTTTCTCCATATATCTGGACTTACACTCTTTTGTGATTCTGATTGTCAGTTCTTTATTGGATAATACTTACAATTTGCTCTCTCAACTGAGATAGATATATATATTTTTTGTTGGTTTTCTCTATACGCCTCTTCCGATTATTAGCAACTTATTGTCATGGATCTCAAAAACTTATTATCTGGTCTTTGCTCCGATAAGGATGATCTAAAAAATTTTGGAATTGGTACTGAATCCACTGAAATGGATGTTTTGGATACCATGGATCCAGTTGACGGTTGTGACAATCTATTTTTCAAATCAGGCAAACAAATTAAAACATTGAGAACGAACATTTGGCACCATAAATTGTTCAAAGCTTACCAAGTACAAAATATTTCCCCTAGAGGATTGAGATGCAAAATCCAACCGTTGGTTGGTTCACCGGATGAGATTCTGCTTAAGGATTGGCAACATGCACAACAAGAGGCCGCCATGGCCAGAGTTCATATCTTGGCATCTTTCTATGAGAGAACAATACAGGGCAATATTAATGAGGTTGAAAAAACATGTAATAATTTAAAACAGTTTGAACATCACACAAATTTTCAGGGTTGTCTGAGCAAATTGTCTAAGGAACTATCCAGTCTAGAGAGCAATCTGAAAAGTAAGAAGTTGCATAAATTTGCAAGGGACAAGGATGATTATGACAAGGGCAGACAATTTGAATCACACAAGGGTGTAAGGTTTGCCCATGGTACAAAGAATGTCTCTTTCACACGTAAAAAGAGACCAAGATCTATTTTGAAAAAAACAGGGTCCAATTATATAACATCAGGGGAAGAATCCTCAACTACAGACACAGACACCTAGCATCGGTGACTCTCCAAATGCAAAAAGGGGTAGAAAAACTGAGGCCCCTTTAGGGGTCAAAAACACCGGGCAGGTAGGAAACACAGGGGTCACAAACTTAGAAGAACTCTTCTTGTCAATAGTGAAGTAACTCAACAATGTACAAATGTTTTGAATATCTCAAAACATGTTTTAACTGATGATCAATATTCCTTACTTAATAAAGGCCTTGGTTTTGTTCCTGGTTTTCTTATTGATGAAAGTTCCATGGTTAGTGATATTATAGAGTTCTGTAGAAAGATTAATCTTAAATTATTCTTTAAACAACAGGACCATATGGATGACACTCAAAGATCATCTGATTTCAGATTCCATAAATCTAAATTTAATCCTCCCATGGATAAACATGTAGCTGTTTTTCAGCAGGCGGTCATTAAAGATATACACTTTCAGTCTGGCTCTGGGGACTTTATGAGGCAGAATCTATCAAAAAAGGAGCAATTGGCCCTCATACAACTTAAAAATAATACAGATATAGTGATCATCTCTGCTGACAAAGGGGGTGCGGTTGTTTTGGATAAAGACTTTTATGTAAATGAAGGACTTCGACAACTTTCCAACCGTCATCATTACATGAAAATGGTGATTGATCCTACACCTGGTTTCCAATTAGAAATTAATGAATTTTTGGAACAAGCAGTGGAATCTGGGATCATTTCTGAGCAAACAAAAATACATTTGACGGTTAAGGATCCTGCCAAACAACAACTATACTTACTCCCTAAAATTCACAAGTCTAGTCATCAGCCACCAGGCAGACCAATTGTTTCTGGTATCGGATCACTTACTGAACCTTTATCTGTGTTCCTAACTGATAAATTGAAACCTTTGTTATCATATGTTCGGGCCAGAATCCAGGATACAACAGAATTTCTGCAGATTGTTTCTGAAACCCAACTGGAGCCAGCTTGGTTAATGTGTACTCTTGATGTGTCCTCTTTGTATACCAGTATCCCACATTGGGCGGGTCTTATGGCCTTGGAGTTTTGGTTGAATAAATCTAACTTATACCCCCCCGGGATGAATACATTATTATTATGTATGGTGGAACACATTCTCACCAAGAATGTCTTTTATTTCCAGCAAGACTGCTATTGGCAACTGCAAGGCATGGCCATGGGTGCATCTTTTGCACCCATTTATGCAGACCTCTTCATGGGATACATTGAGGAACAAATTATATATGATCCCATGCACAATATATATCTACCAGATATGGATATATGGAGGAGATACCTGGACGACTGTTGGCTTGTATGGAAAGGGGGTCAAGAATACCTCCAAGAATTTATTGAACATTTGAACAGTAACATTTGGGGTATTGTATTTACTGTGGAATTTAATATGAATGAAATCAACTTTCTGGACGTTCACCTTACAAGGCAGTTTGATAATACATTGAAAACATCTATTCCCAGAAAGTTTCCACAGTACAATACTCTATTGCATGCGGCAAGTCATCATCCCAAACACATCATTAGGAATATACCAAAATCCCAATTTGTACGCATTAAAAGAATTTGTTCTTCAAATGACGACTTCAATAAGCAACAAATGGAGTTAACCAATAGATTTTTGTCCAGGGGCTATTCTCCTCAAACTACTGATTCAGCTATCCAATTCAGTCATACTAAATCCAGGGATGCCCTTCTTCAATATAATACCAGGCCCAAGAACCAGGATTTTGATCTATGCAGATTTGTCACGACCTATGGCAGAAACAGTGGGCACTTAGTTAACATCATCAACAACCATTGGAATATACTATATTCACATCCCCTTTTGTCAGATCATTTGGGAGAACGATGCTATTTTTCATATAGAAAAGGTAAAACACTAGGTTCATTATTCTCCCACTACAAAAGAACTACAGCAATGCAAGATCAGCCTATACAAAGAACACTCACTGGTGATAAACTTATAGGTATCTACCCATGTGGACACTGCAGTTTTTGTAGTTATATTTTCAAAACAACCAGTTTTACCAGTAAAAATACCGGACAAATATATAACATTCAGTTTTTTGGCAATTGTAGCTCGGACTGATAATATATCTTGCTACATGCACATGCCAGGCATTTTACATTGGCCAAACATCTAGACAATTTCAGATAGGATTTCTGAACATCTTGGAGATATCAGGAATAAGAGACTGACTAATGCACTATATAGACATTCCATTAAGCATCACACAGCAAAATTTTCTTTTATTATCATTGATTGCATCACAGGAAATCGATCATTCAAAACAGGCTGGCATGAAATTTTAAATGCTAAAGAAAAAAGATGGATTATTAAACTTGGGGGACTCTTCCCGCCGGGACTAAATGACAAATTATGATTAATACTTCTAGGTTAATGACATATGTATGACTCCTGGTTAACTACATAACCTTCTGCATTCCATTATATAAACTATTTTGGTCCAGGCACATCTGCATTCAGATGTATAGCACATTTCTGGATTTATTATTTTTAGTTTCAGTTTTGAAATAAAATCTATTCTTTGTGGATCCTCCTGGGTGCTGGCTCTTTTACTTGTTGATCAACCTTGCTTACTTGCCGTGCACCAGCCTAACTTGCTAGCTCTTTTTATGTTACATTATTACCTCCTCCTCTGCCCCTGGAGGAGGGTTCTCCACATGTGTCCTGAAAGGCTCCTTGGGCTTTATGGAACCACATCTTTCCTCCCCTTTAGCCTTGAGGGTAAGGCCGAATAGGGGTGGAAAAACAGACTCCGACAGCAGAGTCTTTCCCTGCTGTTCACACCTGGTCAATGTTTCCTTTACCTTAGGCCCAAACAAGGATGAGTCATCAAACGGGGTATTTACGAATGAAGACTTGAAGGGCTCCGAGAAGGAACAGAGGCACATCCAGGCATGCCTACGAAGAGCAATTCCTGATCCTGCAGTTCTACTCGAACCGTCTGCTGCATATATGAGATGCATGGACAAGCTCACTATGGAATTAAGGGTAGCAAGCTGGGCAGAAACTTTGTCAGAGACTCCTGCAGCACCCTGAAGAGCATCTCCCAACTCCTTAAGGAGATCTCTTTGCAGTCTGGTGAAATGGGTCAGATTGTTCAGTGATCGAAGTGTGAAAGTTGATGAACTGAACATGCGTTTCCCATAACTATCCATGATCCTAGAATCTCTGTTAGGCGGATGGACAGACGCGGAGGTTTCAGACAATTCCTTCTTGGTGGCTGCTGCCACCACCATGACATCAACAGGGACTCAAGACAGGAAAATTTTACCCACTGGGGCAGAGATAAACTTATTCGGCCTCCGAGGGACAGGCTCCATGGTCTCTAGACTCCCATGCCGTACGAGAGACCAATTGCATAAGCTCATCGTAGGGTGGAGACACCCAGGAGGTGGAAGGTTGAGACCCATAAGCCTTCAGGAGAACCTACTCATCCTCAGTAGGGTTTTTAGATTGCCAATCATCCCTCTGTCTAAGGATCTCAAGGATCTCCGTAAAGGAGATGTCCTCAGAGGGGGATCGAGGGGACCCTTCTGACTCAACCAAGTCAGTGTCAGATGTCAATGACTCCTGTGGGGAATCCAAGTGCCTCCTCTTGCACACACTCTTTCTGGGAACTTCCTCAGTGGGAGCCTCTGGGTAAGTCTCAGAAGAGCAGGGGGCGTCTAGTGGGGCTACCAGAGGCTCTGGGTCTCTCTGTTTGGGGTGGCCGATGGAAGCAGACACTTTAGGGGAAGAACAGGCCAGACCTGGCGATGAGGAAGTCTTAGGAGACCATACTCGCCTCATGGCTTCGAAGGCGTCACAGCTCCGACGAGGAGTCGATGGACCCGAAGGAACAGTGATCCCCTCCCGCACCGATGCCATGGGCTCAAAGCCTGAGGTAGGAGTCGACCTCACCCGCAGAGGCCCCGAGAGGAAGAGTCGGCACTGACAGGTCAGTGCGACTATCCTCCCCGGACCCAACCGGAGAGTATCAGCACCTAGAGTCCCCAGTCAGTGCCGAGGACATCCAAGTAGATGGAGCCGATGACATTGGAACAGGTGCCGGCTCCAAGGGTTCTACAACCATCAGGTCGGCCTTCTCCGGCTCCGAAAAACTGATATGGCTCGGAGGAGGAGCAGTCAGTTACTGGTAGTGGTCTTTGGTTCAGAAGCCTGGGTCAGAACAGACAGCATTTTAGCTAGGCCTGGTGCCTTTAAGAGCTTCTGTACCAGTTGGTCCATGTCCGAATCCGAAAGGCTAGCAGAGTACCTGGAGGAATGCACCGATGGTGCAAAATAGAGACGGAGATTCGGAGACCGGTTCCAAGGCAGTGTCCTGGGTCCGAAAGGAAAAGACTGTCTGCTCCGAAGGCAGTGGAACCGAAGTCGCAGCAAGTTCCACTTTCTTAGACTTTTTTGACTTGGAGTCTGAGGAGGATTTGGAGGACTTTGATGACTTGCTGGCTCCACATCCTGGTCAGTCAAAGCTTCCACAAAGGCGTGCTTAAGAAGACCCCGATCCATGAGCTTTCTCTTCCTCTCAGCAAGCACCCTCGTAGAAAAGGAGTGGCAGATACTGCAGGACTGTGCACCTCACCCAGACAAACACATTGAACATGTCCGTCTGTAACAGACATCATCTTTCCGCAGTCTGGACATTTTTTGAAACCAGACTTTGGATGTCTGTCTATCTTCCGACATAACATTAGACAATAGCAAACTCTATCACCACTGTAAACAAGTATAACAACTAAGCAATTATTTTAGAAAAGGCACATACAATATTAAACAACGCCCAAAAGGCCACACTATAGATTTATATATATATATATATATATATATATATATATATATATATATATATATACACACACACACACACATATATATATATATATATATATATATATATACGGGTCTATATGACTTGGTCGACAGTTCATATGATCGACTGTTTATTTGGTCGACAGTTCATTTGATCGAGCATTTTAGGTGGGGGGGTTTCACCCCCCACACTCCCCCTAACTATATATATCAACTCCAGGGTCACACAACATTGGGGAAGGGGGCAAATGCTTGTCGATCATATGAACTGTCGACCAAGTCATATAGACCCATATATATATATATATATATATATATATATATATATATATATATATATATATACACACACACATATATATATATATATATATATATATATATATATATATATACATATATATAAAAACAAGAAATTAACTGTAAATTTAGTTGATAATACCTAACTACAGAACTACGCTAAAACTACACTACTAAAGGCCACAGCAAACACTAGCAACGAACGGCCACAAAAAATAACTAGGCCAAAAAAAAAATAGTAATATATGGATAAGGGAAATACTAAGCAACAGTCTAAATATGAATATACAAGAAACTTTTAAGAAAAACTTGCTAATTCGTTGAATAAAGTCCCGAGCAGAGCTAGAAACCAAGAGATTAGTGCTGCAGCAAACCAGATCTGAGGTAATTCCAGCAGTGCATCTTGGGATAAGGGGCTTGGTCTTGAGCTACTGGTAATCTTTGAGCTTTGCTAAATGGCCGTGTCGGAGCAGAGGATCGGCTCCGAACCCATCAGTGAAGAATGAACGTCGAGATTGAACAACTTCACATAAATACTTATTAGTTTAAAAGTACTTAAGAAAGTTAGTTTTCAGAAGTAAAAAAGTAATGTGAAGCTTTTTCCATGAAAGGAACTATTTTTCCCAGCAATGCAACAATATTACATGACCTTTGATCCTTGAAAGGCCACAAAGGAAAACTCATCTCTGTTGCAGGAGAGCTCTGATGGACTTATTTGACATTTTTTGACCGGGTTGGCCCGACTGGGCAGGTGCCCTTTTTCAGCACCGACCCGAGGAGAAAAGCTCCAAAAAAAAAAGTTAAAGTATAAAGAACGCACAAATATGTACAAGATAATAACAGTCAAGGTTCAATTAAACACTTAAGCAAAAGTAAGTGTACAAATAGTGCTTCTATTTTACAGGTGAAATTGGTACACCTTGTTTGCTGTAGCATAGACTAGATCCAGGCCTGCTGAATCTAGCTTTGTTTGTATAACTTGAGCACTAATCCAGGCATTATTTAAAGTATTCAATTGTATTTATTACTGCTTGGTAGTAACTTGATTAAAGTGTAGCTATCATTCTAAGTCTTTTGGATTAAGCACTTGGGCTTCAGACCAGTTGTTTTACATTAGGAAGGTTTGTGGCCTGCACTGTGGTGGCAGGACAGGTAGCTTACATCCTTCAAAGGTGGGAACTGCTGATTCAGGGCTCAGTGTCTGTTATTCTAAAAGTGTATTAGTTCTGGTTTAAGCACTTAGGCTTCAGGCCAGTTATTTTACATTAAGAAGGTTCGTGGTCTGCACTCCTGTGGGAGGAGAGGCTGGACTCTACCCTTCTAAGCTGGGAATTTCTGGTTAAAGGCTTATAGTGCCTTCATATTTGAACTGTTTCTTACTGAAATTGGTACACCTTGACTGCTGCAGCATAGACTAGATCCAGGCCTGCTGAATCTAGCTTTGTTTGTATGCTTGTTGTTTGTTTGCTGGTTATTTCCCTGAAATGCTAATTCCACCTAAAACGCGGCTTTTCAGCGCTTCTTTGGATCCCTAGTGATATCTGAATTGCTTACTGTACTTATTTCCTTGTTTCACTTGAAAGAAAGTTACTGTTTGTTGTTTTTGCATTTAAGTTACCTGGCACTTGCTCACTAAAGCAATTATATAAGTCAGCACTAAAAAATAAAAAGCACTACACCCTCACAAACTCCCCTTGAGTACCTTGTTCCCCATTGGCCCTTTTTTTTCAATTATAAAGGAATTCCCAATACTATTCTAGCATGTCCAAAGGTCGGTTGTCAATCTCCTCACTGGTCCAGCTGGTGAATCTGGGAATCTTGAGGCAATGTTACAACTGCCTCGTGTACACAGACGACCCTCACCTCCTCCCAACAAATTCCAACACATGTGAGAGATGCAACCATATAGCCAAACTGGAGGCTAAGCTCTCTCAACTCAGTACTGGCTTAACCAGTCAGGAGGAGAAGGAAACCACACTCGCTACAATTCCAGTCTCACACAGACCTACCACGACAGCAAACCAAACACACAAAAACATACTCGGAGGCTCTAAATAAAAATCTGCCTAAGCAGCAGAGACCTCCAAAGCAGACACCCAAGCAACCGCTACCCCAAAACAAAACACGTGCAACACATTGCTCACAAAGCCAATGTGCCGAACAGTGTCAGCCCTTAAGGCTAAACAACACACCTGATACACTTGTAATAGGTGACTCTATCGTCAGGCACATTGACGTCCCGCTCACCAGGCTGAACAAGAAGGCCACGGTGAGCTGCCTGTCGGGCGCTAGGATCTGCCACAACACAAGCACTCAGGTCACTCCAAGGCAAGTACAAATATGACTCAGTCATTGTCCATGCTGGTGTGAATGACCTGAGACGTACCTCCCTGGACTACATGAAAAGAGACATAGAGGAGCTCTCTCAGCATGTAGCCCAGGCCGGTATGACTCTGACCTTGAGTAGCATCTTACCCTCACCAAGAATGATGCCACAATATGAAGACAAGATGATCAATTTCAACAACTGGCTTAAGTATTGGTGTCATTCAAAGGGGATCCAATGCCTGTCAGCCTGGGATGACATGCTCGACAAGCCACGATGCTTCGCTAGGGACGGCTTGCACCTGTCACCCCTGGGCTTTCGGATATTGGCAAAGGCTCTTGCCACCCCCATAGTACCTTTTTTAGGCAAGGCTCAAAAGACAAAATCACCTCCATAGGTATCACAAGGGATAAGAAACTAAGAGTAATGCTACTCAACGCCAGAAGTCTAAACCTCAAGATGCACGCACTCAAAACTCTCTTTAGCATGGAGAACATCGATATCTGTGCAGTAACAGAAACCTGGTTCAAGGCTCCCGAGAGCACCCCAGCACTACCAGGTTATACCTCATACCATGCTTTTCGGCCCCAAAACTTGGACCGAATCACAAAAGGAGGGGGAGTATCAATATTCGTCAAAGATACCCACACCTCCAGGTTGGTGGCACAGCACGAAGCATCAGAGACCATCCATGTGCAACTAACAGCGGGTAAAACTGCCTTCCAGTTTATAGCCTGCTACAGACCACCCTCCCAAACCCAGGAACCCCACTCAGCCTTCCTGAGAACACTGGAAGATATGAAGGTCTCTCCAAACACCATTATATTGGGCGACTTCAACTACCCAAACATAGACTGGGAGCATTACTCTAGCTCCAACACCCTAGCCCAAAGATTCCTAAACTCAAATGCTATGGAACAACTTGTTATCACTCCCACAAGAGGGGAAAACATACTGGACCTGATCATCACCAACATGGGGACTCTATGCTCCAGACCAGAGGTGTATCCCTCACTGGTAAGATCAGACCATAAACTAATCTCACTGGATATTCACATCCCGGCCCCACCCCCTGCCCAGAAAACCACAGTGAAAAACTTCTCTAAAGCAAATTTTACACTCCTCAAAACAGAGGTGGAATCCTTCAAAGCCCCCGGGCCTGTGGAAAATACGGCCCAGACCGCAGAATCCTTTATAAACGCATTCTATGAACACCTTCAGGAATGCATGGATCATGCAATCCCGAATAAAACCAAGACCCAATCCTCCAAAGGCAGACGTCCTGTCTGGTGGACCCCAGCCATAAACAAACTATACAACAGAAGGAGGAAGCTACTACAGAGCAAAATCCCAAAAAGGGAAGGCATCTCTGATCAGTATTAGCAAAAAACTACGGGCACTCATAAAATCGTCTAGGGCCAGCTTCGAGAGAAAAATTGCACAGGACACTAAGGATAATCACAAGGCTTTCTTTAGTTATGTTAGGAACCTGGGTGGGAATTCCCAGATATGCTCAGAATTAGTCCAAAATGACAAAAAATACACCGAACCCACAGACATTGCCAACATCCTAGCTGACAGGTTCAGCACAAACCCCCCCACCACCACCAAAAGGGCAAATATCTATCCCAGCAGAGTACTACCACCCTGGCATCGCAGATGCTCAGGTTAGAGCCGCCCTCTCCAAAGCAAAAAACACAGCATCAATGGGACCAGACGGTGTCCCGGGCTGCATCCTACATGAACTCCAAGAAGAGCTAAACCCAAACATAAAACTACTGTTCAATCTCAGCCTTACTACAGGATATGTACCCAAAGAGTGGCGTACAGCAACAGTGGTCCCTTTCCACAAAGGTGGTGCCTCAACGGATCCTGGAAGCTATCGCCCCATAAGCCTGACTAGCTTGGTCTGCAAAGCTATGGAAAGGATCATCATGGACCTCATAAATAAAGATACTGGGGACCTACAGACACTGGATCCTACCCAGTTTGGCTTTAAGGGCAGATCTTGCCTCTTAAACCTGGTCAATTCCTTTGAAACAGTCACCAAGGCCATTGACAAGGGGAAGGTGGTCCACACAGCCTACCTGGACCTCGCAAAAGCCTTCGATACAATACCCCACTCTGGCATTATAGATAAGCTCACCAGCTTAAATATAAACCCCTATGTCACTAGATGGGTTGCAAACTGGCTCAAGGACAGAACCCCCATGGTTAGAATTGCTGGAACCATGTCAGACTCCAAACCAGTTACAAGTGGCGTCCCACAAGGCTCAGTCCTGGGACCTCTCTTGTTCAGTATATATTTCTCGGAGGTACAGGCCAACATGAAAGGACTGTGGCTGACCAAGTTCGCAGACGACTGCAAACTGGGCACCATGATTGACTCTCCAGCCGACACAAGCATCCTCCAAAAGGGCCTCATAAAAACAGACAACTGGTGCCAGAGCCATGGCCTCAAGCTAAATGCCGAAAAGAGCATAATCATCTCCCCTTTGGCAAAAACAAAGTGCCCACAAATTACCACATAGGTGGTAATCCATTAAGTACGGAAGAATTAATTAGGGACCTGGGGACCCAAGTTGATAGCAATCTCTCATTTGACAACCACGTGGCCAAAGTGGTTAGAAAAATATTTTATATAGCCCACCTAATGAAGGGATTCACATCTAGGTCAGGGGAGGTCATCGTGCCTCTTTACTCATCCCTCATCAGGCCCATAATTGAATACAATGCCCCTTTTGGGATTTACCTTACCAGACACCTGCAGCAACTGGAAAGACCCCAAAAGTACCTCACCAAGAGGATCAAAGGGCTCAAACAGATGCCATATGCTGCCCGGTTAAAGAAACTCCAGCTCTACTCAGTGGCATACTGCCTGCTCAGAGGCGATCTGTGCCTGACGTATAAAGCCATGTCCAACCAGGAATTGATGGACATGCTGTACCTCAGAAAATCCAAATCCCATCGAGCTACACGCTCGAGAGACTTGAACCTCAGCACTAAAATAAATAGGACATGCTGGAGGGACAGATTCATAACCCAGAGGCTCCCTTCACTCTGGAATAAAATCCCAGTCCAGGTTAGGCAGAGTCCCTCATTGACTCTCTTCAAGAGGAATCTTGATGAGTGGATGGGAGAGCGTAGGTTTACCCCGGGTATCACTTCTGTGTCACTGTTAGACAGAGGCACAGTATACTAACCTCGAAAATGGGCATAGCAAAATTAATTTAAAATGGGTGGCGAAAGCCAAACACACTCTGGCTAGGCTTATAAATGCCCTAGGGCAGATAGCCTAGTATGAACCTATGAACAGATGAGTGAGTTACTCCATACCTGTAGTCACATAGTAATAGTAATGGTAATTGATAAATACTCAAAAATGACTATGTCATAGTAAGATTACCGGACAAGAACAGGCAGAAAGAAGGTAATATAGTAGAAGGGAAAAGGAAAATAAGAAGGGTTTATTAAGTAGAGTCCTTGCAGGAGCGAGTGCTACAGTGAATTCTTAAGTGTGTGTGTGTGTGTGTGTGTGTGGGGGGGGGGGGGTGTTCCAAAGAGAGTCAACTGAGTAACTATAGAAAAGTTTACCAATGCTTTTATTGGGTTTATAGAACTGCAGGAGGAGTTTATCAGAGCTGTGGAGAGTATGGTTTGGAATGTAAGGTGAGATTATATTGGAGAGAGCAGGACATGAGATGGATTTTCTTTATGATAGAGTGAGTTAAAGTAAGTTGAGGCAGTAGGAGCTGGTGAGGCAATTCTAGCCATTGCAGGTATTTTAGTGATAGACAGTGATGTGAGTTGTAAGGCTGGTTAGCAGCACATCTAGCTATTTTATTGTAGGTGGACTCAGTTTTTTTAGATTTGTTTGGATATTAAAGATGAGGTGGCATATAGTAGACGGGTTTTTGTTAGAGTGATTTTAGATTTTTCAAGAATTTTTGTTTCTATACAGCAAGCCACGCTTCTGATGAGTTTTCTTGGAGGTTTGGATGTGGAGATCAAATTTTAATTGGCATCAAAAATGACCACAAGTAGTGTGGGGTTCAACTTTGATAATTGTGTTGTCAAGGGAATAGACAGTAAAGGTAGATTTGAGGTGTTGGGAGAAATTTTGGGAGGAAAAGTAGGAGTTTGGTTTTATTTGGATTAAGGAGGAGTTGATTTGATATTAGAAATTGTTCTAGTGAGTGCAGAGATTATTGGGTAAGGTGAAGTAGATCAGAGATTTTCAGAGGTGGTAATAACTGTAGAATTGCCAGCATATTGAATTAGGAGGAGTTAGGACAGGAGAGATGGAGATTATTTGTGAAAATATTGAATAGAAAGGGAGCAAGGATGGAACCTTGGGGAACCCCTGTCTGAACTTGGAGGAAGGTTGCACATAACCATCTTACACACTGAAATCTATGGGAAAGGTATCTGAAGAACCAGGAGAGAGTGAAGGTGGAGAAGTTGAGATCAGAGAGTTTAGACAGAAGTAAATTATGGGAGGCAATATCCAAGGCTTTAGAAAGATCGAGTAACAGGCATGATACTAGTTTATTGTCTCTAAAATTACAGATAAATTGGGTAAAGGATATTAGAGTTGTGGAAGTACTATGGTTAGGGAGAAATCATGTTGGGTTGGGGTGAGGAGATTTTCTTTTAGAAGATGAGCTAGGATCCGTTTGTGGATGCATTTTTCAAAAATCTTTGATAGTGGGGAAAGAATAGTGATTGATATAAAATTAGAGGGGTCAATGGAGTTTCCATTTTTATGAAGGGGAATGATACATAATTTTTTTCCAGATTTCAAGCACAGTATTTTCTTGAATAGATCGGTTGATTAATATGGAGATTGGGGTATGCAATGCTATGTGTTGCTAGCTTAAGGAAAAAAGGAAGTAAGTTGTCAGCTGATGGGGAGCATGTTTTAATTTTACTGAGCAGAGATCTAATATAGTCTGTCAGAGCTAGTTTAAGAGAGAATGCAGTGCTAAGAGAGGCGGGGGGGCAGAAAAATTGGTATCAGTGTCTTTGACTAATTTCTGAATGGAGTCAATGAAAAGGGAGGAGTTCAGAAATGTAGCAGTGTCTGGGGCAGAGCTATCAGAGGAAGGGTTGGGGGCAGAGGGTTTACCAGAGTGGAGAAGCCTGGAGATGGTAGACCAGAATTTTCTGGTGTCAGAGTGGAGGTTTTCTTGAGGTTTTAAGTAAATTTTTTTTTTTTTTTTTTTTTTTAATCAATGTTAACTTGCTTTTTAGTTTGATTACGGAGTTCCTTATATTTTTGAAGGTTAGAATTAGATTTATTTTTTTGCCAATTTCTCCAGGCAATGTCTCTTGTGCATAATATAACGAGTATTAGTGGCAAGTCAAGGTATATAGTTGGTTCTAGTTCTGATTTTTCTGACTTGGGCCAAGGAATTTAGAATATTTAGGAAGATGCTACTAAATTTTAGAACAGCTTCCACTAGGGAGAGGTCATGAAGGAAAGACAGTTTATTGAAGATTGTGTGTTATTAATGGTTACAGAGTTAACATTTCAGAGTTTACGACAGTCTTTGCAGAGCTGAGATTTGGAGAAAGATGGGAAGTGTCACTGTATAAAGGTGGGGTGATGGTCACTAAGGGAGTCAGGTAGAGTGGAGGGATTACGGTAGAACTGAGGGTTGGAAGAGAGGATCCGATCAAGTGTGCTACCTGTATGAGAGTTATTTAGTCGAGTGAGGGTGTTGATCATTTGGGTGAAGCCATAAAGATTAATGCTTGTTTTAGTAGCATTGCTGGAGGGAGAGAGGACCAATCAATGTTGACATCAACCAGTATGATAGTTTTGTAGGAGATAGTTTGAGAGATCCAAGCTAGAAAGTGTTTCAGACTAGGGATGTTGTTACCTGGGGATATGTAGATTGAAGCAATGGTTATGGTTTTGTGAATATTCAGCTTGCAGTTAACTATGAGGATTTCAGCTGGGTAGAGGTTTGGAGGGGAGATAAAGGGTGTACGGAGAGATGTTCGGAGTACAATATGGCTATCCCACTTCCTTTCTTTGATATTCTATCTTGTCGTATTATGTTGTGGCCAGGTGGTGGAATTTCTTTATCAGATACCTGAGGTTTAAGCCAGGTTTCTGAGAGAGTGAGTATGTCAGGTCAGTTGTCACCCAAGCCTGATTTCTCGAGCCAACTAATAGGTTGGGTGAGTGGGAGCTGCCCTAAAAGCTTTGGAAGCTGGCTGGCTGTTACACCCTAAGCAGGATATAACTCACATACCTATGGATACTGCAGCATGAATAGGTTCATAGGTAAGTACTAGGTAATTGGCCCTAGGGCATAATTAAGCCTAGCCAAAATGTTTCGCCTCCCATGAGGTTTAGTTACCTGTGCTTCTGTCGAGCAGGGCCAAAGAAGTGATTCCCGGGGCGAATTTCCTGTTTCCCATCCACTCATCAAGATTCCTCTTGAAGAGCGCCAGTGAGGGGGCTCTGCCTCACATATATGGGGACCTTATTCCAGAGCAAGAGGAGTCTCTGGGACACGAATCTGTCCCTCCAACAAGTTGTGTTTATTGTTGCTGTCAGGTTAACGTCCCTTGAGCGTGTAACTCTGGTGGATTGGGTTTTCCTTAGGTGGAGCATTTCCAGCAATTCGGGGTTTGCCATAGCCTTGTATGTTAGGCATAGGTCACCTCTGAGTAGTCGGTACACTACAGAGTTTAGCTCGAGTTTTTTTAGCCTTGTGGCATAGGGCATGTGTTTAAGGCCCGTTATCCTCTTTGTGAGGTACTTTTGAGGCCTCTCCAGTTGCAGATGTCTTGTAAGGTACGTCCAGAATGGGGCTTTGTACTCAATTACGGGTCTAATGAGTGATGAGTAGAGGGGGACAATAACTTCCTTATTCCTAGATGCAAACCCCTTTGTGATAAGATGGGCAATGTAGAAGGATTTTCTAACCACTTTAGAGATGTGGTTGTCGAAGGAGAGGTTACTATCATCGTGTCCCTAGGTCTCTTATCGCACTCTGTGATAAGTGGGCTGCCACCTATGTTGTAATTCATTGGTACTTGGTTTTTCCCAAAAGGTATGACAATGCACTTTTTGGCATTTAACTTGAGGCCGTGATTTTGGAACCACATATCTGTATCAGTGAGACCCCTCTGAAGGATGTCTACATCAGTAGGAGTCAATTATGATGCCCAGTTTGCAGTCATCTGCAAACTTTGTTAGCCATAATCCCTCAGTGTTTGCTTGTACCTCGGAGAAATAGATGCCAAACAGGAGGGGTCCGAATACTGAGCCCTGTTGTACTCCACTAGTCACAGGTTTGGAGTCCGATCTAGTGTTCCCTATTCTCACCAAATGGGTTCTATGCGTGAGCCAGTTGACAACCCATCTTGTTACGTAGGGGTTTATTATGTTTAGGTTAGTGAGTTTGTCTTTAATTCCCGAGTGGGGAATGGAATCAAAGGCCTTGGCAAAATCAAGGTATGCTGTATGGACCACCTTCCCTTCATCTATTGCCTCAGTGACCTGTTCGAAAAAGTCAACTAGATTGAGGAGACATGACCGTCCCTTTACAAACCCAAACTGGGTAGGGTCTAGAGTTTGTAGGTTCCCGATGTCTTTGTTTATGAGTTCCATGATGATGCACTCCATGGCCTTACAAACTAGGCTTGTCAGGCTGATGGGGCAGTAGTTCCCAGGGACAGTGGTGGCACCTCCTTAGTGGAGTGGGATGACTGTTGCCATGCACCACTCTATGGGCACATAACCTGAGGTGAGGCTGTGGTTAAACATGGTATTAAGGTGCGGGATTAATTTGTTTTGGAGTTCATGTATCACGCAGCCTGGGATGCTGTCAGGTCCCATGGATGCTGTGTCTTTTGCCTTGGAGAGTGCTATTTTCACATGGGTGTCTGTGACTTCAGGGGCAGCACAATCGTCTTGGTATGGGTATGGGTCCAGTGGTGAGGGTGGGGTAAAGTTTGCACTGAACCTTTCTGCCAATACATTGGCGATATCAGTTGGTTCCGTGACTTTTGAACCATTATGCTGTAGCTCAGAGCAGATCTGAGTATTGCAGTTTAGGCTCCTGACAGAGCTAAAAATACCTTGTGGTTGTCTTTGGTGTCTGTTGCGATTTTTCTTTCAAAGTTCGCCTTAGAGGTTTTAATGAGGGTTCTTAGCTTTTTGCTAAGGTTGGTCAGGGATCCCTTCCATTCCTAGGTTTTTACTATTTTTTTGTAATAATTTCTTCCTTCTGTTACAGAGCTTATTTATGGCCAGGGTCCACCAGACTGGTTTCCTCTGTTTGGAGGAATGGGTCTTGGTCTTGTTTGGGATAGCACTGTCCATGCACTCATGTAAATGCTTGTAGAGTGCTTTTGTGTAGGATACAGCAGATTCAATCATATTTACATTCTGCGTGGGAGTAAAAATTTGCCAGCTCTGTCTTGAGTAGCATAAAGTTTGCTTTGGAGAAGTTTTTTACTGTGGTTTCCCTGGAAGAGGGTGAGGGTGGTATATGGATATCTAGGGTGATGAGTTTATGGTCTGATCTGACCAATGAGGAATTTACCACAGGTGTGGAGCATTTATCCCCCATGCTAGTGATAACCAGGTCCAGTATATTGTTACCGCTCGTGGGGGTGCTAATAAGCTGGTCCAGGGCATTTGAGTTTATATATTTGAGGAAGTGCTGAGCAAAGGTATTAGTGCTTCCGTAGTTTTCCCAGTTAATGTTGGGGTAATTGAAATTACCCAGTACAAGTGCGTTCAGTTGGACCTTCATGTTTTCCAGTATCTCGAGGAACAAGAAATGGGCGTCTTGGGTCAGGGATGGTGATCTGTAGCAAGCTACAATCTGAATTGCAGTTTTGCCCAGTGTAAGTTGCACTTGGATGATCTCCGAGGCATCATACTTTGCAACCAGTTTGGAGGTGTGATTATCCTTGATGAATATGGATACGCCTCCTCCCTTTGTATTTCGGTCCGGGTTTCGTGGCCGAAATGTGTGATACGAGTTGTAGCCTGGTATTGCTGGGGTGCTCTCTTAAGCCTTGAACCAGGTCTCTGTTACTGCACAAATATCGATGCTCTCCATATTGAGGAGTGCCTCGAGAGAGTGCATTTTGAGGTTTAAACTCCTAGCGTTGAGCAGCATGACCCTCAGTTTTTTGTCGCTGGTACTTGTTATGGCGGTGGATTTTTCTTTTGAGCCTTGCCTAAAAAAAGGCACTATGGGGATGGCAAGAGCCTTTGACAGTATCCTGAATCCCAGGGGTGACAGGTACAAGCCATCTCAGGCAGACAGATATTGGCTCCCCTTTGAATAACACCAGAAACAGCCAATTGTTGAAATGTATCATTTTTTCTTGTACTGAGGTATCATTCTTGGTGAGGGTAAGATGCCACTCAGGGTAAGGGTTGTACCTGCCTTGGTAACATGATCAGCGAGCTCTTCTAAGTCTCTTTTCATGTAGTCCAGGGAGGTACGTTTCAGGTCATTCACACCAACATAGACAATGACATGTCATGGAGTGCCCTGAGTGCGTGGGGTAATGTGGTGGATTCTGGCACCCGACAAGCACCTGACTGTGACCTTCTCTTTGTTCAGCCTGGTGAGAGGGACATCTGTGTGCCTGACTATGGAGTCACCTATTACCAAGTGTGTTAGGTATGGTGTTTTGCCTTAAGGGCTGTGGTTGTCTGGTACACTGGTTTTGGAGGTTGTGTGTTGATTTCAGTGTGTTAGTGGGTGTAGGTTGCTTGCGTGTCTGCTTTAGAGGTCTCTGCTGTTTCTGCAGGTTTTTATTTAGAGCCTCCGAATATGTCTGTGTATCTATGTGTGGGGTTTGCAGTTGCATGTTTGGTGGGTCTATGTGCAGTAAGTGGGGTGTAGCAGGTTGGTAACTTCTCCTCCTGTCAAATCCAGTCGTGGCTGGAGAGAGCTTTGCCTTAAGTTTGGCTATGTAAGTGCATCTCTCGCAGATTTTGGTGTCGTGTGGTAGGAGGAGAGGGTTGTCTGTGTACATGAGGTAGGTGTGATATTGTCTCAGGATGCCCATATTCATCAGGTGAACAAGACAATACCCTGGGAGCTGGCTCATGGACATCCCTGAGATAGTTTCGGAACTTATTCTTATTTATCTGGTGGGGAGAGTAGTTTGGCTGTTCCCTACAAACAACTGTAGGGGATCGAGAACAGTGGGTTGTTTGTGCTTCTATCTCTTTTTGGATCAAGTACTAGTCCAAAAGCGCTGATTTGAGTGCTAAATCTGGGAGAACTGGCTAGTGCTAAGGGAAAATCTGAAGAGCAGACTCAGTGGAGCTGGGAATAGCTTAACCATAGCTAACTGCCGCTATGCTATGCGCACAAATGCAGTTCTTATACCAGAAAGATTAAAGAGACTGAAATTAACCCAAAATTGCCAATAAAACTACAGTTTCTGGGCAGAAACCACTCTTCCAAGGACAGGTAGGCTGTTCAGAGCTCCCCACTCTCACTGGTGAACACAAAAACTTCCTTTTTTCCCCCAAGTAAGGTCTGGCCAACACAGAAGCTTAAACACAGTCCAGGTATGAGCAAGTATCTGAAAAGTACAGTTGTGTACACTTACCATAAATGTAGATGTTAGAGTGTATTCACTGTTGCAGTCATTACATTTGGGTAATCCTGCTGGCAGGTTGCCCTCAGTCGGCCTGAATTCCAAAGTCCTGGGTCCTGCGTCGGCTGCTGTCATCCCTTCCCCGACGTCAGGTCGTCAGGGGTATAAAAGATGCATCAGATGCCATTTTCTTTAGTTTTTCTTGCCCAAGATGTCAGGTGCCCCCTAAAAGGGTAGCTAAAATTTATATATATATATATAGAGAGAGAGAGAGAGAGAGAGAGAAATACATGCAGCAATATAAACTTTACCTTCATCTACAAGCAAATACACCACATATGTTGTATAAATCAGAGAAGGAAAGATAGGCTCCATCAGAAGAAAGGGGGATGGCGGGTGGGTAACCTGGACTGCAACAGTGAATACACTCTAACATCTACATTTATGGTAAGTGTACACAACTGTACTATGTTCTTCGTGTTTCACTGCTGCAGTCATTACTATTGGGAAGAGCCCCAAAGCTATGGATGGGAGGCTGGAGCTAAACAGCATTAAGAGCGGCTATAAGGCCCTGCAGAAAGTACAGTTTTGTACCTACCATAAATGTAGATGTTCGAGTGTAAACACTGCTGCAGTCATTACACTTGGGTTATCCTGCCATCAGGTGGTTCCCCAGTCGGCCTGAGTTCCAAAGTCTTGGTCCGGCGTCAGTTGCTGTCGCCTCTTCCCTGACATCAGTGCGACAGGGGGATATAAGATGCAGCCGACGCCATTTTCTTCAGTTTTTCTTGCCCCAGATGTCAGGTTCCCCCAAATAGGTAGGCAATTCAAATTGCTAGTAAAATATATAAAAGAAAAGCAAACAACCATTTTTAATTACCAGCAAATACTCCCCATAGGTAATAAGGGTAGATGACCTAGGTACGTACCAGAAAGTAAGAGAGGAAGGAGGGAGGGAGGGTAACCTGGACTGCAGCAGTGCTTATACTCTAACATCTACATTTATGGTAGGTACAAAACTGTACTATGTTCATCGTGTTACACTGCTGCAGTCATTACACTTGGGTGGAATCCCAAAGCTGAGGTAGGGAGGCTGGATCTATAAGGCCCTGCAGCACAGCAGTGGCAAAGCCAGCTCTGGATTTGGAATATAAAGGCAAATGGTAATGTTTGGTGAAGGCATGCACAGAACTCCATGTTGCTGCTTCTAAAATATCCTTGGTAGGCACTCCTCTGAGGTAGGCAGTTGAAGTGGCTGTTGCCCTGGTGGAGTGATATCTAATGCTGCTAGGTACAGGTTTCCCATGGTGGGTATAGCAAAAACGTATACAGTGAGCTATCCATTTTGAAATTGCTTTGAATTGGCTTTTCCCTGTACTCCTGCAGCGTATGCTACCAATAATTGTTCAGATTTGCTGAAAGCTTTGGTTTTGTCCAAGTAGAAGCGTAACTGCCTGTGAATGTCCAAGGAATGTAGTAGTCTCTCCACTTTGTTCTGTGGTTTTGGATAAAAAGTTGTCAAGTGAATAGTTTGGTTTAGAGCCACACTTGATACCACCTTTAGCATAAACGTAGGGTTAGTTCTAAAAGACACCCTGTCCTGGTGGAAGATGAGCAAAGGTTCCACTGCCATTAGTGCCTGTAATTCTGAAACTCTTCTTGCTGATGTTATTGCCAGTAGCAGAGCAGTCTTCCAAGAGATGAATTTTAATTCTGCTGTGTTAGCTGGCTTAAAAGGAGGTAAAGTTAATTTTTCCAAGACAAAGTTGAGGTCCCAAGTTGGTGTAGGTGCTCTATGGGGCGGTCTCATGTTTTTAGCCCCTCTGAGGTACTGTTTGAGCAAAGGATTTGAAAAAACTGGTGGATCCGTGTTGTAATGAGCAGAAATGGCTGAGGCATGGATCTTGATGGATGAGAAAGAGAGGCCTTTGTCCAGCATCTCAGTTAAGTATTGAAGTATCTGAGGAATGTTTGGGACAAGAGGGTCAAGGCTGTGTGCTTGGTTCTAGGCACAGAATCTCTTCCATTTTTCCGAGTAGGCTTTCCTGGTGCTAGGCCTTCTGACCTCCAGAATGACATCCATAACAGCTTTGGAGAGAGGCAATGCTTGCTTGGCTAAGGAATTTTCCATGCAGCTAAATTTAAGGTCTTTAGCTGGCTGTGAAGTATCTGATTGTTGTGTTGTGTCAACAACTGTGGGATCGGAGGCAAAATCCAGGGTGGTTCTTGTGCCAAGTTCTTTAAGATTGGGTACCAGTGCTGGCATGGCCAGTCTGGTGCAATCAGGATCATCTTTGGCTCTTCCTGCCTGGCTTTTATGAGTATCTTTGGAAGGAGAGGTAATGGAAGGAAAGCGTATACTTGTAGTTCTTTCCAGCTGAATGAGAAGGCATCCACTTTCCATGCTTGTGGATGGTAGCTCCTTGTGCAGAATTTCTGTAATTGGCAGTTCATTGGGGATGCAAACAGATCTATGTCTGGTCTCCACCACTTTTGTTATCATTCTGAATATTTGTGGGCTCATTTCCCATTCGTGGGGATCCATGATGTTTCTGCTTAGGTCGTCTGCCAGTGTGTTTTTCGCTCCTGGCAGGAATTGTGCCTGCAGATGAACTTGGTAGTTTAAAGCTGTGTTCTACAAGGTCATGGCTCGTCTGCAGAGGGGGTAGGAGTGTGTGCCCCCTTGCTTGTTTATGTACCACATAACTGTGGTGTTGTCTGTCTTTAGTAGTAGTTGTCCTGGATGCAGCAGGTCCTTGAAAGATAGGATTGCATTTTGTACAGCTAGCATCTCTTTTTGATTGATGTGGAGATGTCTTTACTCTGTGGGCCACTCGCCCTGAATACATTTTCCTGACATGTGTGCTCCCCAGGCGTAATCCGATGCATCTGTTGTCAGTGTCTGCCTGGCTGTGGGTTGAGTAAAAGGCTGTCCCTTGTTGAGGTGACAAGCTTGAGCCCACCATCGAAACTCCTGTTGAAGGCAAGGAATTAGTGGTATAACTGTTTCCAAACTTTGACAGTGTTGAGACCATACACTCTTTAGGTACCATTGTAGTTTCCTCATATGCAGTCTGGCATATGGAATTAGTTGTATGCACAATGCCATGTAGCCCAAGGCCTGCAGAATTTTTTTTGCAGGGAGTTTGGTCTTTGTTGCCATTAAATGAAAATACTGAGTCAGTTGTCCTTGCTTGTCTGGCGTGAGATAAGCCATCTGGGCCGTTGTGTTCAAGCTGGCACCCAGGAATATTATCTGTTGTGAGGGCACTAGTTTTGATTTTTCATTTACTGTGTACCCCAGGCAACTTAATAACTTTGTTACGTACGCCAGATGCTTTAGAAGAATGTCCTTGCTCTCTGCTTGAATCAGGCAGTCGTCCAGGTATGGATAAATTTGAATTCCTTTTTGCCTGCAAAATACAATTACTGGTGCCAGGCACTTTGTGAAGACCCTGGGCGCAGTAGATAAGCCAAAGGGCAGTGCAGAGAACTGATAGTGCATTGAACCAGCTAGAAATATGAGGTATCTTCTTCAGTTTTGTCTGATAGGGACATGCAGGTATGCCTCTTTGAGGTCCAAAGTCACGAGCCAAGCTTTCCTGCCCAGCATGGGAAGAAGCTGCTGTAGTGTCAACATTTTGAATTCGGAACATCCAGGTAAGTGATCAGAGAAGAAAGGTCCAGAATGGGTCTCCAGGCTTTGTCCTTTCTGGGAATCAGAAAGAGTCTTGAGTAAAATCCTTGTCCTTGCTCTTGTGGTGGTACCTTTTGAATAGCTCTCATGTCCATGAGTGCTGCAATTTGTTTTTGAGCCTCTACCCATTGATTTGGTGGCAGATTTGACATTCCTTTTAACCTTGGCAGAGTGTGAAAGTGGAACCTGTAACCTTGAGATATGATGTTGAGAACCCATTTGTCTTTGGTGATGCAATGACAATTGTGATAGAAAAGAGCCAGTTTTCCTCCTAAGGGGGCTGCCAAGAGAGCTGTTTGGCAGCTGTAGTGGAAAGTCATTGAGGCTGCTTTTTATAAGGTTGAGGCCAGTCTTCCCCCTTCTTTCTGGCCTGGTGTACCCCATTGTCAAGGTCTGTAAGGGCCTTGTGTCTGACCTCTACCTCTTGGATGTCTATATCTGCCCCTTTGAGGTCTGTCTGTGACTGGAAAGGACCAATTCTTTGTTGGCCAATTTCTGCTAAAACGAGGAGGCTGAACCTGTAAGAAATCTTTCACCGTTTGCATAGATTTTGCCTTATCCTCCATATTTTTTAATACCTCCTCTGCCTTAACTCCAAACACATCACGCTGCAAAGGTGCATCCAATAATTTGGCCTTAACATGATCTAGTAGCGTATGTTCTTTTAACCAAACATGCCTTCTAATGACAGAGCCTATAACTGCTGCTCTACAGGAGGCCTCTAAGGAATCAAACCTACATTGCAAAGTATGTTTTCCCACTTGTTCAGCTACATGCAATAAATCCTGCATTTCTTTCAAATTAGGAGGATCTGAATCTGGAAGCATCTTTTGTTTCAACTGAGACATTAAAAATTGCTGAAATTTTAGCATGTGAAACTGGCAATTCAAGGCTCTCATTGCTAAAATTGCATACGTATATACTTTCTTTCCCCATCTGTCTAATGCTCTGGAATCTCTGTCAGAGGGAACTGGGTTTTTAGCTGATGAGGCCTTAATCCCTTTGGGTCCCTGAGAAATAGTTTCAGGGTCAGCAACAGGGCTTTTGTACAGAAATTTGTGAGAGTCAGGGACTCTATATCTATCAGGCTTAACTGGGGCTGGGGGTAAGGAGTCAGGGTTTAAGCTGGATTCAGTGTACACATCATCCACAATATCTAATACTGGTGGGATAGCAAGGGGTCTGTGTTGAGGCAATAAAAGGAAGTCTCTGAGCCTTTTCTTGGATTCTGAGTAATCCTGGCCTTCCCAGTGGAAATGCTCCCTCATGGTATGTAAGGTCTCCCCAAAGGAGTAGTCCTCAGGCAGAGAGGCTGATGGAATTGATTCCTCAGCATCAGAATCCTCAAAGGGGATAAGGAATATCCTAGGTCTGAGGATGAGTCTGAGGAAATGGACACCTGGTCGGAAGATTCATAGTCTGCATCTTGTGTGGGCCTTTTATCAGGAGGGGGATGGGACCCCCTGATCAGGGTGATTAGGTCTTCGGACATTTTTAGCATTTGTTTCTTAGGCATGGAAGCCTGCCCTGGAGATTGCTGTGTCCGTTTCTTTGCTTTAAAAGGAGGCTTAGACTTAACAGAGGGTTTAATGGTTAACTGGGTAGGTCTGAAAATACCCTCTGTAGCTGTGGATTGCTCAGCTACTTCGGTTCCCTCTGTAGGGTTAAGTTCGGTAATCTGAATACCAAGTGCATCCGAAGGCCCAGCCAGCTCCACGTGGGAGTCAGAGGCAGTCTGTGGTTCTGTGGAAGCGGTTGTCAGGGGCTGCATAGGCGCCTCGCTGAGAACCGGCGACCGGCCTAGAGAGGCCTCGTCAGTTTTGGGCCTTGGATGCCTGTCCTTGTGCTTTTTATGTATTCGGGTCAGAAGTTCTGACGGCATGGTGTTAATTAAATTTTCTGCCAAAATAATGTTGGGCAAAATCAAACAGATGTTTAATAGTGCGCTTGCTAAACCTAGCGCAAAACAGACGAGGGACGTTGTGGTCTGGGCCTAGGCATGGAATACAATAGGAGTGGAAATCCTTATGAGGTATTTGCTTCCCACAAGAAATACAGTTATTAACTTTTACTGACATCGGTCTGAGGCAAGAAAAAGTTTCCCCAACGGGGTACTTAGCTTTTTTAGAAGACTTCGGTTCTGGATTCGGAATGAAAATCTCAGGAATTGGCCGACCGGCACTTGCGAACTGCTTCTGCTTCGGGCACCGCGCGGCAAGAAAGACTGAAGAAAATGGCGTCGGCTGCATCTTGGAAGAGGCGACAGCAACCGACGCCGGACCAAGACATTGGAACTCAGGCCGACTGGGGAAACGCCTGACGGCAGGATAATCCAAGTGTAATGACTGCAGAAGTATAACACGAACATCTGCAGTGGCAAAGCCTGCCCTGGATTTAGAGCAGAGTGGCAGATGATAGTGCTTTGTAAAGGTGTGCACTGAACTCCAAGCAGCAGCCTCTAAAATGTCCTTGGTTGGTACTCTGAGAAAGGTTGCTGAAGTGGCTGCAGCTCTGGTTGAATGTGACCTAATGCTGTTAGGCACTGGCTTGCCATGGTGTAAGTAGCAGAAACGAATGCAGTGGCCTATCCACTTTGAAATAGTCTGCTGTGAGATGGCCTTTCCTTGTGATCCTGCAGGATATGCCACTAGTAATTGCTCTTTCTGAAAAATTTGGTTCTGTCCAAGTACAATCTAAGCTGTCTGTGTACGTCCAAAGAATGCAGAATTCTCTCCCCTTTGTTCTGTGGATTTGGATAAAAAGTTGGCAGATGAATAGTTTGGTTAAGAGCCACACTGGACACCGCCTTAGGCATAAATGTTGGGTTTGTCCTCAGAGAGACCCTGTCTGGATAAAAAAAATGATAAAAGGTTCCATAGCCATGAGTGCCTGTAGCTCTGAAACTCGTCTTGCAGAAGTTATTGCTAGGAGCAGAGCTGTTTTCCAAGATAAAAACTTTATATCAGCAGTAGCAGCTGGCTCAAAAGGAGCCAGGGTGAGTTTTTCCAAGACATGGTGGAGGTCCCATGCAGGCATTGGTGATGCAGGCATTGGTGATCTCCTTGGAGGCCTTAAATTTTTGGCTACTCTGAGGTACTGTTTTAATAAGGGATGAGAAAAGATTGGTGGCTCTGTATTGTAATGAGCCGAAATGGCAGAGGCATGAATTTTAATAGATGAAAAAGATAGGCCTTTGTCCAGCATCTCAGTTAAGTATTGCAAATTCTGAGGAATATTTGGCACAGCTGTATCAGTTCCTTGTGCCGGGTTCCAAGCACAGAATCTCTTCCATTTTCCAGCATAAGATTTTCTAGTACTAGGCCTTCTGGCCTCTAAAATGACATCCATCACAGCTTTACTGAGAGGTGTGTTTTGTATGACTACATTATCCGCCATGCTGCCAGGTTTAAAGTCCTGAGTTGGCTGTGAAGGATCGGATTGTTTTGCTGGGTCAGTAGATGAGGTATTTGAGGTAAGGTCCAAGCTGGGCAGTGAGACAAGTTCTTTAGGATTGGAAACCAGTACTGGCGGGGTCAGTCTGGGGCAATCAGTATCATTTTTGGCTTCTCCTGTCTGACCTTTAGGAGTACCTTGGGGAGGAGAGCCAGTGGGGGAAAGGCATATACTGATAGGTTTTTCCAGCTGAAAGATAGGACGTCCACTTTCCATGCTTGTCTGTAATAAGTCCTTGTGCAGAATCTTTTTAGTTGGTAGTTGTGAGGGGAGGCAAATAGATCTATGTCCGGGCATCCCCATTTCCTTGTTATCATGCTGAAGACTTGTGGATCCAGCTGCCACTCGTGGGGATCCATGAGGTTTCTGCTTAGTCTGCCAGAGTATTTTTCCTTCCTGGCAGGAATTGTGCCTGCAGATGTACTTGGTAAGTTAATGCTGTGTCCCACAAAGTCATGGCTAGTCTGCAAAGGGGGTAAGAATGTGTGCACCCTGCTTGTTTACATACCACATGACCATAGTGTTGTCTGTCTTTATCAGTAGTTGTCCCAGATGAAGTAGGTCCTTGAAGGCTGTCAGGGCATTCTGACCAGCTAGCATCTCTTTTTGATTGATATGTAGATGCATTTGGGTTGAGGACCATGTGCCCTAAATGCATCTTCCTGCCATGTGGGCCACCCCAGGCATAATTTGATGCATCCGTTGTTAGTGTCTGCCTGGCTGGGGGTAATGTGAATGGCTGTCCCTTGTTTTGGTGACAAGCCTTTGCCCACCATCGAAACTCCTGTTGTAGGCAGGGAATGAGAGTAATCATTGTTTCCAGGCTGTGGCAATGTTGAGTCCAAACACTTTTTAGGTACCACTGAAGTTTCCTCATATGCAGTCTTGCATATGGAATTAGGATGCAGGATGCCATGAAGCCCATAGCCTGCAGAATTTTTCTTGCAGATAACTGGGCCTTTGTTGCCAACATTTTGAAATAGGTATTCAGTTGCCTTTGTCTGGCATGAGATAAGCCATCTGGGCAGTTGTGTTTAAGCTTGCACCCAGGAATATTATCTCTTGAGAGGGTACTAGATTTGATTTCTTTTCGTTGACTGTGTACCCTAGGCATGTTACAAGTCTTCACAAACGCCAGATGCTGTAGAAGAATGACCTTGTTCTCTGCTTGAATTAGACAGTCGTCCAAGTAAGGATATATTTGTATTCCTCTTTGTCTGCAGAATGCAATTACTGGTGCCAGGCACTTTGTAAAGACCCTGGGCGCAGTAGATAAGCCAAAGGGCAGTGCAGAAAATTGGTAATGCATTGAGCCAGCCTTGAATCTGAGATATTGTCTGCATAATTGTCTGATTGGGACATGCAGGTATGCCTCTTTTAAGTTTAGAGTCACCAGCCAAGCTTTCTTGCCCAGCATGGGGAGAAGCTGCTGCAAAGTCATCATCTTGAATTTTGGTATATCCAGGAATGTGTTCAGAATAGATAAGACAGGTCTTGTCCTTTCTGGGTACCAAGAACAGTCTTGAGTAAAATCCTTGTCCCTGCTCTTGCTCTGGTACTTGTTGAATGGCCCCCATGTCCATGAGGGATGGGGCTTGTTTTTGTGCCTCTGCCCATTGATGTTTTGGCAGATCTTGCCAGCCGTTTGCCTTTGGCAGGGTATGGAAATGGAACTTGTACCCTTGTGACACGATATTTAGAACCCGCTTGTCCTGGGTTATAATATGCCAATTTTGAGGAAAAAGTGCTAATTTTCCCCCAAAGGGTGCCGCCAGGAGATAAGTGCTTGGTGCATGCAGGGGGAAGTCATTGGGACGGTTTCCTGTATGGTTGTGATTTCTCTTCTCCAACTTTGAGGGTAGAAGCACCTCATTGCTTTGACCTGTAAGGACCTTGCACCTGGGATCTGCCTCTAGGGCATCTGGATCTGCCCCTTTGAGGTCTGTCTGACACAGGAAAGGACCAATTCTTTGTTGGCCAGTGTCTACTAAACCTAGGTGGCTGTACTTGTAAAAAATATTTGACAGTTTGCATAGATTTAGCTTTGGCCTCCATTTTCTTTAACACCTCCTCTGCCTTAACACCAAATAAAGTACCATGCTGTAAAGGTGCATCTAATAATTTAACTTCAACATTATCAAGCAAATTTTGTTCCTTTAACCAAGCATGCCTCCTAATCACAGAACCCGTAACTGTGGCCCTGCAGGAGGCCTCCAAAAAATCCAAACCACATGCAAAGTATGCTTTCCAACTTGTTCAGCTGCATGCAATAAATCCTGCAGTTCCTAGTTTTCTGCACATTCAGAGTTTAATAACATTTTCTGTTTAAGCAATGCCATGACATGTTGCTGATATTTGAGCATATGAAACTGACAGTTTAAGGCCCTTATAGCCAAGGCAGCAGATGTGTAAACCTTTTTTCTCCATCTATCCAGTGCCCCAGAATCTCTGTCAGAGGGGGTAGGGTTTTTTGCAGTGGAAGCCTCAACTCCTTTGGGACCCTGAGAAATAGTTTCTGGGTCTGCAGCAGGGTTTTTATAAAGGAATTTATGAGAGTCAGCAACCCTGTAATATCTATCAGGCTTAACAGGAGCTGGAGGTAAGAAGTCAGGGGTAAGACTAGACTCCGAAAACACATCTACAATATCTAACACAGGAGGAATGGCTAGTGGCTTGTGTTGAGGTAGTAAAAGGAAATCCCTGAGCCTCTTTTTAGATTCTGAAAAATCTTGGCTCTCCCAGTGGAAATGATCCCTCATGGGATGTAAGGTTTCCCCAAAAGAATAGTCCTCTTGAGGAGAAGCTGAAGGTATAGATTCTTCAGTATCAGAATCCTCATGGGGGGGAAGAGAATATTCCTGATCAGAAGAGGAATCAGAAGAAATAGAAACCTGATCTGAAGATTCATAGTCAGTCTCTTGCCTAGGCCTCTTATCAGGAGGGGTATGGGAACCCCTGATCAAGGTAATTAAGTCTTTGGCCATTTTGAGCATCTGTTTTTTGGGCATAGAGGCCTGTCCACATGGCTCCTGAGTTTGTTTCTTTGCTTTAGAAGGTGATTTAGTCTTTGCCTTTGAAGCTGAGGTTGGTTTAATGTAAAGATGTTTAGGTCTGAATACACCCTCTGAAGCCGGTGCCTGCTCAGCGGCTCCGGACCCATCTGAAGGAATAGTATCCGAGGCTCCAATACCTTGAGTTTCCAGCAGCATGGCCGACTCCATGTGGGAGGTGGTAGTGGCCTGCGACTCTAAAGTAGCGGGCGTCAGGGGCTGTGAAAGCGCCTCACTGAGAACCGGCGACTGGCTTTGGGCCTCGGTTGTCTCTCTCTCTCCTTTTCTTTGCGTTTTTTGTGAACTCCAGTAGTCGGATGGCTATCCGATTACATTTCTGGATAATTAAACCGGCGTCCAAAATAGTTTAAAGCAAAATCATACCAACGCTTAATAGTGCTTTGGTTAAATCTAGCACAAAACCAACAAGCAGAAACGTTGTGATCAGGGCCTAGGCAAGGAATACAGCAAGAATTAAAGTCCTTATGATGTATTTGCTTTCCACAAGAAATACAATTATTTACTTTTTCTGACATCTGTCTGGAGCAAGAAAAAAAGTTTCCCCAATGGGGTACTTAGCTTTATTGAAGACTTCGGATCTGAAACTCGAACACGAAAATTTCAGGAGTCGGCCTACCGGCACTTGTGAACTGCTCCTGCTTCGGGCACTGCGTGGCAAGAAAGATTAAAGAAAATGACGTCGGCCACATCTTTTATACCCCTGACATCAGGGAAAGGGCGACAGCAGCCGGCGCAAGACCCAGGACTTTGGAATTCAGGCCGACTAAGGGCAACCTGCCAGCAGGATTACCCAAATGTAATGACTGCAACAGTGAAACACTAAGAACATCTGGACTTTTCCTGCTTAGTAAGGCAGGAAAGTAGCAAGTTTTTTTTTTTTTTTTTTTTTTTCCAGTAAAACAGTGGAAACAAATGAAAAAACACTTTTAAAGAACAGTAATGGCTGTAGCACGTGTGCAACGCCAGTAACAATAAAAAAATACAATTTACAACAAAAAACTATTTTTAAAGTGCAAACACAAATAAATGCTGTTACAGTACAAAAATATGTGTTTAGAAGCAGTAAACGCCAGAAAACGAGCGTTTAGGTGGAAATAGCTTAAATATCAAGAAAAAAAGCCAGAAAAAGGTACTTAAACACCCCAAAGTCTCTCCTTTTGTCTCACTGGGGCTGTAGGTCTCTGCAGGACACCTGGGCAGGATCTGCTGAGCTTATGAGCACTGAAAAATTAACTACTTACCATAATGCTGGATGAGTGTTGTCTTATGCCAATCTCATCCTATGGTTATATCAGATCTGAAGCCAACCTCTCAGAATCTTCAGCTCTGAAGTTTCACCTCCCCTCCCATACAGTCCAGATCAGACCAGGTACCAAAACAAAAAAGACCAATACCAAAGGGTGAGCAAGCCTGGAACACACTGTCACAAGAACTCCACCAGGATAATCAAAAAATCTTTTATTGAATGCTTTTGTCAGGTTGTAACCAAAGACTTCATCAGAATACAACAAAACTTAATACACTCTTGTTAAATATACTAAAACCCGTGAGAACACATGACATAGTAAGCCAATGAAACTTCTCATAACATTAATTATGAACAGATTTTCTCTAACACATCACCCTTTCATAAACAAATTTTAAAGTAAAACAGCAAAAAACACTGTTACCTGAAAACTAACAGAAATATTATAAAAACATTTCAACAATCAGAAGCCATAATATACAGCTCAAACATACAAAAGCTAATAAAAGCTATATAACATAAGAATGCAGCCTTAATAGGCTGTTAATACTAATGTTGTCATTGAGACCTGGGGGGGCACAGGCATTCAACTTAATTTGCCAACATAATTCCCTGAATTCTAAATAATCTTCCCAGGGATCCCTCTCTAGGAACTATTTTGACCCCTTCAACAACAGCAAATAAAAAACGTGTTGGGTATTTTTCCATATGCTTGTACAAGGCATTGTTTTTGTTATCGTTATTTACATCCCTATGATGCTCATACATTCTGTCCCTTAACTTTTTTAGTTTTCCCAAAATAGAACATATTACAGTGCTGACATAGGGCAGCATAAACAACCCCTTTGGAGTTGCAAGAACATTTGCCATTAGGTTTTATGGTTGTATGGTTCAACTTCATCTGGTCACAATTCATGACCAAATGACACTGAGAACAGCCACCACATTATTTAGACCCAGTAATAGTGTTGCTACTTTAAACAACATTTTCCCTCTCAAGCAACTGCTTGATGCTTGAACCTTTCCTAAACACTGTTTGTGGCATGATTCCCACCTGGTCTAAAATATCAGGATCACTCCAGAATAGCTGCCAGTTTTTCTTTAAAACAGTAGTATTACTTTGATGGTCAGTGGAAAACTTATTAACAAAGGGAGATGAATATTTGGAAGGGTCAGCTGTGTTAGTAGCCCTGAGAGTACTTGTAATATTACCCACCATGTTAACCCCCAAAATAGGTTGACTGTTGTGATTATTTCTTCTACACACAATTTCTTTCTGTACTGTGGAGATCAAACTAGTGGGGTACCCTCTGGCCAAAAACAACTTAGTATTTCACACTGCAAACGAAAATCCTGATCAGTACTGGCCATTCGGGCAATCCTCATGAATTGTCCCTTTTACTATACCACGCTTTAGAAATTCGGGATGATTACTCTCAAAATGTAATAAACTGTTACTGGAAGCAGTCAGTGGTAACAGACCTTGGCACACAGGTTGACGAAGCGACGACAACCGACGCCGGACCTAGACTTTGGAATTCGGCCGACCGAGGACCCGCCTGACGGCAGGAGAACCCATCTGTTATGACTGCAGCTGTATGCACGATGAACATCATACCTGAACACCAGAGATCTCTCAAACACAAATACAAGCATACTACACATAATTCCTCTGCAGAACACAATACACAACAGCTCACGCAGCAGTATCTCACCTGTCAAACCTTTAAGGCAAACCACAAAATCAAACACATTAGTCACAGGTGATTCCATTGTGAGACACGTCTGTCCTTCTCACCAGGCTGGATAAGAAGGTGGTCATGGTCAGTTGTCTGTCAGGTGCCAGGACAGGCCATATCACACATGCACTCCGGTCTCTCAACAGGTACTGTTATGACTCCATCATACTCTATGTTGTAATAACAATAAATAAAATAAACCAGGTGCTCCAAGGGACCAGAACTCATATCCACAAAGCGTTTATTGTCTTACAGCTTAAAAAAGTTTAAAGAACAAACTGCTGTTGTAAAAAGCTCAAACAGGTTTAGCGCTTTTGTCTTTCAAGTGAATGACATCATCAGAACCATTGCATTTAGACAGCAACTAGGCTTTTATATCCAAAACCACACCCTTAACTGAAAACAAATCATGAAGCCAAGTCCTGCATTTAAAGCTACATACTCAGCTAGCATTCACCTTTATAAATATATGTAATAAATGGTTACAAAATACATCATGAATAAAATAAGTAAAAATAATATACATATATACAAACTGTGCTTGCAGAAGCCATACTACAAAAACAACAAACAATTACATGTTCTTACGTACATTGCATCAACTTGTCTTTTGCAAACTTGCATCTGGACAACCTACATTTTTATTGAACTTTCTTTTAACTCACTGGCAATAGAAACTGTTTTGTTTATGCCTGGTGGCACAGTGGCATTACATCTCAACTGCCAAAGCATTTCTTTATGTAACAACTTATTCTTCCAGTCCCCACAGTATGCTGCCAAATCAATTTGATCTGCAGCAAAGAACATAAATTTATCAAACCCCACACAGGTGACCAAGTGCCTAGCTAAAGCACTCTGTTGTCATTTCGCTGGATGCTATAAACATGCTGGAAATACACTTATTAAAAGTGTTATTGGTTTTTCCAATATAAAAAGCTTAACATTGTGTGCACAAACCAAAATCACTCTTTCCGTAAAACAATTAAACCTGCCTCCTTTGGCATAATCCCTGATTTTTATCATATAGCCACCTTTCATAGTGTCATTCAACATAGCCACATTGATTGCAACTTCCACATCTAGAATTTGTAGGGAAATTATTCATCCTGCATGCAAGTTTATTCTCCAAAATACTTCTGAAATTACTCTGTCTTTTAAAAGTGAAAGTAGGCTTAACCTCATTAAATCACCGTGTGGCCTCATTACTACTTATAATAAACCAATTTTTCAAAAAGATCTTTTATATTTCCTTGGCATCAAGTGAGTAATGAAAAAACACATTTTTTTTAATCAAGGGACTGGTTGTTGTGAGCAACATCTGGATTATTGCTGTATCCATGTTTAAAAATGGAACCGTATATAACATTTTGTTCACTCCACACCTGTCCTGCCACCTCATCCAACTCTAAGTTGATGTGAACGACATGAGACATACCTCTCTCTGGACTATATGAAGAGAGAAACATGAATGAGCTCTCAGACTGTGTCTCTCAGGCAGCCTTAAGCAGCATTTTACCTTCACCTAGGATGATGCCTCAATACAAACAGAAAATGACTGACTTCAATAATTGGCTTAGTTTCTGGTGTCATTCTAAGGGGATCCAGTATCTGTCAGGGGATGACATGATCTACAGACCTCGATGTTTTGCCAGAGATGCTCTTCATCTGTCACTCCTGGGATTTTGGCTGCTGGCTACGGCTCTTGCCACCCCCATAGTGCATTTTTACAGTGTCTCAAGGAAAAAAATTCCAGAAGTAAAAACTTCATCTAAAAGCAACCTCAGGGTTATGTTGCTAAACATTAGAGTCTTAACACAAAACTGCAATCACTGGAAGCAGTCAGTGGTAACAGACATTGGCACACAGGTTGACAGCAACCTTACCTTTGACCACCATGTTTCCACAGTGGTAAGGAGGACATTCCATATTGCTCATCTCATACATAAGGGTACTGCCTCTAGAAAATAAGTTATAACCTCTCTGAAATCTTCCCTCATCAGCCCAATAATTGAGTACAATACTCCTTTTGGTATGTACCTTTCCAAGCATCTGCAGCAATTGGAGAGACCGCAAAGGTTCTTCAGAAGAAAAATTCATGGTCTTCAGCATCTGTCCTATGTGGATCATCTGAAATCACTGTTAATTTATTCTGTTTCATACAGACTACTCAAGAGGTGATCTCTGCCTTGCATACAAGGCAATTACTGACCTTGCTTTAATGGAAATGCTGCATCTCCATAAGTCAAATGGTACATGGATCACTCACTCTAAAGACCTTACCTGGTATGCGACATTAATAGAACAGACTGGAGAGAGAGTCTCCCAAAAGTTACCACACCTTTGGAACGGACTCCCATTTCATGTCAAAAAGAGCACCTCATTGGCCTGTTCAAACACAATCTGGATGATTGGGTGGGTAACCATAAATTCACCCTGGGGGTTCCACCTGTGTCCCTCTTGGACAGGGGCAATAGGTGCTGATCATGGAAATACAGGTAGAACTTGGCTAGGCTTGTAAGGGCCCTAGGGCCATTAGCCTAGTAACTTCCTATGATCCTGTAAATACTAACAGACTTTATTTACATCTACATAGAGATTGTATGTATGTATATATATATATATATATATATATATATATATTTACATAGAAACTATATATATATATATATATATATATATATATATATATATATATATACACATATATATATATATACATATATATAAAATTTACTTTGAAGAAAAGCTGAAGAAAGGATAAACAGGTCACCAGACAGAAAAGGGTGGGAAGCAGGTTAGAAGACACACCCTCTCAAAAAGTTCAGTCAAGCCCAAAATTGAGATGAAACACTAACTCACAACTAAGAGGTGAAATCCTTGAACTAGAAGAAACTATCAACAAATACAAACAGGAGAGGAATAAGATAACAAAAATATCTTAGAAAAATCACTTGGCTGTGGAGCCTTGTAAGACACGTCTGACACAGGAGGCAGCAAAGGATTTGGGGAGACTGATGGATGTGAGGCATTATGGGAGAGGAGGTGGAGCTTCAGAGCTGAAGATTCCCAGAGGCAGGCTTCAGATCCAAAAGTATACTATATACCTACTGGTTGAGATAGAAGGAAGAGGCATCAAAGCACATTTTTTAAAAAATACAGAAATAACATTATGGTCCCAATGAAACCATTGGTTCCCTCCTTGATACAGTTTCAAAAGAAAATTCATCAGAAGAAATTCTCCTCAGATTCTGAATCAGTCACCTGAGCAAAGGTTCCCTCCTTCAATATACTGGAAATTTTCAGAAAAGAATTCCTTTTTTCCTCTTCCAAAAGAGATTAGGAAAGGGGTCAAGAGCATGGGCTAAGCCCAATAATTCATTCCTGTCTAAAGTAACAAACAGGGGAAGATAAATGTTTAACTTTTGGCTTCTTTTGAAAAGAAATTTCCATGGAAGCAGACGGATACCTGTCAGGCACATCATCCCCCTGGGACAGGCATCTCATTCCAGCTAGGCAAAGGAGCATTACCTCACTCCTTCCTTTAAGGCCAACAACAGTAGTTCTCACATGCTCACTAGACACTCCAACAACCAGAGGACATGTCCAACCCCTAGGTCCATGGCGGCTGATGTGACTACATCACAGAGCTCCAAGGCAGAAGAATGGTCTCAGAAACAAGATAAGGACATGTCAGCCTTGTCTATCTGTGACTGAAGTAAATTTGTAGCCTGCTAAAGAGACAGAGGCTGTCTAGAAATTTTCTTTTTGTTTCCGGAGAAAGAAAGGAATAACCAAGGAAATGGTAAGGTATTCCATGGTAAAGCTGAAAACAGAGCCTGAAGTCTAGGTAAGACGGAGTGATAATAAAGTATCTTCCATGTAAACACCCTGTGGAAAAGAAAAAAAACAAGCATTCACCTACCCAAGCCTCAAAGTAATTTAACCAAAGCTTTCACCAGAAAGACAAATTACACCTCTAACAAGTTTTTACACAAAATAAAAAACACTTCACAGTTTACAGTTACTGAAATGCCATGTGACAGTGCAATAAACAATTTCTTAGTTTAAACTTATTTCACAGATTAAATGTATCCATTTCTGTAGTTACTTTAAAATATGAAATGAAGACACAGGCCCAACCTTACATTTTCAGGCCTATACAAAGTCTATTCTAAATTTATGCAGGATTTATTCTTTAACGATTGTCTGAAATTAGTGAAATGGGATTTACTGGCTTTAATTTACTTTATAAATCTATTAATATAGTCTGTGAAGGATACTATAATGATCATTAGAACTAATAGAACAGTTATAAAACAAGTTTCATCTGGTAAATAAACTTTCAATTTTAATGTTGGCCACTAGGTGTCACTTGGCATTTATGGTCAGTCAATTATTTTAAAATCTTTTATAGACTAAATCTTTAATTTTATGATTTAATTATAACTGGGAAGTTCTTTAATCTGTTTTAACTGGTAAACTCTCTTTTCTACATGTATAACTGTGTATTAACTATTACTGCTTATTCTTTAGATAACATATCTTATTAAGCCTGTTACAAATAATTCAGTCACTTTACCTTTAAAACTGACTGAATAATGTGAGATGTAATGTAGTTGCAAGTTGTAAAATGTCTAGTAATGCTGACAGAAATGTATAACTAAAATCTGACTGCAAAGCACTATACTGAATGAAAGTCACTCTGAAACTTGACTGAAATTTACACTAAAGTGATGCATTTTATACTGAACATCTAAAACAGCTGTGTATAAATGTTATACTCTGAAAACTAAACTAATACTAATGGAATACCTTTTCTGACAGTATTATCTGAACACAGATAAAAGCATAAGCCAATATCTGGTAAATGTGATATTCTGTAAATTATTAGTAAAAGGAGTACCTTTTTTTCTGTCAGTATAATTTAAAAAAACTGAAAACTAGTACAATTGCCTGAAAACAAAAACATATGCATACTTTAACTCTAATTCGCATAAATGCACATATGCTGTATACGCATTTTAACTTTAAAGAATAGTTTTTATTTACATAACTGAAACATTTACTGTACAAGTACAAAACTGAAGTTAAAAAAAAAAACAACAATCTTCACTTGTGGTTTTGGAGGTCTTATCTTTCTATAGATACTTGACTTGTGCGCCACAGTTCTTGCCAAATTTAGGCCTTACTCGCATTGTTCCAGTTACTATTGTGGTATTGGAAGAGCCGCCTTACAATTAGATTCTCTAATCCTCCTCCCATCTCTGGTGCAAGTCTGGGTGGCAGATATACAATTTTTTCTTGACTGTATTATAAAACATGCATTTTGGGAAAAAAATGGAAATTATTCAAATATCGACAGACAGCATGACTTTCTGTAATATCTGCAAAGTACAAAAAAGCAGTATTGGGTCCTTAAAATAACATTTGCTGCTTTAACAATTATAAACAGAGAGCATTGCTTGTTGCCCTGACTTGATTTACAGTTTTCTGCATGAAAGAAACGTGCTACTAATAAACTCATGCAAGTAAGCTGATAATCTACTAAAGTGAAATAGACTTGTGTTACTAATAAATAAATTCTTGCAAGTCTGTCTGAATTGATAATGTACTACAGTGAAATGGAAAGGTTGTGACTTCATTATTAAATCAAACTGAAACTTCAGTTGCATTGTTTTTCCCTATTATAATATCAAATGAAACTAAAGTAGTAATTTGACACTATTAATATTTCAATACTTTTTGCACCTTTGTAAAATGAATCTTAACTGTTGAATTTTCTATGTTTACTTTGTAACTCTTGGGTCATAATTTACAAAATAATTTCTTCAGTGTGCAGGTCTCTGCTGGACATGTAGCTGTTTTAGTGCACATCATTTAACTCTTTCAGTGCTACTGAATGCTGTAAGCATTTCTCGTTACTGTCTACAATTTTCTTAGACAAATAATAAGAATCGTTACCGCATAAACTATTATTAAACTGATCTTTACCATATTGTTTTATGGTATACAGTACTGTCTAATTCAACTTGCTGAGCTGGCCTATAAACTGATAACTCAGTCAAGCAAGTCTGTCCCTCTGGTATGCATGGTAAACTACAATTTCTGCATAAAATATAAAAAATCTTGAACCATTTACATATACACATTTATTACTAGAATTGAACTGATCCGATACCGGAACTTTGTCCTTTATACAAGGATACGTTTCTTCAAATAAAACTACATTGCATTATTTTCCCAACATATGTGAACCACTGACTTTAATGATGCACAATATTTATGCTGCACTCTTTCATGGGATCTAAACTTCTGACTGTACTGTTACTTTTAAAACGTATCGCTAACTTTAAATTCTACATTCTGTAAACAAGCAAAACATCATTTAATGTCTGTAAATGCTCTTCTGTTTTAATATATTTATGCATTGCAAAACTTTGCTACCATAATTCAAAGGTCTTAATGTCTGCTAAATAAACCACAAACAAAGTAATTTGCCAGATCTGTAACTGTAAACCCTTTACTCTGTGAATTAACTTAACTGTTATTTCTGGTATACCATACACAACATCTGCTTCCAGAAGGGTAAATATGTATACCAATTTTAAATCTAGCTTGAAACTGTTACCTTTGCTTTTTTCCCCTTACTTGCCATAAAATTGAATTGAAATTTCCTTTCCAGTCTGTCTTCACTTTTCAGAGAATAAGATTGTCTGTGAAAATGTGGTAACGTGTCTGCCTGCACTTCAGCTGTGGCAAATGAACCAGAATTTATTTCATCTTTAACCCATGAATCTGCGTATTTCTATCATAACCAATTTTTCAAATTCTGTACATCATTTGCACAATCTACTGCACACAAACCCTTAGTCTGTGTGTGCTGTATTATGTACAGTGGAAGTAGATGTCAATATCCAAATCAAATCTTAATAGTCACAGCTTCTGCACTCAATGTCATTAAATTCTGTACTCAGAATGTCAAATCTTACTGTCTCCACTAACAGTGCTGATAATTACATCCATAGCTTCTGCACTCATATTCCTTTCCTCCTGAATAATTAATATTCTGGAATGAAGGATATTTGTCCGGACTTCTGCACTCACTCTCGAGTGTATGTTCCAAAATTCTGAGGACTACACACTGACTGAAAGTGCATTGACTGAAACTGTATGCAAAATATGAAGGCCTGCTTTAATATTATGGCTGCATTTCTAGACTGGTACACAAAAATACAGTATTTTTTGCCTAAAACTACATTTAAATAAAACCTGATATTACATATTCAAAGATCGCTTCCCAATGGAAATTGGTAAGAATCATGGCAGAGCTCTGACCCCACTTGTATTCCAAAGACATGCATCTGGAGCATTTCTCCCCGGGCCTCCGCTGAAAACAGGCTCTGTGGAACCTAGTCGGACATTCCCGGTCAACAAATGTTAAATAAAATAAATAAATAAAATAAATAAAGTGAAGCTGAACATGTTGAAACAGAGCAGACAAAACAGTGAACATGTCAGTATATGGGGGAAATCAGAAGCTGAGCATCCTCAACTACAAGTGGTTGTAGGAAAATCTGAATTAGGAAGTCAAAGCTAAAAATCAGGTGTGATGCAGCCAAATGGCATAAAGTGTCAGGGGTAGTATACGACAAAGAGTGCCCAAAAAGCTTAAAAGGTAAGGTGCAGTAAGGAAAGAAAGCAGTGCTTCTGTACAGCACAGAAACCTGGGCAGTGAAGGCAGAGTACCGAGGAAGTTTGAAGTGATGGGAATGAAGTGTCTGAGGTGTGCAGTTCAATGTACACTGTGGGACTAATAGAACAAATAGGACATCAGATTGGAAGAACAAACACAGTACAACTTCAGAGAAGATTAAGTGGAATATACTACTGGTTCTATCACATTTTCAGACATGCAGAAAATGATTTGGTAAACCAAATTTGGGAGAGAAAGGAATAAGGCAACAGTAGATAAGGGCATTCAGTCAACAGGTGAAAGGTCTGCAAAAATGAAGACCTGCAACAGTCGGACATGACTGCTGAAGAAGGTAGGAGAGTTGCTCTGATTCAGAAGTAGCAACAGATGGCACCACCTTGACCCCAAGTTATAAAAATAAAGTTTACAATGATGATTTAAATAAGCATTGTAATTATTTCTAGATGTTTAAAATGTTAACAGTGCTGTAAACATTTACTTATTTGCATGCAAGATTACCTATTAGATGTTGGATATCCTGGACATTTTATACTAAAAGCATGGTTTCTACTTGAAAAGACACAATTCAGTGATGCTTTACTAGCACTTATTTTATTTATTAGCATTTGTTTACCAGGAAATCCTAAGTCAGCCATAACAGGCCCCTTTTCAACAAAAGGTGCAGGGAAAGGCTCCAAAGTTCAATCTTTCACGATACCATATAATACACGGCAAAATAGCAAATGTTAACTGTTGCATACAAAATAAAGTACATGATATATATATATATATATATATATATATATATATATATATATATATATATATATATATATATATATAAATAAGAAAAAAACAGAGAGTGATCTTAGAAATCATGGTCCACAGTGTTACATTTCAGTTTTAAGTAGAAATGACAAAGTTAGGAACTTCCATTAGGATAACAGACAGTTGCAATAGAATGTGAAAGGCATTACTACTATAAAACAAATTTTAGATCACCTATGGTAATCAAGTAATTTAGTATGTGTGATAACTTCAAGTCTAGCATTTTCTGCAGATATATTAGATGCATTTTTGTGATCAGTATTGTTTTGGGATGAAAAGTAGAATTGTTGCTTTGTTTTGGGTTCAACAGAAGATTACTTCAGTTCAAAAAAGATTAGATGATGGAGTAGGATTATTGTGTAACAGTTTATAGTGATAGGATGCGTGGAGCTGAGCATATTAAAGAGTAGTCGGCATAACAAACCAGGGAGAATTTGATCAACTATAGTAGACTGTTTATAAACATATTTAAGAGGAAAGGACCCAAGATTGAGCCCTGAAAGACATCAGTGGTTATGGGCAGGTAGGATGGTTAGCATGTTTGCCGTATGACACACTACCCTATCCAAGAGAGAGTTTTTAAACCATTTTATCATAGAAGTGGGGAGATAGAGAGAGAGAGAGACCAGAGACTCCGACCAATAGCTGTAGTGGTTTAGTATGGGAGACTATCAAATGTTTTTGATAGATCCAGAAATATGGAAGATACTAGGTTACTTTAAGTTGATTTATTGTGCTGTAATAAGAGAGATGAGCTGTAGTTGTGCTCTTTGAAGGGTGAAAGCTAGGATGGGTGGGAGAGAGTAGGTCGTTATCTAGGGGATACTTCAGCAGTTGGGAATATACACTATCTTTCTAGGATTTTTGACAAGAGAGACTACAGCTATTGGTCAATAGATGGATAATTCCACCAATTTCCTTCCTTTATGTAGTGGGATAATAAATGATTCTAATATGGACCCATCAGTCACTATTCAATGTGAAGTAGGCTATGGCATCTACGGCTGATTTTAAGTACTCACCAAAGTAGAAACAATCTGCAGGCTTTTTGTTTAGCTAGCCAACCTCAAGACAGTGCTCCATCTGGAAACACTTGCACACCCAGCAAAATTAGCTGGTTTGCAATAACTGTAGGATATTTTTTGTAAGTCAGCAGCTCTGGTTATCAGTACGAGTCAAAAGGAAGGCAGGCTGCACATGGGTAAGACATCCATATCTACGACCTTTAACAAGCAAGAACTGCATTAACACATGCAGTGTCCTTTTCCTTTAGTAGTATTCACTGACTGCAAAGCTCAGTAGTGCAGATAGTTTTAGCAGCTTACTTAGTGGCACCAAAAGGTGTTAGTATACCATCCACACAAAACTATTTTCTGCAGGCTGCAAATTCTCCTAGCAGAAAAATGATAAATTTATGCAGAATGAGAGGCAAACAAACTACTTTTTAAATTATGTGGAAGCAACAATCTTGCAAGCCCTGAGCAGTTATGGTCCAGGGGAGGGGGGTGAATGACAAGTAAGAGACTGAAAATATTTACAGCTGTCATTCTTGTCCAGATACAAAGGAAATGGAACAAACTCAAGATAATAAAGTTCAAAAGGTTTGCTAGGAGTAAGCTCATCATAAATAGCACTTCATAGAAAATGTTACATTTTATATTATTAATTATGTTTTAGACATACTATGTTAAGCGTAAATGAACAAGTACTGCTAGGTTAGTCTTTTTTGCTACATAAACAGACTCTTACAGCAAGAAAATAGAACATTTTACTCTACCTAAAGTGCTGACTACTACCATCATAAATTGCTTTCTGAACTAGGAAACACTAAGAATCTGAATACATTGCATTGCAGCTGTTACACGTTTCCACACACAGACTGCTGCCCTGCAACAGGAAAACACCCTTCTGGATGAAATTAAAACAATTCAGAGCAATGTTTAGTATCGGACATGCACCAATCCTTTCTGTTTTAAGTCCTTTCCCATCAAAAAACACATTGCCTGGGGAACCAAAGTACAGAATCAAGCAGTATTTTAATTACTAGAAATTTACTGCACAACTTGTAAGACTGAAATACAGTATAGATGACAGTGCTCTTAAGTGTGGACTTAAACTGGAATTCAAAGGTCATAAAGATTTATATGGAGTCTGTCTGAAAACAAGCCAGCAGGCATCAGATGGCAAACCGGTATCATGTCAAAACAATGGAGCAGGAGGGTCAGGAATATGGAAAGAAGCCATCAGGCTGATCACTTTCTAACACTAAAAACTGCCTTCAGATGTAGCACAGCTGCCCTCAGCATCGCACCTTTTATTTTCCAGACTAACAGCTAAGCATTGCTAAAAAAAATAATGTGTGAATGAAGCAGAACAGGAAATCTATATCTGTCAATTTCTGGTGTTTCCCCAATCAATACAATTTGCATCTTATAGGCAGCATACTGCTTTAATTCAGAGCTTACCTTTGCTTTCGTATCCTGTTCCACTTAGCCTGATCATGTTGGTCTGTGCACACATTTTCATATTCATCCTCTTTGTCATTTACTTCAGTTACATGTGTTGCCTCTGTGTACTTACTCCAGCGGCTCATGGGAGGATCACTGTTACTAAACTGAACAAAATAAAGACTACAGATTAAATGACATGAAATCAGGTAAATATACATGAAATTTTGAAGTGCTAAAAAAATCTGCCCCTACACTGCAGTTTTATGAAGAGAACACTTTGTATTTTCATTTTTGAAATGTTATTTACTAATATATCCAACTAAACAAAATAAAATTGTACAGGGAATTAGTGGTTACTGCAAAGTTAGCAGACTTGTTTTAACTGTGATTTATTGCCATTAACATTAGCATTTATTCTGTAGCACAGAAAGCCCAGCACTATAAAGAGGCACCCACTAATCATTTTTGTAAGAGAATACAGCATAAAGTAATCTGGCCAGGCTCCATATAATTACCATACAGAGGAATGCAATTAAAAGTTGCAGTATGTAAATACTCTAGCTTTTCAGGGGCTGTGCCTCATATGATTGCTAATTAAATATACTAAATTCGAAATCAACCACCACAAGTTAAGGTAAACTTGGCCTTCTTATAAAATAAAAGTTATGTACTTACCATAATCAGATCAGTGTTCTCATTTTTCATCCTGTTCAACCTTTGGGTTGTCTGATCTGACCGAATCAAACTTCATTGCCTTTTCAAAGCTTCAAATCCAGAGCTATGACTCCTCTCCTACCCATAATTCCCTTCACCCCACCTCAGAACCTCAGAGTTTGGCAGATGTACTAGCCATATATACTAGTTAACTTTTTCTATACATAACCATAATACTAAAAAAATCAGAATGTCCACATTCTTTGACAAGAAAACTAAAGCCTAATAAAAGACAGGGTCTGAGATGAGGTCCACCCAATCACCTAGAGCCATCAATGATATTATTGGTAGGGGGGAGGAGAAAGAAGGGATGTTGAACCAGGCAAAAACAATATGGCTCTATTGTTACGTTAAGTAAATAACTTGTATCCAATGTCTATTTTTCATCCAGTTCAAACTCTGGAACAGATTTTCAAGCCGCCAAACACCTGGGTGACACCAAGAAAGGACGTTCCTGAGGACGGCAGAATAGAATGAAGAATGTGTTCTAGAGTGCACATCGAATTTGTAATGAGGCACAAGGGTAAGAACTGTAGACAAAGTTATTGCTGCACAAATGCCAGCACTTGGGATACTATTTATAAAGGCTATAGAGGTAGCTACCACTCTTGTAAAATGACCGTTGGGTTTTGTACGTAAAGATATACCTCTTTTAGCATATACAAAGGAGATACAGACAGCTATCTTGAAAGGATAACATTGGAAACATACTTACTCAATTTAGCCTTGGAGAAAGCTGCAATCCTTTGTTCTATGAAGATAGAACCAGAGTTGATAAACATCTAGCATGTGCAATATATACTATCCTTTGAGTATCTTGGGAGCAACACTGGTAGGTCCGTAGATTGGTTTATACTGGACTTGGATGTCACTTTAGGTTGAAAGGATGCATTAGTTCTTAGTTTTCCATAACAGAAATCATTACAACTAGGATAATTGTTTTCCAAGACAAACATTTTGTCTGCAGAAGCTGCTGATTCAAGTGTGCTTGCGTGGGGTGGGGGGGGGGGGTGGAGTTAAGGTTTGTAGCAACATTGTGATATGCTTTGGGGGTTGGGGGCAGGAAGGGTCCCTAACTGGAAGTCATAAAAGGTTCCTTTAAAGAAGGCATTGACATTTTTCAAAGATGCTCTGGAGATATCATGTTGTCCAGTGAGAAAACAGAAAATAGCAGCCATTTATACCTTGATCGTAGAAAAAATAAAAATATTGTGAAAGAGCTCTGGCAAAAACTCAAACAGAATGGAGACATACTGAGGAGGAGTCCAAATCTTTTGTTAAGGCCTAAATAAAACCTTTTCCATTTAACTCCAGTAAACCTTTTTGGTAGATTGTTTCTGAGAAGGAATGTGGACTATTGAAGCAGAAAGAATCTGACTGTAGTTGGAACTGGAGGAAAATACAGTTTTGTACCTACCATAAATGTAGATGTCCGAGAGGTATGCATCTGCAGTCGTAACAAATGGGTTGTCCTGCCTCAGGCAGCCCTTCGGTCGGCCGGATTCCAAAGTCTGGGTCTGGCCTCGGCTGATGTCGCACTTCACCCGACATCATAGCTGCTGTCAACTGGGTATAAAGGCATCAGCCGACGCCATATTCCTCAGTGTTTCTTGCCCCAGATGCCAGGTGCCCTCTAGGAAGGCTAAATTTGGATAAATGCAAATGATTCCAAACAGTACAGAGCAAATAAAAATAAACAGGTATATACATATATACAAACAAATACACCAAAATAGATTCCCCCAGCTAGCTACAAGATGGGCAAATACCCTAGGAGTACCACAGAGGGGAAGGAGGGTGGGTAATCCTAACTGCAGATGCATACCTCTCGGACATCTACATTTATGGTAGGTACAAAACTGTACTATGTCCTTCAAGGATGCATCTGCAGTCCTAACAAATGGGTAGAATACCATAGCCAAACTGGGGGAGGAGGTACTAAGAAGATTATGATGTAGTTAAGATCCCTTGCAAAACAGCAGTGGCAAAACCTGCTCGGGATCTGGAGTATAAAGGTAGATTATAATGCTTGGCAAATGTATGCACGGAGCTCCAAGTAGCAGCCTCTAAAATGTCTTTGGTAGCAACTCCTCGTAAAAAATCTGTAGTAGTGGCTGTAGCCCTTGTGGAGTGAGGTCTGATGTTTTCTGGAGTTGTCTTTCCATGAAAAGAGTAACAAAATCTAATGCAATTTCCTATCCATTTTGAGATTGTCTGTTTTGAAATTGCTTTTCCCTCCATTCCTGTTGCATATGCTACCAGAAGCTGGTCAGTTTTTCTATTGTTCTTGGTTCTGTCCAGGTAGTAGCGCAATTGCCTGTGCACATCCAAGGTATGTAGTAGTCTTTCCCCCCAGTTCTGTGGGTTGGGGAAGAATGTTGGTAGGTGGATTGCTTGGTTTAATGATACCCTGGAGACCACCTTTGGCATAAAAGTAGGATTAGTTCTCATGGACACTCTATCCTGATGTAAGATAAGGAAGGGCTGTACTGCCATTAATGCCTGTAATTCAGAAACCCTTCTTGCTGAAGTGATTGCAAGCAGGAAAGCAGTTTTCCAAGATAAGAACTGTAATTCTGCTGTTGCTGCTGGTTCAAAAGGGGGAAGTGTCAACTTTTCTAACACAAAGTTCAGGTCCCATGTAGGCAAAGGTGGCTTCCTTGGCGGCTTTACATTTTAAACTGCCTGAGTAGAGGATGAGAGAAGACTGGAGGATCCATGTTGTATTCTGCTGAAATTGCTGATGCATGAATCTTAATGGAGGAGTAAGACAGGCCATTGTGGAAAAGCTCTGCTAAATATTCCAGGATGTTAGCTATGTTTGCCAATGATACATTTTCTCCTTTTGTTGCACTCCAAATGAGGTATCTTTTCCATTTTGCTGAATAAGTTTTCCTTGTTGAGGGTCTGCGAGCCTCCAAGATAATGTCTTTAACCCTTTGAGATAAATCTGGGTTATTTTGTTTTATGTAATACTCCAAGCAGCTAGCTGCAGTGTTTTCAAGTTTGGATGCAGGATTTTGAAGTTGTTCTGTGTTAGCAGTAAAGGAACTAGGGGTAGAGGCCATGCGTGTTCCCGAGACATACTCCTCAGTAGCGGGTACCAATGCTGCCTCGGCCAGTCTGGAGCTATTAGGATGATCCTTGGGTGATCTTATTTGATCTTCAGTAGCACTTTGTGCATCAAAGGAAGAGATGGGAATGCATATGCTGTCAGGTTTTCCCAACTGAAGGATAGGGAGTCCACCTTCCAAGCAAGTGGGTGGTATGTCCTTGTGCAGAATTTTTTCAATTGGTGGTTGTGTGGGGATGCGAACAGGTCTATTTCTGGTAGTCCCCATTTCCTTGTAATGGATTTGAAGATGTCTGGATGCAGCATCCATTCGTGGGCATCCGTGGTAGTTCTGCTTAAGATGTCTGCTAGTATATTTTCTTTTCCTGGCACAAATATGGCCTGGAGCTGAATGTTGAGGTTCAGGGCCACATTCCAGAGGTCCATTGCCATCCAGCATAGAGGATATGAATGTGTGCCTCCCTGTTTGTTGATATACCACATAACTGTGGTGTTGTCCGTCCTTATCAGCAAATGACCCTGTTGAAGAAACGGTCTGAATGTCTGAATTGCCTGCTTTACTGCCAGCATCTCTTTTTGATTTATGTGTAGGTTCAGCTGGTCTTGTGTCCATAAGCCTTGTATGCACTTGTCCACCATGTGTGCCCCCCAACCGAGGTCTGAGGCGTCCGTGGTGATAGTCTGACTTGGGTGAGGGCTGTTGAACGGCAGTCCTTTGTTCAATTGACAGGCCTGAGCCCACCACTGGAATTCTTGCTTCAGGCATGGAATTATTGGAATTTGGGCTTCTAGGCTGTGCTTGTGCTGAGACCATAAATTCCTTAGGTACCATTGCAACTTCCTCATATGTAGTCTGGCATGTGGAATCAATATTATGCAGGATGCCATGTAACCCAGGGCTTGCAGGACTTTCCTTGCTGTAAGCTGGTTCTGCGTTGTTAATGCCATGAAATAGAGAGGTAGTTGCTTTTGCTTTTCTGCTGTGAGGAATGCCATCTGGTTTGATGTGTCCAGTTCTGCACCCAAGAAAGTTATCCTTTGGGATGGTATCAGCCTTGACTTTTTTATGTTGACTGTGTATCCCAGGGCTTGCAATAGGTGAATAACCTTTCTCAAATCTTGTGTTAATTTGTTTTTGTTGTCCGCTTGTATCAGGCAGTCGTCCAGGTATGGATAAATTTGAATTCCCTGAAGCCTGCAATGAGCAATTACTGATGCCAGGCATTTCATGAATACTCTGGGAGCAGTAGATAAGCCAAAGGGCAATGCTGAGAATTGATAATGCTCTGATCCTGCAAGAAATCTGAGGTATCTTCTGCAATTTGGTCGTATGGGGACGTGCAGGTATGCCTCCTTGAGATCTAGAGTTACCAGCCAAGACTCCTTGCCCAGCATGGGAAGAAGTTGCTGTAGGGTCAGCATCTTGAATTTTGGAACAATGAGATATGTGTTCAGAGCGGACAGGTCGAGAATAGGTCTCCATTGATTTTCCTTTCTTGATACCAGAAAAAGTCTCGAATAAAATCATTGCCCTTGTTCCATGGAAGGTACCTTTTCTATAGCTCTCATCCTTAGTAAGTGGTCTATTTGTTCTAGAGCGTTTGTCTTTTGGTTTGGTGGTAGGTTTGGCATTCCTCTCTTCCTTGGTAGAGTATGGAAGTGAAACCTGTAACCTTTGTCTATTGTCTGTAAAATCCATTTGTCTCCTGTAATGTAATGCCAGTTTACTGAAAATAAGGCTAGCTTTCCGCCTAAGGGTGCTTCTAGTTGTTCCCTGGTAGGCGGTTTCAGAACCAAGTCACTGTGATTGTCCTGTGGAAGTGGTAGTGGCTGGATCTGTGGCAGTACTTCTCTGGTTGTTAGGCTGCCACTGACATCCCCTGTAGGCACCTCTGGATTGACCTCTGCCTCTTGGGCGCCTATTTCTGCCTCTCTGTGCTCTGGTGGTGTCTGGAAAGGACCAATTCTTGGAAGGCCAATTCCTACTAAACCTCGGAGGCTGGACCTGTAAGAAATCCTTGACTGTTTGGACAGATTTTGCATTTTCTTCCACCTTCTTTAACACTTGCTGTGCAGGGGAGCCAAACAAACTGTTTTTCCATGGGAGCATCTAGGAGCTTTGACTTTACATGGTCTGGTAAGGATTGCTCTTTTAACCATGCATGCCTTCTGATCACTGTACCAGTCATAGCTGATCTAAAGGAAGCCTCCAGTGCATCATAGCCGCATTTTAAGGAATGATTACTGACCTGCTGAGTGTTATGTACCAATTCCTGAAGGGACGTACGGTCTAAAGGTTCAGGAGAGGACAGTTTTTTAGTTAGCTGATCTAACAAAAATTCCTGATACTGAATCATGTGGAATTGACAGTTTAAGACCCTAGCCGAAAGAGTAGCAGAAGTATAAACTTTTTTACCCCATCTCTCTAATGCCCTAGATTCTCTTTCAGAGGGTAGAGGGTTTTTGGCAGAGGCAGCTGCTACAGCTTTGGGGCCCTGTGAAATAGTTTCAGGATCTGCAATAGGAGCCTTATACAAGTGTTAATGTGTGTCCGGAACCCTATAGTATCTGTCGGGCTTAGCAGGGGCCGGGGGAAGAGAGTCAGGGGCAGTACAAGCATCATTAAATGCATCATCCACAACTGTAAGTACTGGAGGAATGGCTAAAGGCCTATGCTGTGGCAAATGTAAAAAGGTCCTAAGCCTTTTCCTAGAGTCTGAAGAATCCTGGCCCTGCCATTGAAATTGTTCTCTCATAGCATGCAAGGTTTCCCCAAAAGAAAATTCCTCAGGAGGAGAGGCAGACGGAATGGAGTCTTCTACGTCAGAGTCCTCATATGGAGAATAAGGGCCTTCTGGAGGATTTGAGTTTTCTGAATCATCAGAGGAATAATCTGTAGAAACTGGCTCAGGGGGCTCTGCTCTAGGCCTCTTCTCTGGAGGGGGATGAGAGGCCCTGTCAGGGTGAGGTTGGGATCCCCTGATCAAAGAAATGAGATCCTCTGCTAGGCTAAGCATTTGAGTACTAGAGCTAGGCCTGTGTGAGGGGGTTTTAGCAGGCACGGTCTTAGAAGATTTAGCTGCTTTAGCCCTAGAAAAAGCCTTAATTGACATGGATGCAGGGGGCCTAGCAGCTCCACGTGCAGGAGTAGATATATCTAAAGGGATAGTATCTGATAAATCCTGAGAACCTGCAAGAGCAGGTGGAAATTCAGTAGCAGATTCAGCCATGCTGGATGAGGCCTCGGTTGTAGGAGGCATGCTTTCGGCCGAAGGAAGAACCGAGGACTCTGTTTCAGCCGAAACCGAGACACTTGCGGTTGGCTTAACCGCGGTTTCGGCCGAAACCGCGGACCGCGAGTGTCAGTCCTTTTTCCTTACGCTTTTTAGCTAATTGTGAAGTCGGAGTCTCCGACGGCATGTTGTAAGCAAAAGCGGAGCCGAAAAACTCCTCTGCAAACTCCGACCGACGTCTAAGTGTCCGTCGGTTGAAGGAAGCACAGGCTAGACAAGCTGCTACGTCGTGGTCTGGGCCTAAGCAAGGAAGGCAGTAAGAGTGGAAATCTTTATGAGGTATTTGTTTCCCACAAGTTAAACAGTTATTCACTTTTTCTGACATCGGCTGAGGCAAGAAAGAGTCCCCAACGGGGTACTTAGCTTTTTAGAAGTCTTCGGTAGTAGCAATCTCTGGTTCTGACCGACCGGCACTTGCGAACAGCTTCTGCTTCGGGCGCCACGCGGCAAGAAAGACTGAGGAATATGGCATCGGCTGATGCCTTTATACCCAATTGACAGCAGCTATGACATCGGGTGAAGTGCGACATCAGCCGAGGCCAGACCCAGACTTTGGAATCCGGCCGACCGAAGGGCTGCCTGAGGCAGGACAACCCATTTGTTAGGACTGCAGATGCATCCTTGAAGGACATCCAAGCAGTCAATTTCAAGGAGACTAACTGTAGTTAGAAATGGAGAAACCAAGCAGTCAGTTTCAAGGACTTTTCACCTAGATGGGGTATTCCAGACAGGTGAAAGATTTCAGTATTGATGCAATATCCAGAGATGATGTACTAGATGAGTCCACAGGAAAAGAAACCAAACTTGCCAAGGCCGAAAGGAAGCAATGAGGATCAGTCTTGCACCTTTTGGCTTTCTGAATAAATTTGGTTATCAGAGGTATGGGAGAACAAGCATAGAGGAGTCCTGGGGGCCAGATGTGGACTAAAACATCCCTCAGTGACTTGCCCTGATCCTTCCACAAGGACAAATAACTGCCGCACTTATTTAGGTAGGCTGCAAAATGTCTCAGCAATGCTGACCCCAGCAGCTGAACATCTGAGTTGTTAATGTTTGGTTGAGGGGACCACTCATGAGGCATAAGAAAATCAACCTGCTCAGTTTGTCCAGTAGAAAAGTGGATATCCCTGGAATGTGCACTGCTAGCAGAAAACAATGTAAGGGCATCGCCTACTGCCACACTTATGGACTCTCAGCCCCCCACCCCCAGTTTGTTGATATACCAGACTACTGCTTTGTTGCTTGAAATCAAGCCCCTGGGGAGGACATCCTGAAAAGCCTGCAACTCTAGGAGCACCACCCTCAACTTAAAGACACTGATGTGGGGTTTGGCCTCTAGATTTGTGCAAGAACCTTGGACCATCATAGCTTCAAAATCCTCCCCTTCTGAAAAGGAGGCATCTGTGATTACGTTGGAAAGTGGTTGTGCCTGGAAAAAAAGTCGATCTTCTGTTACTGATGGAGAAGTAAGTCATCAACTGATGTGATTCTTGCATACTTTTGTTATATGCACACTGGAGTGGAGAGGGTAACATTCTGGCACCACTGAACCAAAAGGGTGCACTGAAGAACCCTCATGTGGAATCTAGCTAGGGGTACAAGAGCAATTGGAATTACTAATGTTGCTTTAGGAGAAGGGATGTTGAATGATTCGAGTGGCAACCAGATGCAAGGAAAGCATCTATAATCTTTTAACTTTGTTATTTACAGGTAAGTTTTCAGGTAGCATCCAATGAATTCTACCTGTTGTGTTGGAATCGACTGGCTGTGTGTGATTCTCTGTTATACCCAGATTTGCATCAGGTGAAGCAAAGGTTCCCAATGTAGTAGCAGGGAGAAGCCAATCATCTAAGTACAGGAAAGCATGAATCCCTAGCAGATAGACGTGTGCTGCTACTAATGTCATCATCTTTGTAAACACCTTGGGGGCAGTGCTCTAAACTGATAGTGATTGGCTCACAGCCAGAAAAGGAGAAACCTCCTGGAGTGTGGCTTTATCTTTATGTGATAACAGGCAGCCATACATCACATCGAATTGTCCTTCCACAGAAGAGGAAGTATGGACTGAAGCATGACCATTCAGAATTGTGCATTTTACAAACTGATTTAGATGACTGAGGTCTAGAAATGGCTGGAGGTCTCTTGCCTTCTTGGGCATTAAAAAGAACCCGGAATAGACACTACATTCTAACTGGTCTCAGGGGGTACCTCTTGGATGACTTTCTAGCAGCTTGGTAACCCCTGCTGCTGTGAATTCTCAGAGGGTGGCACGTTGGGAATCTCTTTCTTTGCTGGGTAGGAAAACAGATTGAGTAGCCTCTGGTTACTATCCTTAACACCCAGAAAGCTATTGTGACATTTTGCTAGACTTGTGGATGTAGGGATAAGTGCCCCTCCCCCCACTGCCTCCAAAGTGCAGCAGTCGCGTAACCTTTCAGGAGCACTAGTAGGGCTTATTTTTGAAGGGGTCACAGAAGTCCTGGTTATACAATTCATCTCTGCAGCGACGTCCACTGAAATTACCTCCCTGGTCTGTCTACAGGAGTTCTATAGTTATAACCTTGTGACTTCCTAAAAAAAAAAAAGTCATGTACTCGCCATAAAAGTCCATCAGTGTATTGTCCATTTTCATTCTTCAACAAATGGGTTCAGATCCAACTCAGCCACTTTTCCAGCTCATGAAACAAACTCTTGAGCTTCTCCTCTACCCATTAATGCATCAACCCCCTCATATCTTGTTTGCTGCCTTTTAAACCTGTATAATATAATATGAAGAGGAAACATCATCTGGAGATCAAAAGGGAACACTGGTTCCTGTAGCATCTTCCATTCCTTCCAAACATCAAACTGGTAAGGGACTGGAGAGAGGGCAGTTGAGGAAGAATGAAAATGGACAACACAGATGGAAAATGTTATGGTGAGTACATAACTTTAGCCAATGCTGTCATTTTCATTCATTCCTCAACAAATGGGACAGAGTCCCCAGCTACCTAAATCCCTGGAGGACTCTAATAAAGGGTATTCCAGAGTACCACTGAGCCAAAGGTTGCTCTTCCTCTACAGATCAGATCCAATTTGTAATGAGCAATGAAGGTATAAGGATTAGCCCAAGTTGCAGCTGCACAAATATCATCCAAAGAAGATCTGGATAAAAATACTGAAGATGTTGCCATAGACCTGGTAGAAAGTACAGTTTTGTACCTACCATAAATGTAGATGTTCGAGGATCCACATTGCTGCAGTCCTAACTATTGGGTAGTCCGCTGTCCAGTCGGCCCGAATACCAAAGTATATGGCTGACGTCGGTCACGGCGCATTAGACTGACGTCAGTACGTCAGGGTACTAATGCGCATGACCGACGTCATATCCTCAGTCTTTTCTTGCCCCAGATGTCAGAAGACCCTAAAAAGACAAGGCCAAAACCAAAACACACCAAACATACCTGCACCAAAAACATATACAATATATACAAAGGTACCAGAATATAATCTCACCTACACAACCACCCCTAAACACAGAGGGAAGGAGGGAGGGTAAATTGGACTGCAGCAATGTGGATCCTCGAACATCTACATTTATGGTAGGTACAAAACTGTACTATGTTCTTCATTCCACATTGCTGCAGTCCTAACTATTTAGAATCCCAAAGCAGAGGTAAGGGAGGCTGGCAAATCATAAGGAAGCAGGAGCTGATAACATGCCTTGCAAAATAGCAGTGGCAAAACCAGCCCTAGACTTAGAGTAGAGAGGAAGGTGGTAATGCTTAGAGAAAGTATGCACTGAACTCTAAGTAGCTGCCTCCAAAATATCCTTAGTTGCCACCCCCCTTAGAAATGCTGTTGAAGTGGCAGTAGCCCTAGTGGAATGAGGCCTAATCCCAGCTGGAATCTCTTTGCCATGATGGGAATAACAAAATGCAATGCAAAACCCAATCCACCTAGAAATAGTTTGTTTTGACACAGGCTTGCCCTGCGAACTCAAAGCAAAAGAAACAAACAACTGCTGAGACTTTCTAAAATCCTTAGTCCTGCTTAAATAATAACGCAATTGCCTGTGTACATCTAAAGTGTGCAAAATCTTTTCCCCTTTATTTTGGGGATCTGCATAGAAAGTAGGCAAATGAATAGTTTGGTTTAAAGCCACACTAGAAACCACCTTAGGCATAAAGGAAGGATTAGTACGTAATGATACCCTATCCTTATGAAAAATCAAAAAAAGGCTCAACCGCCATAAGGGCCTGTAACTCAGAAACCCTTCTTGCAGAAGTAATGGCCAACAAAAAAGCAGTCTTCCATGACAAGTATTTCAGGTCAGCAGTAGCTGCAGGCTCAAAAGGTTGTAGAGTAAGTTTCTCCAACACAAAATTGAGATCCCAAGCAGGAGTAGGAGCTCTCATGGGGGTCTTATATTCTTTGCCCCCTAAGAAATTGCTTGAATAAAGGATGTGAAAACAATGGTGGGTCACAATCATAGTGAGCTGAAATTGCTGCAGCATGAATCTTAATGGAAGAGAAAGACAAACCTTTGTCCAATAACTCAGTAAGATATTGAAGAGCCACACTCAAATTAGGCTCCGAAATCTCCAAATTCTGTGCTGCAGTCCAAAATAAAAATCTCTTCCATTTTTCTGCATACACTTTCCTTGTACTAGGTCTTCTGGCTTCCATAATCACATTTAAAACTTGTTGAGGAAGTTGAGACCTGCTGTATTTCAAAGCAGAATATGCCAGGCTGTTAGATGAAGAGTTTGAAGCTTGACATTGAGCAGATGACCGTCCCTCTGAGACAATAGGTGTGGAATCAAGGGTAAAGGCCATGGAGGCTTCCTTACCAGACTCCTCAGTAATGGGTACCAGTGCTGCGAGGCCAATCTGGAGCTATTAAAATCATCCTTGGCTTGTCTTGTCTGACCTTTAGAAGCACCTTTGGGAGAAGAGGCAGAGGTGGAAAAGCATACACATGAAGGTTTTTCCAACTGAAAGAAAGAGCATCCACTTTCCAAGCTGTGTGATGAAATCCCTTCGTGCAAAACTTTGGCAGCTGGTGGTTTAGTGGAGAAGCGAACAGATCTATGTCTGGAGTTCCCCATGACACTGTCAATTTTTGAAATACATGAAGATCCAGTCTCCACTCGTGGGGATCCATGATTTGTCTGCTTAACACATCTGCTAAGGAGTTCTGTGCTCCCGGCAGAAACCTTGCCTGAAGAGTTAGTTGCAAGCTGAGCGCAGTCTCCCATAAAATCATTGCTTGCCTGCACAATGGGTAAGAATGTGTTCCCCTTGTTTGTTGATGTACCACATGACAGTTGTGTTGTCTGTTAGAATCAACACCTGCCCTGGAAGAAGTAACTCCTTGAAAGCCATTAATGCAAACTGGACTGCTAACATCTCTTTCATGTTGATATGTAGATGCTGTAGTCTGGCAGGCCACTTGTCTTGTATCCACTTTCCATCTAGATGAGCTCCCCAAGCAATGTCTGAGGCATCTGTCGTTAGAATCTGACTTGCCTCTGGCGGGTCACAGAGAGTCCCTTGTTTAGGTGACATTCCTGAGCCCACCACAAAAATTCCTTTTGAATGCAAGGTATTATTTGAATGACAGTGTCCAAATCCTGGCAGTGCTGTGTCCATAGATTTTTGAGATACCATTGTAGCTTCCTCATATGCAGTTTGGCATTGGGAAGCACCAGAATACAAGATGCCATGAACCCTAAGGCTTGAAGGACTGTCCTTGCAGTCAGCCCGGACTGAAGAGATAATTGATGGAAGTAACTGGAAAGATTCTTTTGTTTGTCCGGGGTTAGAAAGGCCATCTGGGCTGCTGTATTCAGTCTCACACCCAGAAAGCACATGTCTTGAGAGGGTACTAGACTGGACTTTATTTCGTTCACAGAATACCCTAGGCATCTTAGCACTGCTATGACATATTCCAAATGCTGTAGAAGGTCTTCCTTTTCTTGAGCCAGAATCAGGCAGTCGTCCAAGTAAGGATAGATTTGAATTCCTTTTAGCCTGAAGTAAGCTATCACTGGAGCCAGAACCTTTGTGAATACTCTGGGCAGTAGATAAGCCAAAGGGCAATGCAGAGAACTGATAATGAGAATTTCCAGCTCGAAAACGCAGATACTTTCTGCAACTTAGTCTTATAGGCACATGAAGGTAAGCTTCCTTGAGATCTAAAGTTACCATCCAGTGATCTTTGCCCAGTAGAGGTAAAAGCTGTTGTAACGTCAACATTTTGAACTTTGGAATGTCCAGATAAGTGTTGAGGATAGATAAATCCAAAATTGGTCTCCACGTGTTCCCCTTCTTTGGTACTAGGAACAGGCGAGAATAAAATCCTAGGCCCCTGTCTGGCACAGGAACTGACTGAATGGCTCCTATTTGGAGTAACAGAGAAATTTGTTTGCGAGCCTCTGTTCTTTGTAGAGGAGGAATGTCTGGCATGCCTTTGAAAGGAGGCAAGGTATGGAAATAAAACCTGTAACCGTGGTGAATGATATCCAGAACCCATTTGTCTTGGGTAATTAAATCCCAATTTTCTTTGAAAAGAGACAGTCTTCCTCCTAGAGGTGCCGCCAGGCGAGAAGGTACTGGCAGCTGAAAGGCAGGTCATTGGGTCTGCTTACGAAAGGACTGACCCCTGCCCTCACCAGAAGTCTGAGCAGGTGAACTCCCTGTCCTAGGCCTAAAAGAACCTTGAGCTCTGCCCCTACCACGTCTAGACCTACCCCTAGACTGGGAATCATAAGCAGGATAAGTCCACCCCTTAGTAGGCCAATTTCTACTAAACTTGGAGGCTGCACCTGCAAAAATCCTTAACAGTTTGCATAGACTTAGCCTTGTCCTCCATTTTCTTTAAAACTGCTTCCACAGGCGAACCAAACAACACATCAGACTGTAAAGGAGCATCCAAAATCCTTGTCTTAACATGCTCAGCTAAGTTCTGATCTCTCAACCAGGCGTGCCTACGAAGAACAGAACCAGTGGCAGCCACCCTGGAGGAGGCCTGCACAGCATCAAAACCACATTGCAAGGAATGTTTACCCACTTGTTCAGACACATGAACTAAATCCTGCAACTCTTTACACTCAATACCTTCCGCCAGAGCATCCACCTTAGATTTCAACTGTGAAAGAAGATAATTCTGATATTTTAACATGTGAAACTGACAATTCAACGCCCTCATGGCTAAAGTGGAAGAAGTATACACTTTCTTTCCCCATCTATCCAAAGCCCTTGCCTCTTTATCAGGAGGGACAGGATTTTTAACAACTGAGGCCTTCACACCTTTAGGCCCCTGAGAGACAGTTTCGGGTCTGCCCTAGGACTCTTAAAAGATACTTATGAGCTTCAGGCACCCTATAATACCTATCCGGTTTAACTGGGGCAGGAGGCAAAGAATCAGGATTCAGGGAAGCCTCTGCAAAAACATCTTCCACCACATTCAAAACAGGAGGTATAGCTAAAGGCCTATGCTGGGGTAAAACAAGAATTCCCTAAGCCTTTTCCTGGAATCAGAGAAATCTTGACCTTCCCATTTAAAATGCTCCCTCATGGAATGCAGAGTCTCCGAAAATGAAAAATCCTCAGGAGGAGAAGCTGAAGGAGTAGAATCATCCACATCAGAATCAGAATAAGGAGGGTACTCCTGCAAGTCTTCAGAAGACTCAGAAGCCTCCGAGCATTGCTCAAAACTCTCAAACTCAGGTTCCACCCTAGGCCTCTTATCAGGAGGGGGCATAGAACCCCTTATCATAGTAATCAAATCCTCTGCCATTTTAAGCATATGTTTCTTAGGCAAAGACCCTGAAGCACTAGGAGAAACCCCACTGAAGCAAAACTTGGCCTGCCCCTCAAAGAAGCCTTGGAAACAGAAGGGAGGCTCTAACCACCTTAGGAAGAGAGGGAAGAACAGCCACCTGAGAAGCCCCTCAGCCTGGCCTACTTCCTGAGAGGATACATCCTGTAACAGTAAAGTCTCTCCCTGAGACTCCAAAGAAACACCTGGCAAAACCTCCGGCTCCACTGAGCCCTTTAAAGCACCGCCGTCTGGCACTGTTCGTGTTTCCACTCTAGGCTTTGCTACTTTGTCCTTGTGCTTTTAGCGAAGCGCCGGAGCATCCGACGGCATTTTATAATTACAACGCTTCCCAAACACTAACCTGGCACAGTCTAACCTTCTCTTAATAGTGCGTTTGTTAAATCTAGCACAAGAGCGGCATCCAACAACGTCGTGCTCAGGCCCTAAACAAGGTATACAGAAAGTATGGTAATCCCTATGAGGTATCTGTTTCCCACAAGAAATACAGTTATTCACTTTTTCTGACATCCGGTTAAATACTGAGGCAAGAAAAACCAAAATATTCCCCAACGGGGTACTTAGCCAACTTTGATTCGGTCTGAAACTCTGGCTTCAGAAACTTTCAGAACGCCAACCTGCACTCGCAAAATTGCTTCTGCATCGGACCATGCGGCAAAAGACTGAGATATGACGTCGGTCATGCGCATTAGTACCCTGACGTACTGACGTCAGTCTAATGCGCCGTGACCGACGTCAGCCATATACTTTGGTATTCGGGCCGACTGGACAGCGGACTACCCAATAGTTAGGACTGCAGCAATGTGGAATGAAGAACATCGACCTTTTGGTGGTTTTGATGCAAACAAACCTGATTTTCTATAGACAACAGAAATTCAGTCAGTTAACTATTTGGCTAAAGTCACTTTAGAAACAGGTTTGCCCAATTTTGAATCTGCAAAGGAGGCAAATAATTGTTCTGATTTCCTGAAACTTGTTCTATGTATATAAAACTGTCTGAACAGCTGACAGGTGCAACATATACGCTGCTCTATTTGAGAAATTTGGAAAGAATACTTGTAAGGTTGATAGTTTGATAGATATTGGATTCTGACACCACTTTAAGAAAAAAGGAGAGTTGGTTCGAAAGGATATCCTGTCCTTACGAAAAATCAAATAGGAACTTGGAAGCCAGGGCCTATAGTTCTGAGATTCTTCTAACACAGCTTATGGCCACTAAAAATAGTCTTCCGTTCAAAAATTTTAGTTCACACTTAGCTGATGGTTCAGATGGGGACTAAGTCAGACTGTAAAATTATAAGTTATGTACTCACCATAACCTGGCATCAGTGTTGTCCATTTTTATTCTTCCTCACAAATGGGTTTGGATCCGATCCTCAGATCTGACTTGGCCACATACACTAGACTTCGAATCCAGCTCTCAAGCTACTCCCTCTACCCATAATGCTCTATTCCATCCCTATTACCTCATACAGAGTTTGTTACTTAATCTTCCAATTGTCTAAGAAGAAAGAGGCAGAAGAAAATACAGGGCTCAAACCCTGAACATTATAGTTCCAAGCCAGTCTAACAGGAACTTTCAAGAAGCAAAAGGGTCTGGGGATGGATGAAAGGGAAGATGAGGAAGAATGAAAATGGACAACACAGATGCCAAATTATGGCGAGTACACAACTTATAAATCTGATGATGTCCTTTTCATTCTTCCTCACAAATGGGACAGATTCCCCAGTCACGTAGCCCTTGGGAGGCCCTCATGGAAGGACATGCCGGAACACTGTCGAGCCAAAAGAAACTCTGCCTCTAGATATGATGTCCACCTTATAATGCATAACAAAAGTAGAGTTTTTGACCAAGTAGCTGCAGCACAAATATTGTCAATGGAACTCCTTGACCAAAAAGCAGTTGAATGAGCTCAAAGAGGTCTAGGCAAATTTAGCCCTTTTTGAGAGCAGACTAATGAAATGCAATCGGTAATACATTTGGCTACAGTAACTTTAGAAACCACCAGACCTAGGCAATTAGGGGGAAAAGGATATGAAAAGCTGATCTGACTTTCCGAAATGTTTTGTTCTGTGAAGATAAAAATGTAGTGGTCTGTACACACTGAGAAGATGAAGCATGTATTCTCCTTTATTAGAAAATTTTGGGAAAAAAATGGTAACTGAATGGACTGCTTAATGTAATTTTCAAATGCTACTTCAGGAAGAAAGGAGGGGTTTAGTCCATAGAGAAACCCTGTCTTTGTGTAAAACAATGTAAGGAAACTTAGCAAGAGCTTGGAGTTCAGAAATCCTTTTTGTTGAAGTTATAGCTACCAAAAAGACAGTTTTCCATAAAAGAAATTTCAGATGACATTTGTCAGACTGTTCAAAGTGCTTCTGAGTTAATCCTTCAAAAACCACAGTAAAGTCCCAAGGAGGGAATGGGTCTTTCATTGGGGGTCTGGGAAGAAAAATGCCCTTATTAATGCTTTACACAATCCGGAAGAGGCCAGAGTAGTATATTTCCTGAATGAAAAATTGAAATTGCTGCCAACTGAAGTTTAACTGTCGAAAAACGTGCCCCTTATTTAAAAAAGATGTGCTAGAAAGAGAATAGCTGAAATTGGGGCTGAAAATGTTTGATATTCTGGCTAGAAGCCCAAATGGAAAGTCTTTTCCATTTGCTTCTGTAGACATTTTTGGTAGAAGCTTTCTGGTAGGCCACAATAATATTGCAAACTGGGGAAGAAAGCCTGTAATGTAACTATTGCTGAAGTGGAGAAATGATGAGGTTAGCTTGAGGGTGTGAAGATTAGGATGTTGAATTCCTGATGGATGAGACAGGAGATACAGTATCCATGGTGGATAGTGCAAGTGAGACCGTAGGAAGGGGAACCATTCTTGCAGAGGCCAGAAGGGGGCAATCAGGATGACCGTACTCTTCCACCGGTTGGCTTTCTGTAAAAATTTTGGAATTAGTGGAAGAGGAGGGTAGGCATAAAGGAGAGCCGGGGGCCAATCATGAATCAGGGCTTCTCTGAGTGACTCCCCCAGGGGGATCAAAGCAAAGTACTTGCTGCACTTGTTGGGGGGGGGGGGCAAAAAGGCTGCAGCAAGGTCAGCCCAAACACCTAAAAATCATATTCACTAGCGACCAATTTACAGACCCACTCATGAGGCATCAGAATGGATCTGCTTAGCCTGTCTGCTAGTACATTGGTTTTCTCTAGGATGTGCGTTGCAGTAAGAAAGTGGTCCGATTAGATCGCCCATTCCCAAACAGTCATGGCTTCTCTGCACAGGAGGCAAGATCGGGTTCCTCCTTGCTTGTTGATATAGCAAGACTGACATGTTGTTGGTCTGCAATGCAATAGTCCCCCAGAGGGAGAGCATCTTGAAAGGCCTGCTCTCATCTCTAGAACAACTGAGATGCACATTGGTCTCTAGAGGGGACAACATGCCTTGGACTGTCCTTCCCAAGAAATGCCCCCCAACTCCAGTTGGGAGGCATCCATGGTCACCGTGGCAACTGGGGGTGGAAGAACAAAGGGTCTGCCCAGAACTAGATTGTCAGATTGAATCCACCAACAAATGTGTCGTTTGCAAACTGGGGTGAGTTTTATAGGAAAGGATAGGGGTTGACAAAGAATGGACCACTGAACAGCCAACGTCCATTGGATAATTTGCATAAAGAAGTGTGCTAATGGAACCAGCAGTGTGGCCACTGCCATTGACCCAAGCACTAATCTTGCTGTAGGAGAAGACTGAAAAAGTATAGACTGAACTTGATGGCTGAAGGATGTAATGCGGTGGCAGGGTAAAAAAAAGCCAGTAGAGTTGTAGTGTTCAATAAACTCCCCATGAATTCCAGGCTCTGTACTTGGACTAATTTTGATTTGGCAAGATTTATCGAGACACCCAAGATGTTGCAAATCTGGAGCAAATTGTCCCCGACTTGCAGAAGTTGATGCTTGGATGGGGTGGTGAGAAGCCAATTGTCTAGATATGGAAACACCTGGAATTCACTGAACCTCAAATGAGCTGCTACTACTGCCATGCATCTGAGTGTTTACACCCTGGGGGCTGTGGTGAGTCCAAAGAGCAGAAATGGTAATGATTAGATCCTAGCCGAAACTGTGGGCATCTCCTGGAACACCTATTTTTATGTGACAGTACACATCTTTGAGATCTATTGAGCACATCAAATTGTTCTCATGAAGAAAAGGCAAGATGGACTGGACTGTGACCATTCAGAACTTAATCTTCTTTACATACTGGTTCAACTTTAGATCCAAACATGGATCTGAAATCCCCAGTTTTCTTTGGCACAAAAAGAAGTGCAACTTCGGAATCCTATCTGGTTGGGGAGGACCTTTTGGATGACTTCTAGCAGCTTTTGTATTTCTTGTGCTGCATCCCTCCTCTTACTGGGCAGAACATCGGGAAGTTTCTTCCTTTGAGGAAGAGGATGAAAAGCAAATGGTATGTAGTAACCTCTGGATATTATTCTTAGCCCCCAAGAGTCTTGTGTGATATTTGTCCTGGTGTCTAGGTGCAAAGAGAATTGACTCCCAACTCTTTCCAGAGTTTTAACAGTTGGGCAGTGCTTCAGGTGCGCTGATAGGGCCTGTCAGAAAAGGAATCTCTAAAGTCCTGGTTCTGCCGACCACCTCTGCCTATAGGGCAGCATCCACCGTTAAAGTTTCCTCCTCTATCTCTGGAGGAATTCTCCTCACACAAATCCTGGAAAGGTCCTTCAGACTTACAGTATCTTCTTGTCACCTCACTGGTTTCTAGAGAAAGTCCATTGAGGGGTAGAAAACTTGATTCCCATGGCAGACAGTGTCTTTGCTTCTTGTTCATTGCAGGTAAGTATGTCCTTAACTGATGACCTGAATAAGGTAGTGCCATCAAATGGGGCATTAATAAAGGGCATCTTGTAGGGCTCCACAAAGTCACAAAGCCTCTTCCAGCATCTCCTTAAGGCTATCCCTGAACCGGCTGCTTGTGAGTTACCTTCCGCTGTATGAGCATCAACCTCATCAACGTGTTTGAAATGGACAGCAAAGTGGCCAGTTAAGTAATTCTGAAATCCTCAGCAGACATGGACTCCAAGAGAGTATTTGATAACTCCATCAAATCTCTCTATAGCCTAGTAAAGTGTGCCAAATAATTTAGAAACCTCAGTGGAAAGGTAGCCGAGGCAAAAACTCACTTTCCAAACTTGTTCAACGCTCTGAACTCTGTTTGGCAGATGGTCAGAACACCTGTTCTGTTTATTAGCTTGTTTTGTGTGGATTTTTCTCTTTTGTGGATGAACCTGGACATGAACAGCTGTTTAGTCGCATGTTTTGTGTGGACCTCTGCTCTGCCAGCACTTTCTTGGTGGCTGCCGCTACTACCATAGCATTATTTGGGACACCTTTGCTCCAACAGAGTCTATCAGAAGAGGGATACCAAAATTTGCCCGGGTGTTTTGGGATGGATAGACAGTGTCCGGTTCCTTCCATGCCCAATGGGAAACCAAATCAATCAGTTCATCCACCAGCAGGGGTGGCGGGTTGTGGGAGGAATCACTCAAGACGTTGATGGTCCAGAACCAAAAGCCTCCAGAAACACAGATTCTTCGGGAAAAGGAGACTGGAAAGACCACCCACCTTTCTGGATGAGGTTCTGTGAACATCTCCAAAGGAGATGTCATCAGGTGATGATCTGGTAATCCCTCTCCCTCATCAAAGTCAGTGTCTTCCATGACAAACTCCATCTGGGAGTCAATGTCTCTCCTCTTACATGTCCTCTTCCGAGGGACCACTTCCATGGTATGTTCAGGGGAGGTGTTCGAAGACAGGGTGAAATTCTTCTTGGGGGAACAGACTGGAAACCTCCTGGAACTGGCTGTCCTTGTGGAACTGATCTGATAGGCTAAGAGCTATGAACCAAAGAGATGAGAGGGGTAGGATCAGAGAAAACAGATGAGTGCTTTCTCTGGAGAGAAAAAGCCCTACCACCCTGAAAGCAGAAGCACCAGAAGAAACCCTTTCCTCCTTCCTCTGAGCAGACCGCTCCGAAGAAAGTAGGCCAGGGCCACTCCTGGATCTGAGCCTTAAGGGGAGAATCAGATCATAGCTATAAAGGGACGAAGCTCCATGAGGAAGGGACTGATCTGACAAATTTGAAGCAGAGCCCAACCCCTCAGTTCTGGCGCAGACATCTCAGCTCTCAGACCTGTTCTGATCAAAGGGTATCAGAGCAGAATTAGTCAGGGGAACTGTCAAAGTCGAAGAAGAAACTTTCCTCATACCAACGCTGAATCTCTCAGGGATCTTGATCATGGGATATCAAAACCACTGGTTGGATCAAACAGGGAGACAGTATGGACTTTGTAGCTCTACTCACAGATCCAGTAGGGGATGCAGCTGGCAGGACCCCCATCTGGATCTGAGCCCTGAGAAACTTCCACATCATCCTATCCACATCTAGCAAGCACCTGGAAGACACTGTGGAAGAGGGCCTGGAATGTTTCTTCAGTGTTTGGAAGAGCTGGACTGGCAAGGGTGGAGATAAGGCTTTACTGTAGACTCTAAGGTATGGCTCTTGTGAGAAGAACTCACTCTCTGATCCGATGGTTTGGGATACAATGAGGAAGCAGACAGGAGTGGAGAGATCACGACTGGAGCCGAACCTGTCAGATCAGAGTATTGCATGAGATCCAAAGGTAAACATCCAAATTTAGGATTCGAGGAAGTCAGATCCAAAATCTTTCGTACCTTCTCCGACAGCTCCAAGGAAGCCCTATGGGGACCTTGGAGGAGACCTCTCATTTCCGAAGAAACAGATTTAGTCGGCTTAGAGGAGTTTTGAGCCCCAAAAAAAGCTGATAGCATTCTTTTAAAAATAAGTGTGTTTTACCTGTTGGCTAAAGCTCGAGGGTTAAAGGTAGAGCATACCGTACAAGCCATATTCAGGTAGTTTGGTCCTAAGCAGTAAACGCATGTTATGCCCACAAGAAGTACATTTCTTAAACCCTGTCCGTTTCTCCAACATAGCAGAAAAACAACAAAAGTATATAGAACTAGGGGAAAAACAAATGCAAAACGCAGACCTTTTTTTTAAAGGTACCAGAAATAAAGGCAAACAATGGTATTAAAAATTTACCTAAAAGGGTAAAGAAAAAACTATACCAACATTGGTACAGAGGAAAGAACTACTGAAGTGAGAGAAGAGGTGATAGTACAGAAGAAAAATGCTAGTGCCTAACACCCAGCAAAAAGCTAAGAGTAAAGAAATTACGAAAGAAAGATGTTTAAATAGGAAAGAAGACTGATAAATCTAACAACAATGAAACAATTAAACTTACTAGCCCGAGAGGAGAACCTGCATCTAACCACAATGGCAGCAAACTAGATATGAGGTAATAGGGACGGAATAGGGCATTATGGATACAGGGAGTTGCTCAAGAGCTGAATCCAAAGTCTAGTGTATTTGGCAGAGTTGGATCAGAGCCCATTTGTGAGGAAGAATGAGAATGACAACATGAGATCAATGCTTAAATCCTACTGGGGGGGTATCTTTAAAAGGAGGTCTAAAAAAAGGTTCCCCTTGTGAAGGCCTTACAAAGTTTGAAAGGGGCTTAAGATGTATTTAGTTTTGCATGAAAATAATTTGGAAATGGCAGCTAAATGAACTTTAGTAACAGTTGCAGAGCTAGCTCCTTAAGTAAAAACCGCAGCTAAAAATTCAAGAACGTTAGGGAATGGTGCTGAAAAGGGGTCCTGTCTTTTTGTTGTGCCTCCCCCCTCCAAAGAATGTTATGTACTTATCATAATGTTCCACCTGTTTTGTCCATTTTCATTCTTCCTCAACTGTTGGGTTCAAATCAGATCCTTGGATCTGACTCAGCTGCTACTAAAGCTCATTGCCACCAAAAAGCTCTGAAACTTCTCCCTTACCCATAATGCACCAGCCCCTAGCATACCTTGGATCTTGTCTACCATTTCAAATAAAGAAGAAAGAATTACTATACCTTTCATGACAAAAAGATCATATTTGGAGCTTAATATTAAGGACTGTGGTGTCCTTACAGTCTCTCGTTCTTCCAGAAGTTCATAATAAAAACGCTTGGGAGTTGGTGGGAGTGAAGTTGTAGAATGAAAATGGACAACACAGATGGAATGTTATGGTAAGTACATAATTGTATTTGATGTTGTCAATTTTTATTCTATCCTCAACTGTTGGGACAGTCTCTCCAGCTACCTGAAACCGTGGGTGGACTCTAAGGAAGGATATTCCTGAGCACAGCTGAGCCAAAGACTGCTCCTCCTTTCGAGACCAGATCATTTGTAAAGAGTAATAAATGTATGAGGACTGGCCCAAGTTTCAACTGCACATATGTCATCCATGGAAGCTGTAGAGAGAAACATTGAAGTAGGAGGCATGGACCTAGTTAAATGTGCTCTTAGAGGTCTTGGTAAGGATAGACCCAATTCGCTGTAAATCAGTGAAAGACAATCTGTCAGCCATCTGGCTAAAGTTAACTTTGCAACTGATTTGCCCAATTTGGAATCTGCAAAGTATACAAATAATTGATCTGTCTTCCTAATTTCTTTTGTCTTATGTAAGTAAAAACGTCATTGTCTGAGAACATTGAATAAATGCAACATATATTCACCTTTGTTTGCAAATTTATGAAAGACAACTGGCAAATTAATGGACTAATTGACAGAGGATTCTGATATCACCTAAGGAAGGAAAGACTCATTGTAACGCGACTCTATCCTTATGAAAGATCAAGTAGGGAGGCTTAGATGACAATGCTTGAAGTTCTGAAATCTTCTAGCAGAGGTAAATGGCCACTAGATGGATGGTTTTCCAGGTCGGGAACCTAAGATCACATTTAGCTGCTGGTTCACAGGCAGAATGAATTAAAGCCTGCAGTAACAAGATCAAATCCCATGGTAGAGTAGGATGTTTATACAGCATTCTCAGCAGCAGTGTTCCTCTCAAAAATGCTTTACAAAGTTTAGAAGTGGCCACAGAAGAATTGTCAAACCCTATATGAAACTTAGAGATTGCTGATAACTGAACTTCAATCATGGATGAACTAGCTCTCACTTTAAAAACTGCTGTCAAAAATTCAAGTATACTGTGTACAGGACCTGAGAAGAAAGGGCCAATGTGTTTCTGTTGTGCCCAAAAGACTTGTATAAAGTTTTCTTATAGAAGACGTATGGGAAGACAAAAGAATATGACAGACGAGGGAATAGAGCATAGGTTGTCTGGCTATCAACAGAATTAGAGAAACCATGCTGTCAGCTTGAGGTTTGAGTTATCCGGATGAATCGCATCTGTCGGGTGAGACAGGAGGTCTGAAATCAGATCCAGAATCCAAGGATGGTAAAAGAGATGAGGCCATAGAAAGGGGAACCAAATCTGTTGAGCCCAGTAAGGTACAATGAGGATGACTTTGCTGTTCAACCTGGCAGCCTTCTGCAGGGATTTTGCAATTAGGGGAATTGGTGGGTAAGCATAAAGGAGACTGGGGGTGGGGGCATTCACAAACAGCATCCCTCTTTGATTCTTCTGGAGGGGGAATTACGGCCAAGTAGCTGCTGTATTTGTTTAGAGGAGAAGTAAAAAGATAGAAGCAAGGCTGGCCCCAATGACAGAAAATTTCTATCACTTTCTTGTTGAGAGACCACTCGTGAGGTAGAAGAATGGACTTGCTCAATTTATCTATCACACTGAACTTCCTCGCAATGTGTGTTATGAGAAAACAGTTGGAAGAGATCGCCCATTGCCACACACCAAATGCTTCTCGACACAAGGGGTAAGATCTGTTTCATCCTTGTTTGTAGATGTGCCAAACTACTGACATATTTCTGTTTTGAGTCGCAATTGTCCCTAAACGGAGAGCATCCTGGAAGGCCTGCAATGCTAACAGCACTGCTCTCATTTCTAGAACACTGATATGCAAATTGGTCTCTTCGGTAAACCAAGCGCCTTGGACTGTTTTCCCCAGAAAGTGCCCCCCCTCCCCAAATCTGGGAAGCATCCGTGGTCATTGTGGTCTTGGGATGACTTCGATTGAGGGAGAATGAAAGGACAGCCTTGTAGAACCTGATCTGACTGAATCCACCACCAAAGGTATTCCTTGCATACCTGATTGACTGTTACTTGTGCTGACATGCGCTAGCATAGAAATACTGTGTTGGCAAACATCCATCGGAAAATTTTCATATGAAATCTTGCTAGAGGGACAAAGATTATGGCAGCTGATACTGACCCCAAGGCTTAAAGGATTAAATCGGGCTGAAATTTGGTATTGCAAATTATTTTTCTGACCTGGAATCTGATTGTCTGCACTTTTGAGAGAGGAAGAAAAGCTGTCACTGGTATCAGGTTGAAGACTGCTCCTATGAATTCCAAAGTCTGAGTTGGTTGTAATAGAGATTTCTTACAATTTATGGTTATCCCCAGATGAGAAAAAGTTTGGATCACCTGATCTCTTACTGTTAATAGTAGATGTGTGGTCCTTCTTCAGGATGCGCACTATCACATAAAAACGAACAATCCAGGTCAGTCGAGCATATCTAGTCATCCTTGCCCAGAAAGGGTAAAATGGACTGAACTGTGACAATCCAAAACTTTGTACGTCAAACTGCCTTGCTCAAGTTGCTGAGTTCCAAAACTGGCCTCCAGTCCCCGTTTTTGTGGCACTAAAAAGAATGCATATGTTCCTGGTTCTATCTGGTCTGACGGAACCTCTTGGATGACTTTCTAGCAGCTTTTGTATTTCTACTGCTGCTTCTTTCCTCTGATTGGGTGGAACATCAGGAATTTTTCAAACAGTTGAAGGTGGAATGGAAAAGGGAATTATATAGACTCTGGAAATATATCTAAACCTAGCCAGGCTCTCTGATGGCAGGGATATTCAAACCCTGATTGCCTCCAGAGGGGGATAATCGGGCCTATTTTCAAGACTGCTGATAGGGTTCGTCAAAAAAGAATCTCTGGACTCTTGCTTTTGCAGGCCTACCCTGCCACATGGGCATTGTCATCATCCATTTGAGTTATCTCCTCTGCCCTGGGGGAACCATCACCACATGCATCCTGGAACTTCCTGAACCACATTTTGTCCACCCTGTTGATTCTTAGAAAAGGATCTTTGAGGGGTTGAAAAACATATGCCCAACAGCAGTGAGGGTCTTTCCATCTTTTTCACACCTGGATAGTGTGTCCTTCATTTTTGGCCAAACAATGAACTGCCATTAAAGGAAGCATTGATGAACAAGGACTTGAAAGGTTCCACAAAATCACACAAGCAAATCCAGGCAAGCCCTCCTGATGGAAATGCCTGAACCCACTACCCTTGAGGTGCCGGCAGTTGCATGGGAGATGAGCATCAGAGTAATTTGAAATGGATTGAAAAGTAGCCAACTGAGAGGCTATAGAACACTGAGCCTCGACAGTAGTGGTCCCTGAAAGGGATTTTGAAAGCTCCTTGATCAAGTCCCTTTGTAGTCTCATAAAATGTGCCAAATAAGGTGACCTGAGGTCAATGGTCGCTGACGCATTGACACACTTCGCAAACCTGTCCATTGCCCTAGGCTCCCTGTTGGAGGGATGGATTGAGAAACTGTGCTCAGCGAGTTCACTTTTTATGGCTGCTGCCACTACAACATCCACTGGCACCCCTTACTCCAAAATTTCTTCCTGACTGGTGAAGCCAGAATCCAATCTGGCCTCTTAGGGATTAGCTCAACTGATTCACGATGTTCATCGTGTTTCACTGTTGCAGTCATAACTGTAGGGTGATCCTGCCGGCAGGCAGCCCGAGGTCGGCCAGAATCCCAAAGTCTGGGTCCGGCGTCGGCTGTACAATCCAGTACCCTGACATCAGTACGCTCTGGTACATAACCCTCAGCCGACGCCATCTTCTCCAGTCTTTCTGGACGTGCGGTGGAAAGCAGCTCGCAAGTCGTTGGTTGGCGATTTTCGAACAGCGTTTTTGGTTGTTGTCGGTCCGAAGTTCTTACTTCTCTTCTCAAAGCTAAGTACCCCGTTGGGGAATCTTTTTCTTGTTCCTCCGATGTCAGAAAAAGTTAATAATTGTATTACGTGTGGGAAACAAATACCTCAAAGATTTCCACTCTTACTGTCTACCTTGCTTAGGCCCTGACCACGACGTTTCTTGTTGTCGGTTCTGTGCCAGGTTTAATTCTCGTACTATCAAGCGCGGTACGACTGGGCTTTGAATTATTTTGGCAGCGCTTCAATTATAGAATGTTGTCGGATACTACCGAATTCAAAAGCGCCAAAGACAAGGACAGGCCTCCGAGGTCCAAACAGGACTCGTTGCAGCTGGAGCCGGTGTCCGGTTCGGCTGTCGTCAGTGAGGCGCTTTTGCAGCCCCTGTCGTCCGCCACTTCTGAACCGATGGCGATCACGGACTCCCATGGGGAGCCATCAAGGCCTTCTATTTTATCTGCTGCAGGACCTTCGGACGTCGCCCCCTCGGATGGGTCCAGAACCGCTGTGCAGGTACCGGCTTCTGAGGGGGTATTCAGGCCTACTCACATCACCATTTCAAAGGCAAAGACAAAGACTCCTGTTAAGTCCAAAGCTCCTGCTCAAGCTACTTCTGAATCTACTCCCAGGACACAGAAGCAATTGTTAAGGATGGCTGAAGATTTGCTTTCTATGATTAGGGGTTCCCCCCCCCCCCCCCTGAGAAAAGACCTCAACAGGATGTTCCTGTTGATTCCTCTGACCAGGCTTCTATATCTTCTGTCTCTTCCTCTGATCAGGAATATTCTTTTCCTCCTTATGAGGATTCAGATGCTGAGGACTCCTTGCCCTCTGCTTCTCCGCCTGAAGATTTTTCTTTTGGGGAAACCTTACATGAGATGAGGGAACATTTTCATTGGGAAGGTCAGGATTATTCTGCTTCCAAGAAGAGGCTTAGAGAATTCCTTCTTCTTCCTCAACATAGGCCTTTGGCTATCCCTCCTGTTCTTGACATTGTAGATGATGCTTTTTCCGAGGCTAATTTGAATCCTGATTCCATGCCTCCTGCTCCCTCTAAGCCTGATGGGTTTTATAGGGTTCCTGAGTCTCATTTGTTTTTGTTTAAGAATCCTTCTGCAGATCCTAAAACTATATCTCAGGGTTCTAAGGCTGCTAAAGTTGCTACTTCTAAGAATCCTATTCCCTCTGAGAAGGATTCTCGTGCCTTAGACAGGTGGGGCAAAAAGGTATATACTTCTGCTACCCTTTCTGTTAGGGCTTTAAATTGCCAGTTTCATATGTTTAAGTATCAGCAATTTCTTTTGTCTGTTTTAAAGCAAAAGCTTGCCTCTCTTCCTGCATGTGCAGAAGATAAGGAACTACAGGATGTATTGCATGCAACTGAACAACTGAACAAACATAGCTTGCATTGTGGTTGTGATGCTTCTTGCAGGGCCGCAGCCTCTGGTACTGTTATCAGAAGACATGCTTGGCTTCGTGAACAAAGTTTACCTGAACAGGTTAAGGCTAAATTATTAGATGCCCCTGTTCAGCATGATGTTCTTTTTGGATCTAAGGCTGAGGAGGTTATTAAAAAGATGGAAGAAAAGGCAAAATCTATGCAAACTGTGAAAGATTTCTTGCAAGTTCAGCCGCCTAGATTTTCCAGGAATTGGCCCTCCAAAAATTGGTCCTTTCCCACGTCTGACAGGCCTCAAAGGGGAAGATATAGATGCTCCAGAGGTCGTGGCCAAGCTCAGGCCTCTTACAGATCGAGACAATGGACTGCTTCTTCACCTAGAAGGGGAGAAGACAGATCCCAATCTCAAAGAAAGCAAACTCAATGACTCTCTCGGATGGGCTACAGGACCTCTTTACCTGGATGCCCCTCTCGGAGGAAAACTTTCTCTTTTACAGAAATTGGACTCATATTACCCAGGACAAATGGGTATTGGGCGTGATTTTAAAGGCTACAAATTCCACTTTCATACCTTGCCAAGGGCTTTCGGTTGGCCAGATCTGCCAAAACATCAATGGTCAGAGGCCTTAAATCAAGTGGATGCTCTTCTGGCCATGAGAGCCATAGAGCCTGTTCCACTCTCAGAGATGGGAAAAGGTTTTTATTCAAGACCGTTTCTGGTTCCAAGAAAACAAAGCTCATGGAGACCTATTCTGGACCTTTCTGTGTTAAACACCTTTTTGGAAATTCCAAAATTCAAGATGCTTACTCTGCAGCAGCTGATTCCAATGCTCTCTCAGGACGCCTGGATGGTGACATTGGACCTAAAGGAAGCTTATTTACACATTCCCATCAGGCAGGAACACAGGAAATTCCTCAGGTTCAAGGCAGGTTCGAGACACTTTCAATTCTCTGTACTGCCCTTTGGTTTATCTACTGCGCCCAGAGTCTTTACCAAGTGCCTGGCACCAGTAGTGGCTTATTGCAGACTCCAGGGGATTCAGATTTACCCCTATTTGGATGACTGCCTTATTCAGGCAGACAGCAAGGATCTTTTACTTCAACATCTGGATTTTGTTCAACGTCTCCTCCTCCTACTGGGATTTTCAGTGAACACAAAAAAGTCACATTTGATCCCTTCTCAACAAATGGTATTTTTGGGAGCCCTATTAAATACAACCTTACAAAGGGCCTTCCTCACTACAGAAAAACAAATACAGCTGGCTTCAATTTTCAAGACTTTGGCAATTCTACATCAGCTCACTGCAAGGAAATTCCTGCAGGCACTGGGCTACATGGCTTCCTGCATTCTGTTGATCCCAAATGCAAGGCTTCATATGAGAAAGCTTCAATGGTATCTGAAAAGTGTATGGTCGCAGCATTACCACGATCTGGACGCTCTGATTCCTCTGATCCCATGCCTCCAGAAGGAGTTCCTTTGGTGGTCCAGGGTGTGTGCTTTAAACGAAGGAAAGCCTTTCCGTCTTCCTCAACCTTCTCAAATCATAACCACGGACCTCGGATTATGCTTGGGGAGCACATTTTCTAGGCAATTGCCAGCAGGGAACCTGGACAAAGGATCATCTTCACTGGCACATCAATCTGAAGGAAATGTTGGCAGTTCAAAATGCTCTTCTAGCCTTCAAGAACCTTTTGCATCCAGGACCTCTTTTGATACGCACAGACAACACCACAGTCATGTGGTACATAAACAAGCAGGGGGGTTCTCATTCATACCCCCTTTGCAGACTAGCTATGGCTTTATGGGACACAGCTCTAAATCTGAATCTACATCTCTAGGCCCAATTCATACCAGGAGAACAGAATCTCTTAGCAGACAGCCTGAGCAGGAACATTTTAGATCCTCACGAATGGATGCTAGACACCAACTTATTCAACAGGATTACTGCAGTTTGGGGATGCCCCCAGATAGATCTGTTTGCATCCCACCTCAATCATCAGCTGCGCCTCTGTTGCACCAGGTCATTCCACAAAACAGCTTGGAAAGTGGATGCCCTGTCCTTCAGCTGGAGAAACTTTTTGGGATATGCCTTCCCTCCTCTTCCTCGGGTACTACTAAAGATAAAACAGGACAAGCCCAAGTTCCTCATCTTGATTGCTCCAAATTGGCCTCGACAGTTTTGGTATCCAACTTTAAAGCACCTGTTCTTGGAGCCTCCTTGGATTCTTCCTCTGAACCCTTCTCTTCTGTCCCAGCATCAGGGTCAGTTGCTACATTCCAATCTCAAGACCCTTTGCCTGACAGCTTGGCTCTTCAAAGGAATTTGATTTCTTCTAGTCTTCCCAAACAGGTTTTGGATGTTCTTTTGGAAGCTAGACGGCCTAGCACTAGGAAATCCTATGCCTCTAAATGGAAGAGATTTTGCATTTGGATGCAGGACCGAGGCTTGGACCCTCTGGTACCTGATCTCTCTTCTATTTTGCTTTACCTCTCGGATCTTTTGTCTAATGGACTTTCTTTTTCTTCCATTAAGATTCATGCTTCTGCTATTTCTGCTCATTTCAATACTGATCCCCTGTTTTTCTCATCCTTTGGTGAGACAATTCTTGAGAGGGCTAAGAATTTAAGGCCTCCCAGGACCCCTCCTGTTCCTGCTTGGGATCTTAATTATGTTTTAGAAAAACTTACTTTGCCTCCTTTTGAGCCTGCTGCATCTTCAGATATTAAGTTTTTGTCTTGGAAGACAGTTCTTTTGTTAGCTTTGACTTCTGCCAGAAGGGTCTCAGAGTTGCAAGCTCTCATGGCTGTGGAACCATACCTTATTTTCCACCAGGACAGAGTATCCTTGAGGACCAATCCTACTTTCATGCCTAAGGTAATTTCGAAAGTGGCTTTGAATCAAACTATTCACCTTCCTACCTTCTTTCCTAATCCTCAGAATAAAGGAGAAAGGATTTTGCACTCCTTGGACGTGCACAGACAGTTACGATTTTATTTGGACAAGACTAAAGAGTTCAGAAAATCTAACCAATTGTTTGTTTCTTTTGCCTCCAGTTCTCTTGGAAAGGCTATTCCCAAACAAACTATTTCCAAATGGATTTCTTATGGAATAAGGTTTTGTTACACTCATCATGGGAAACACTTTCCAGGTACTGTGAGAAGTCATTCTACTAGAGCAGCTGCTACTTCTACAGCTTTTCTCAGGGGAGTTCCTACCAAGGATATCTTGGAAGCTGCCACTTGGAGTTCTGTGCATACTTTTCCAAGCACTACAATCTCCCTTTGTATTCTAAGACCAGGGCAGGCTTTGCCTCTGCTGTTTTGCAGGGTCTTCTTGCTGCCCTTCTTCTGTCTAACCCTCCCCTTTTTTTTCACTGGTTTGGGATTCCACCCTACAGTTATGACGGCAACAGTGAAACACGATGAACATAGTACAGTTGTGTACACCTACCATAAATGTAGATGTTAGAGTGTCTTCACTGTTGCAGTCAATCATTCCTCCCTCCTATCCCCTCTTTTTCTCTCTTTTGTGGTGTATTTGTGTTTCCTAGTGGGATTCATTTATGATCTATTGGGGACTTCTGACATCTAGGGCAAGAAAGGCTGGAGAAGATGGCGTCGGCTGAGGGTTATGTACCAGAGCGTACTGACGTCAGGGTACTGGATTGTACAGCCGACGCCGGACCCAGACTTTGGGATTCTGGCTGACCTCGGGCTGCCTGCCGGCAGGATCACCCTACAGTTATGACTGCAACAGTGAAGACACTCGAACATCTACATTTATGGTAGGTGTACACAACTGTACTTTCCTTCCATGCTCACCTACAGACCAAATCAATGAGCTTATAGAAGGGTGGAGTAATCCAGGAGGTAGACGGGCCAGTTCCAAATGCTGCCAGAAATACTTATTCCTCCAATGAAGGGCTGCTGAAGGATCAACCACCCCTCTGCATAATGATCTCTGGAATGTCAACAAATGAGATGTCTTCTGGAGGTGATTGTGGGGACCCCACTCCATCAAAATCAGCATCCTTCATGACTGACTATTGCGGAGATTCCAAGTACCTCCTCATGCACTTCCTCTTCCAAGGGACTTCCTTGTTGGGATGTTCCAGTGAAATGTCGGAAGAGATTGTAAGACCCTGTTGGGTGGTCTGGAGGCATTGAACTGGCTTGTCCCTGTTGCGTAGAATGATGATGTGGCTCTTAGTGTATACACATCTGAAAACTAGATTGGAGATCCAAAGGGGCTGGATCCGTTCGTCCTGTCAGAACAGAAAATAACCTCCACTAACTTAACGGCAGATCGCTCCTAAGAGAAAGACAGCTGCTACGAGAAGGTAGGCTTCTGGACCAGTACCTCCCTCTAATAGCACCCGCCCCCCAAAGCCAGAAGCTGGAGCCGAGCTATCTAATGCCAAAGCTCCAAGAAGCAGCAATGTCTCCAAAAACCTCAGATCTAACAAGGCAACTTTGGCTCCGAGAGTCATCCAGATTAGAAGTCACAGCCAGTGTGCTAAGAGAAGTCCTCAAATCAGAGACAGAGACCTAGAAGTCTTGGATCCAGGGACTCCTAAATAACCGGTGGGATCAGAGAAGGAGCAGATAATGGTAGTGTAAGAGATGGATAGGCTCCCTGACCAGAGGGTGTAGGAGCCAAAACACTCAGCTGTAAATGTGCCAAGAGGAATCTCCTCATTATTCTGTCCACATCTTCCTTAGACTCCTGGAAGAACAAGATGAGGCAAGGGATGGTGACCTTGAACGACGTCTCTCTAAGAAGGGAGAGGGAATCCTAGAAGGTACTGGATCCAATGCTGGAAAATATCATCTTTTTCTTGGTAATATCTTTGGATCCAAAGATTTTTTTACCAGATCCGAAAAAGAAAGGATCTGAGCAGACTTCGGATCAGGTCTTGGTTTTTTCTTCGGCAGTTCCAAAGGAGTCGAAGTAGTAAGATGGTCATGGAGACTTAGTCAAAATCTCCTTCATTTTACTTTTAGGGGACTGAGCCCCAGAGATACCCTCTCTGAACAAAGATGGAAGCAATCCCTTTAAAATCAGTTTATTTTTTTCTATCTGCTATGGCCCTAGGATTGTAATTTTTGCAGATAGAAAAATCTTCTTGAAGATGTTGGGGCCTAAACAATAAAGACAAAGTATGGGCAGCAGAAAGTGGTAATTTATGCCCACACGTTTGACATTTCTTGAATTCAGCAGGCCTTTGTCAAACATGATGGCTTTCGAAAAAAACAGAAAAGGATAAGTTGTTTTTTTTTTTTTTTAATATAACAAAGAGAAAGGGGAAGGGAAATACCAGCAATGGTGTACAAAAAAAGACAGTTACAGAATGTAGGAGAACAATACCAATAATGGTGAAAAAACAGAATTACAGAATGCAAAAGATAAGGGAAAAATGTTGTACATAAGGAAGAGAAACTAAATATTTCAAGTGGAAGCTTTATGGGATGACACAAAAATATGGTGGACAAGGGAGGACAGCCTGGGCGGTCTAGTAATCAACAGAAGTTGAGAAAAGTACAGTTGTGTACACTTACAATAAATGTAGATGTTCGAGTGTATTCACTGTTGCAGTCATCACTTGAGTTATCTACTTGCAGTAGCCCTCAGTTGGCCTGATTAAAAAAAAGTCCTGGGTCCTGCGTCGGTTGCTGTCCCTTCTTCCATGACATCAGGTCGTCAAGGGTATAAAACATGCAGCCGACGCATTTACATCAGTTTTTCTTGCCCCAGATATCAGGTGCCCCCTTAATGTGAAGCAATTAAATCTATAAATATACAAGGTTATACCTCCAACAAAAAAGCAAATACACCAAAAAGCTTTTGAAGATAACAAAGGAAAGTAGAGGTATATCCAAAAAAAAAGAAGGGAGCTGGAGGGAGGGTAACCAGGACTGCAACAGTGAATACACTCGAACATTTACATTTATGGTAAGTGTACACAACCGTACTATGTTCTTCATGTTTTACTGTTGCAGTCATCACTTTTGGGTAGATTCCCAAAGCTAAGGATGGGAGGAGGAATTTAAATAGAATTAGGACCAGCTAAAAGGCCCCACAAAACTGCAGTGGCAAAGCCAGCTCTGGATTTGGAGAAAATTGGCAGATGGTAGTACTTGGTGAAAGTATGTACAGAACTCCAGGTAGCAGCTTCTAGGATGCCCCTGGTAGGGACGCCTCTGAGAAAGGCTGTAGAGGTAGATGCAGCCCTGGTAGAGTGGGGTCTGATCCTCTGTGGGATAGGTTTTCCATGGTGCTTATAGCAGAATGAATGCAATGGCTTATCCATTTAGAAATGGTTTGTTTTGAAATAGCCTTCTCCTCTGCGCCTGCAGCAAATGCTACCAGCATTTTCTTAGAGGTTTAGTCCTGTCCAAGTAGAACTTAAGTTCTCTGTGCACATCCAAGGAATGCAGTATCTGTTCCCCTTTGTTCTGTGGATTGGGAAAGAAGGCTGGCAAATGAATGGACTGATTAAGAGCCACACTGGATACCACCTTGGGCGTGAAGGATGGATTGGTTCTGAGTGACACCCTGTCTGCATGAAAGATGATGAAAGGCTCCACTGCCATAAGGGCCTGTAATTCAGATACCCTTCTAGCTGAAGTGATTGCTAAAAGGAAAGTTGTTTTCCAAGAAAGAAATTTTAAGTCTGCAGTAGCAGCTGGCTCGAAAGGAGGTAAAGTGAGTTTCTCCAATACAAAGTTAAGGTCCCAGGCTGGGGTTGGAGCTCTCCTGGGTGGTCTCAAATTTTTGGCCCCTCTGAGGAACTGCTTGAGCAGTTTAGAGAAGAGGGGAGGTTCTGTGTTATAATGAACTGAAATGGCTGAGGCATGGATTTTAATGGAAGAAAAAGACAGGTCCCTTGTGAAGCATCTCAGTTAAGTATTGTAAAATCTGAGGTAAATTGGGTGCTGCTGCGCTCATCCATTGAGATTGGTTCCAGGCACAGAATCTTTTCCATTTTTCGGTATAAGATTTTCTATTACTAGGCCTCCTTGCCTCTAGGATGACATCCATCACAGGTCTGCTGAGGGATGGTAAGGGAGAGTTTAATTAGCCAGGCTGCAAGGTTCAGTGTTGGAAGCTGAGGGTGCAGAATCTGGTTCTCCTGCTGAGACAGCAGGGAAGGAGTCTGAGGCAGGTGCCATGGAGATAACCGTGACACACTGTGCAGGAGAGGGTACCAGTGTTGGCGCGGCCAGTCTGAAAAATTAAAATCATCCTTGGTTTGTCCTGTTTGACTTTTAGTAGCACTTTGGAGAGCAGAGGCAGTGGGGGGAAGGTAGAGACTGATGGGTTTTTCCAGCTGAAGGACAGAGCATCCACTTTCCAGGATTGTTTGTGGGGAGTCCTTGTGCAAAATGTGTCCAATTGGTAGTTCTGGAGAGAGGCAAACAGGTCTATATCTGGGCTCCCCATTCGCTTGTTAACATGTTGAAAATCCTTGGTTCCAGTTTCCACTCGTGTGGGTCCATGAGGTTCTGCTTAGTCTGTCTGCAAGTGTATTTAATTTTCCTGGCAGGATTTGAGCTTGTAGGTGCACTTGGCAGCTCAAGGCTGCGTTCCACAATGCCATGGGTAGTCTGCAGAGGATAAGAATGTGTACCCCCCCCCCCGATTGTTTATGTACCACATAACCATGTTGTTGTCCGTCTTTACCATTAGTTGTCCTAGAAGAATGTGCTCCTTGAAGGCTGTCAGAGCATTCTGTACAGCTAACATTTCTTTTTGATTGATATGCAGGTGCATTTGACTTGGGTTCCATTTGCCCTGAATGCACTTCCCTGCCAGGTAAGCCCCACATGCACAGTCTGATGCATCTGTTGTTAGGGTTTGGGTGACGGGATGGTGTGAAAGGTAATCCCTTGTTTTGGTGGCAGGCCTCTGCCCACCAAAGGAACTCTAGGCGTAGGCAAGGTAAGATAGGAATCATTGTTTCTAGGCTGTGAGAATGTTGACTCCACAGGCTTTTTAGATACCACTGTAGTTTTCTCATATGCAGTTTTGCATATGGAATTAGAAGAATGCAGGAAGCCATGAATCCCAAGACTTGCAGTATTTGTCTTGCAGATAGCAGGGTTTTTGTGGCCACTTGTTTGAAGTAGGTTGTCAAATGAATTTGCTTTTTTGGCGTGAGGTAAGCCATCGGGAAAGTTGTATTCAAGCTTGCTCCCAGGAATGTAATTTGTTGACAGGGTACCAGTTGTGATTTTTCGTTTATGGTGTACCCCAGACAAGTTAGAACCCTTTTTACAAAAGCCAGATGATTCAAAAGTATGTCCTGGCTTTCTGCCTGAATTAGACAATCGTCCATGTATGGGTATATTTGAATACTTCTTTGCATGCAAAATGCAATAACTGGAGCTAGGCACTTTGTGAATACCCTGTGCACAGTAGATAAGCCAAAGGGCAGTGCAGAGAACTGATGGTGCGTGTAGCCTGTTTTGAAGCATATGTATCTTCTGCAAGATTCCCTGATTGGGATGTGCAGGTATGCTTCTTTTAAATCTAGTGTTACCAACCAGGCATCTTTGCCTACCATAGGAAGTAATTGGTGAAGAGTCAGCATCTTGAATTTGGAATCTCCAGAAAGGTGTTTAGAGTAGACAGGTCAAAGATAAGACACCATGATTTGTCTTTTCTGGGTACCAGGAAAAGTCTCTAGTAGAAACCTTGTCCCTTTTCCTCTTCTGGTACCAGTTGAATAGCCCCCATGCTTAAGAGAGAAAGCACTTGATTTGGGGCCTCTGCCCACTGATTTGGGGGTAGGTCCGACCACCCACTTGGTGTTGGCAACATGTGGAAGTGAAATTTGTATCCCTGGGACACTATATTTAAAACCCATTATTCCTGGGTAATGAGTTCCCAGTTCTTTGCATGAAGAGCTATCTTTCCCCCCAAAGGGGCAGTCAGAAGATAAGTGCTTGGAAATTTTAAAAGGAAGTCATTGAGACAGTTTACCATAGGGGGAATCTTGTTATTCCCGGACTTGGAAGTGGAAGCCCCCCACTGCTTAGTTCTGCGAGTCCCCTGGGACTGAAACCTGGGGTTTTTGCTGTGTCTGGGTTTGGCTTGAGAAGACCTGGAAGGGACTGGAAAGGACCAATGCCTTCTAAATCTAGGAGGCTGAACTTGTAAAAAAAATTTTAACAGTTTGCATAGATTTAGCTTTATCTTCCATCTTTTTAAGAACTTATTCAGCCTTGCTGCCAAACAGGCGGTCCTGATTTAAAGGAGCATCCAACAATTTAGCTTTAACATGATCAGGCAAGATTGCTCCTTAAGCCAAGCATGCCTTCTAAGCACAAACCCAGTAACAGCAGCCCTGCAAGAGGCCTCTAAAGAATCAAAACCACACTGCAACTTGTTCAGCAGAATGCATTAAATCCTGTAAGTCTATTTTCCACACAGTCAGGAATCAACATCATTTTCTGTTTAAGTAGTCCAATAACATGTTGATATTTTAACATATGTAAATTGGCAGTTTAAAGCTCTAATGGCCAATGCTGCTGAAGTGTAAACCTTTTTACCCCATCTATCCAGTGCCCTGGAGTCTCTATCAGAAGGGGTAGGATTTGTAGCAGTAGAAGCCTTAATGCCCTTGGGCCCCTGTGAAACAGTCTCTGGATCTGCAATAGGATTTTTGAAAAGGAATTTGTGGGACTCAGGGACCCTGTAGTATCTGTCAGGTTTACTGGCAGCAGGAGGCAGGGAATCAGGGACCAAACTGGATTCCGAGAATGCATCAACAACAATATCTAGCACAGAAGGAATAGCCAAAGGCCTATACTGAGGTAGGAGAAGGAAATCCCTAAGCCTCTTTTTTGAATCAGAAAATTCCTGGCTTTCCCAGTGAAAATGCTCCCTTAGAGTATGTAAGGTTTTCCCCAAAAGAAAAATCCTCAGGAGGGGAAGCAGAGGGAATAGAGTCCTCTGCATCAGAATCCTCACAAGTAGGTAAGGACAAATGCAGGTCATCAGAAGAGTCGGAAAAAACAGAATCCTGATCAGAAGATTCATAGTCAAGCTCAACCCTAGGCCTCTTAGGGGGAGGGGGTTGGCTACCTCTGATTAGAGTTATTAGGTCTTCAGCCATTTTTGTCATTTGTTTTTTAGGCATAGAGGCCTGGGCATCAGATTTTTAAACATGGATGGAGGTTTAGGCCTTGGTAATGAAGGAGGCATCGATTTGATATGCAAGTCCGTAGGCCTGAATACACCCTCAGAAGCCGGTGCCTGCACAGTGGCTCCAGACCCATCCAAGGTAGAGACATCCGCGGGTTCCATAGTTGAAGCATCTCGCAGCATACCGGACTCCGAATGGGTCTCAGTAGAGGTCTGCGAATCAGAAGTAGCGGGTATCAGGGGCTGCGAAAGCGCCGCACTGAGTACTGGCGAACTGGCGACTGGCTTAGGAAAAGCGTTGTTGGAAGTTTTGGACCTCGGCAACCTGTCTCTGTCTATCTTTGCATTTTTTCGGAATCCAGGTAGTCGGATGGCTAACAGACGACATTTCTGGTAAATTAAACCGAGAACCGAAATATTTAGAGGTAAAAATATACCGGCGATGGATAGTGCGCTGATTAAATAAAGCACAAACCGACAGCAAGGTATGTCGTGGTCAGGGCCTAGGCAAGGAATACAGTACAAATGAAAATCTTTATGAGGTAATTTGCTTTCCACAAGTAATGCAATTATTAACTTTTACTGACATCGGTAAGGAGCAAGAAAAAGTTTCCTCAAAGGGGTACTTCGCTTTTGTTGAAGACTTTGGTTCTAAAACTCGAAAATGAAAATTTCAGGAGTCTGCCGACCGGCACTTGTAAACTGCGTCTGTTTTGGGCACCGCACAGCAAGAAAGACTTATGTAATGGCATCAGCTACACGTTTTATACCCCTGACGTCATGGAAGAAGGGACAGCAACCAACGCAAGACCCAAGACTTTGTTAATCAGGCCGACTGAGGGCAACCTGCAAGCAGACTACCCAAATTTAATGACTGCAGCAGTGAAACACAGCAGTGAAACACAAAGAACATCGGGGCGTTGTACTCTATAATGGGTCTAATGAGGGATGAGTACAGTGGGACAATGACCTCTTTTTTCTGGATGAAAAGCCCTTAGTGATGAGGTGTGCCACATAGAAGGATTTCCTGACTGTTGTGGTGATGTGGTTATCGAAGGTGAGACCACTGTCCACGTGTCCCCAAGTCTCTTAACACACTTTTTGTGTTTAGTGTACTGCCACCTATGTGGTAATTCACAGGTACATGTTTTTTCCCCAAAGGGGATAACTATACAGTTCTTGGCATTGAGCTTGAGCCCATGGCTCTGGCACCAAGCATCTGTTTCTGTAAGCCCCTTTTGTAGAGTATCCACATAATTTGGGAATTCAATAATGGCTCCCATTTTGCAGTCATCTGCGAACTTTGTTAGCCAGAGTCCCTTAGTGTTGGCCTGTACTTCAGAGAAGTAGATATCAAACAAGAGCAGTCCCAGGACTGAACCCTTAAGTACTCCACTTGTCTGCAGCTGGATTTGGAGTCTGCTACTTTTACAGTCTGGGTCCCGTCAGTAAGCCAGTTGGCAACCCATCTAGTGATGTAGGGATTTAAGCCCAGCTTAGTACGTTTATCTATGATTCCAGAGTGGGGGATGGTGTTGAAGGCCTTGGCGAGGTCCAGATAGGCTGTGTGGATCGCCTTACCCTCGTCCACAGCTCTGGAGACTGATTCAAAGATGTCAATCAGGTTCAGGAGACAAGATCGGCCCTTCACAAACCCAAACTGGGTGGGGTCCAGTGTTTGAAGGTTGCCAATGTCTTTGTTTAAAAGTTCCATGATAATGTGTGCCATGCCCTTCCAGATCAGGCTCGTCAGACTGATGGGACGGTAGTTCCCAGGATCCAAGGTGGATCCCCCCTTGTGGAGTAGGAGAACTGTAGCTGTGCGCCAACCAGTGGGCATGAAGCTTGGGGTGAGGCTATGATTAAACATGACACTTAGGTGAGGTGCCAGTTCATTTTGTAGCTCATGTAGTACACAGCCTGGTATGTCATCTGGTCTCAAGGATGCTGTATTCTTAGCTTTGGAGAATGTGGTTTCTACCTGTGTGGCCGTGATTACTGGAATTTGGCAATCTTTTGGTATTGAGATGGGCCCTTTAGGGGGTGAAGTTGGCACTAAATCGATCTGCCAGGATATTGGCAATATCCTTAGATCAGTATATTTAATGCCATTCTGTTGTAGCTCAGAGCAGATCTGAGCATTGCCATTTAGATTCTTGAATGCCTTGTGGTTATCTTTGGCAATTTTATTTTCGTAACTAGCTTTAGGGAATTTCAGAATGCTGAGATCCAACACTGGTCTCAAGTCCCGTTTTCTTTGGCATTAAAAAGAATCTTGAGTAAGTTCTGGACTTTCTCTGTTCTGGGGGGGGGGGGGCATGTTGGATGATTTTTAGTAGCTTGTCTATTTGTAGTGCTGCTTCCCTCTGACTGGATGGGACATCAGGGATTTTGTGTACTGTCAAAAGTGTGTGTGGGGGGGGGGGGTGTAGGGAAAAGGGCATTACATAACCTCTGGTAATAATGTTCTGCACCCATGAATCTTTTGTAATTTCTAGCTACGCTCTCTGGTGCAGAGATAAATGACCCCCGACTGCCTCCAAAAGGTGGACAAGTCAGGCCCTACTTTCTGCAGCACTGGTAGGACCTGTCAGAGAGTGCATCTCCAGATCCCTAGTTCTCCAGGCTGCTCTACATGAACAGCATTTTCCATTAGAATTCCCGCTGGAAGAACCATCTCCACATGGATCTTGGAAGGGACCCTGGGACTTTGAGCCACATTTTTTGTCCACCTCATCGATCCCTAGAAAAGCTCTTTTGAGGGGTCGTAAAACATATGCTAACAGCAGACAGGGTTTTACCTTTCTACTTACACCTACACCTGGATATTGTGTCCTTTACCTTAGAGCTAAATAACGAGCTTCCGTCAAAAGGAGCATTGACAAAGGAAGAGTTGAAGGGCTCTGCAAAATCACAAAGTGCATGCAGATATCTCCTAATGGAAATGCCTGAACCCACTGCCTCCAAGATACCTTCAGCTATATGGGAGATAAGCCTCATGAACGAGTTTGGAATGGATTGTAGAGTAGCCAAATGTGAGGCAATCAAGCTCTCTGCCTCGGAAGTAATGGTCCCAGAGAGGGATTTGGCAAGTTCCTTACTCAAATTCCTCTGGACCCTACTGAAGTGTGTCAAATAGCTCAGCGGCCACAGTGCAAAGGTTGCTGAAGCATACACACACTTCATAAATCTGTCCAGCACTCTAGACTCCCAGGTTAGGGGGATGAACAAAGAAACTTTGTTCTGCTACTTCCGTTTTCATGGCCATTGCTCGGACCATGGCATCAACTGGTACTATCTTGCCATCACTACAACCATGGCATCAACTGGTACTCCTTTACCATCACTACAACCATGGCATCAACTGGTACTCCCTTGCTCCAGAATTCTCTGTCTTTTGGTGTTGGCAGGATCCTGTCTGGTCTCTTGGAGATTGGATCAGTCAGGTTCCTTCCATGCCAGTCGAGAAATGAAATCAATGAGCTTACTGGTAGGTGGAGTCACCCAAGAGGTAGACAGGCCAGCTCCAAAAGCTTCCTGGAATACCGACTAGTCTTGGGAAGGCTTGTTGGTAGGGCAGCCACCTCTTTGCTTGAGGATTTCTAGAATGCCTTCAAAGGAGACCTCTTCAGGTGGAGCTATTGGGAATCCTTCCCCTTCATCGAAGTCAGTATCCTCTGTGACAGACCTGAAGGGAGTCCAAATGCCTCCTCTTGCACATTTCTTTCTAGGAACTCCTTCTGTGAGATGTTCCGGAGAAGTATCAGAAGAGATGAATATACCTTGTTGGGTATCATGGAGGCTTATCTAGGCTGGTTGTCTCTGAGGCACAAGAAGCTGAGGCTGAAGATGCAAAGACTGGGGCTGGGAAGTAGGAGCCGGGGGAATCCGATCTCTATGAACAGTGAAAGCTCTCTGCAACCTCGAAATTGGAATGTCTCCGACAGAAATAAAAAGATGGCTCTGAGAAGACATGCTTCCGTACCATCAACTCCGTTTGACCAGAAAGCAAACAATCAAGGAAGGAGTCGGAGCCTAGCTGTCCAGCACCAAGGCTCTGACGGGCAGAGATGGCTCCAACAACTTTGGAATCAACTCCAAAACCCCAATTCTGACACAGACACTACTGCTCCAAGAATAGTCTGCCCTGAAGTGCTCGGAGCCGGTCCACGCAAAGACTTAACCTGAGTGGAAGATACTGGTCTTCAGATTCGTTGTGAATGGCTCTGGGATCCTCGGATCAGAGTGCTCAGAAACCAAGGCTCAGACCAGAGAAGGAGTCAGAATAAGCGGGCAGTACTCACAAAGGTCTCCATACCTGAAAGGGTAGGAGCCAGGAGAACACCCATCTGAATTTGCATAAAAAGAAACTTCATTATCCTATCCACATAGACTACAGATGACGCCTTAGGTCTCCAAGGCATCACCACTCTATCCACGAAAGCAGAAGGAAGACAAGATGGCATCAGATCTAAGACCAGAGGAGATCTGATCTGTCAGGACTTGTCAGATTTTCTTTGGATCCAAAGGTATCAGGATCTTATGATTTTGAGAGTTCATGAGGTGGTTTCGAGCAGAGTCTCAAAGATGTAGCAGGATCCAGGGAACTCTTCTTAGCCTCTTTTTTTTGCCACTTTTTTTAGGGGGTTGAGCTCCAGAAGATGCATCTGAAAATTTAGAAGGAAGCAACCATCTTAAAATTAACTTGTTCCTTAGATTAATTAAAGCTCTTGGATTGAAAGCTTTACAAATTTCACATTCAGAATCAAAATGGTCAGGGCCTAGACAATCACACAAGAGTGTGTGATTCAGAGAGTGGAATTTTGTGGCTGCAGACCATATATGTTTTAATCCAGAAGGTTTTTTGGTTATAATGCAATAGAGAGAAAGATTAGAAAAGAAAAAATTTTTTTAGTTTTTTTTTTTTCTTTAAATGGAGGAAAAGAAAAAATAGAGATGAATTGCCAACAATAGTAATTAAAAAATCTACTGTAAATACCGGTAATTAAGAAATATTATGAACTACTGTAAAAAGTAGAGTTACACTATAGTGTAAGTGGAGGAAGGATAGTTTTTTGAAAATAAAGGCTTTTGAAGAAATAATGAATAATAAGATTCACTCATGAATTAATACCAGAGAGTTTGCAGTGACCACATCCATACGCAAAGGCAGCAAACGAGATCTGAGGTATGTTTAGAGGACTAATGCATTAGTCGTTAAGGAGTGTGCATCTTCCACGAGCTGAAAGGTGCAGCTGAGTCAGATATGAGGATTGGATATGAACCCATTTTTTGAGACACAAATGAAACGACAACATCGGATCCACATTTTCTTATCACCCCTCTGATTCCTAAAAAAAAGTTCTTTTGGAGGTAGAAAAATGGATTCCAACAGCAGAAAGTGTTTTGCAATCCTATTCAGTCCCGGTTAATATCTATTTCACTTTATGTCCAAAAAGTGGACAGCTAAAGGGGGAATTGACAAAAGAGGTCTTAAAACCTTCTGCAAAATCACAAAGGCATATGTATGCATGCCAGTGCATTGTAATGCCAGTGCATGCAAAGTACAGTTGTGTACACTTACCATAAAATGTAGATGTTAGAGTGCATTTACTGTTGCAGTCATAACATTTGGGTTATCCCTGCCAGGGTAGCCCTCGGCCGACCTGAAAACTAGAGGCTTAGTATTTCTAAGTCGGTTGCCGTCACTTGAAGACTGACGTCAAGTCGTCAGTGGTATAAAGGAAGGCATCAGACACCATTACATCAGTTTTTCTTGCCCTAACCTATCAGGGACCCCAAAGTAGGCCAGGATCTGGTGGTAGAGCCTCACCAGTGGAAAATAAATATCAATATGTCTCTTGTAAGGAAAGGAGAACAACAATGAAGAAAAAGAGAAAGGGGGATGGAGGGAGGGAAACCAGGACTGCAACAGTGAATACACTTGAACATCCTGTACACAACTTTACTATGTTCTTCGTGTTTCACTGTTGCAGTCATCACATTTGGGTAGATTCCCAAAACTGAGGAAATGGGTGGAGGCAGTCAAGGATGCTAGGGGCTGGCTAGCATGCCCTGCAAGACTGCAGAGGCAAACCCTGTCCTGGATTTGGAGAAGAGAGGCAGGTGGTAATGCTTGATAAAAGTATGAACACATGTCCAGGTGGCGGCCTCCAGGATCTCCCTGGTGGGGACTGCTCTGAGGAAAGCTGCAGAGGCTGCTCTGGTGGTGTGTCCTGACCCCCTTGGGGGGAGGCTTGCCATGCTGTTTATAGCAGAAATGGATGCACTGTGCTATGCATTTGGAAATGGTTTTGCCTTCTGCCCCTGAAGCAAAGCTAAGCAGCAATTGATAAGACATTCTGAAGGGTTTAGTCCTGTCCAGATAGTATCTGAGCTGTCTGTGTACATCTAGAGAGTGAAGAATACTTTTCTTCCTTGTTTTGGGGTTATGAAAGAAGGTGGGTAAATGGAAGGATTGGTTGAGTGCCACACTGGACACCACCTTGGGAATGGAAGGATAGATTCGTTCTGAGGGATACCCTTATCTGCATGGAAGATGATGAAGGGTTCCACAGCCATGAGTGCTTGCAGCTCAGAGACTCTTCTGGCTGAAATGATGGCCAGGAGGAAAGCTGTCTTCCAGGAGCGAAATTTTAGCTCTGCAGAAGAAGCTGGTTCAAAAGCGGGCAGGGTGAGCTTTTCCAAGACAAAGTTAAGGTCCCAAGCTGGTGTTGGTGCCCTTCTGAGGGACCTCAAATTGCTACTCCCTCTGAGAAACTGTTTAATCACAGGGTGTGAAAAAAAGAGGCTGCTCAGTGGGAAAATGAGCAGAAATAGCGGCGGCATGATTTTTTATAGAGGAGAAAGACAGACCACTGGGTAGTAGGTCAGCTAAATAATCCAGGATGAGACGGATGGAGGACTGGGACGTATTGGCCCCCTTAGCCTGGATCCAGGTGCAGAACCTTTTCCATTTACCTGCATAAGACTTTCTGGTGCTAGGGTGTCTGGGCTCTCGGACAACATCCAGAAAGTACAGTTTTGTACCTACCATAAATGTAGATGTCCGAACAGGATAGCATCTGCAGTCCTAACAAATGGGTTGTCCTGTCGTCAGGCAGCCCTTCGGTCGGCCAGATTCCAAAGTCTGGGTCTGACCTCGGCTGGTGTCGCACTTCACCCGACGTCATCACTGCTGGTCTTCGGGTATAAAGGCATCAGCCGACGCCATTTTCCTCAGTGTTTCTTGCCCCAGATGCCAGTTGCCCTCTTGGAAAGCTAAATTTTTGGATAAATGCCAATGTTTCCAAAAGGTAGAAGGCAAACACAAAAAATAGACATGTATGTACATATAAACAAACAAATACACACACCATAAGAAATCCCCCCCCAGCTAGCTATTAGGTGGGCAAATACCCTAGGAGTACCACAGAGGGGAAGGAGGGTGGGTAATCCTGACTGCAGATGCTATCCTGTTCGGACATCTACATTTATGGTAGGTACAAAACTGTACTATGTCCTTCAAGGATGCATCTGCAGTCCTAACAAATGGGTAGAATACCATAGCCAAACTAGGGGAGGAGGAAGAAGGAATTATGGTGTAGTTAGGATCCCTTGCAAAACAGCAGTGGCAAACCCTGCTCGGGATCTAGAGTATAGAGGTAAGTTATAATGCTTGGCAAATGTATGCACGGAGGTCCAAGTAGCAGCCTCTATAATGTCCTTGGTAGCCATTCCTCGTAAGAAAGCTGTGGTAGTGGCTGTAGCCCTTGTAGAATGAGGCCTTATGTTCTGTGGAATTTGCTTTCCATGGTAGGAGTAACAGAATCTTATGCAATTTCCTATCCACTTGGAGATTGTCTGTTTTGAAATTGCTTTTCCTTCCCTTCCTGTTGCATATGCTACTAGAAGCTGGTCAGTTTTTCTATTGCCCTTGGTTCTGTCCAGGTAGTAGCGCAACTGTCTATGTACATCCAAGGTATGCAGCAGTCTTTCCCCCCTATTCTGTGGATTGGGAAAGAAGGTAGGTAGGTGGATTGCCTGGTTTAGAGACACTCTGGATACCACCTTAGGCATAAATGTAGGATTAGTTCTCATGGACACTATCTTGATGGAAGATTAGGAAGGGTTGTACTGCCATTAAAGCCTGTAGTTCAAACCCTTCTTGCTGCAGTAATTCCCAGCAGGAAAGCAGTTTTCCAGGATAGGTGTTGTAGATCTGCTGTTGCTGCTGGTTCGAATGGGGGGAGTGTCAATTTTTCTAGCACAAAGTTCAAGTCCCATGCTGGTAATGGTGGTTTCCGTGGAGGTTTTACATTCTTGATTCCCCTCAGAAACTGCCTGAGTAGAGGATGTGAGAAGACAGGGGGATCGAGGCTGTATTCTGCAGAAATAGCTGATGCATGTATCTTGATGGAGGAGTAGGACAGGCCTATATGGAGAAGCTCTGCCAAATACTCCAGGATGTTGGCAATATCTACCTTTGACACATCTTTCCCTCTTTCAGTACTCCAAATGACAAACCTTTTCCATTTTCCTGCATAGTTCCTTCTTGTTGAAGGTCTGCGGGCCTCAAGGATAATGTCTTTAACCCTTTGGGATAAATCTGGGTTAGTTGCTCTTATGTAATGTTCCAGGCAGCCAGTTGCAGAGTTTTCAGATTTGGATGCAATATGTTGTAGTTGCTCTGAGTTAACATCAAAGGAATCATGGGTAGTGTCCACGTTCCCCCCCCCCGAGACATGCTCCTGAGTAATGGATACCAATGTTGTCTTGGCCAGTTTGGAGCTATCAGAATTATCCTTGGACGTTCCTCTTTGATTTTCAGTAGTACCTTGTGCATCAAAGGAAGAGGTGGAAATGCATATGCTGTCAGGCCTTTCCAACTGAAGGATAGGGAGTCCACCTTCCAAGCAAGTGGGTGGTATGTCCTTGTGCAGAATTTCTTGAGCTGGTGATTGAGTGGGGATGTGAATAGGTCTATCTGTGGCATTCCCCATTTCTTTGTGATGGTCTTGAAGATGTCCGGGTGTAGCATCCATTCGTGAGCATCCGAGGTAGTTCTGCTTAACATGTCTGCTAGGATGTTTTCCGGTACAAATATTGCCTGTAACTGAATGTTGTAACTCAGAGCCATATTCCATAGGTCCAGAGCCATTCGCATAGGGGTAAGAATAAGTGCCTCCCTGTTTGTTGATGTACCACATGACTGTGGTGTTGTCTGTCCTTATCATCAATTGGCCTTCTTTGAGGAATGGTCTGAAATTCTGGATTGCTAGTTTTACTGCCAGCATTTCTTTTTGATTTATGTGCAGGTGCAGCTGATCTGGAGTCCATAAGCCTTGAATGCACTTGTCCAGCATGTGGGCCCCCCAACCGAGGTCTGAGGCGTCCGTTGTGATGGTCTGGCTTGGTTGAATGCTGTGGAAGGACAAACCTGGGTTTGACCGGCATGCCTGAGCCCACCATAGGAACTCTTGTTTCAGGCATGGGATCAGTGGTAGTTCGGTTTCTAAGCTGTGTCTGTGTTGAGACCATAGGTTCTTTAGATACCACTGTGGCTTTCTTATATGCAGTCTGGCATGGGGAACCAGGATTATGCAGGATGCCATGAAGCCCAAGGCCTGTAGTACTTTTCTTGCTGTTAGTTTGTTCTGCTTTGTTAATGCCAAGAAGTAAAGAGGAAGTTGTTCTTGTTTTTCTGCAGTTAGGGATGCCATCTGTTTTACTGTGTCCAATTCTGCACCCAAGAATGTTCTTGTTTGGGATGGTATCAGTCTTGACTTTAAGTTGACTGTGTATCCCAGGGCTTGTAGTAAGCAAATGACTCTTTGTAGGTCTTGTGTCAGCTTGTTTTGGTTGTCCGCTTGTATCAGGCAGTCGTCCAGGTATGGATAAATTTGGATTCCCTGAAGTCTGCAGTGAGCGATTACTGATGCCAGGCATTTCGTGAACACTCTGGGCAGTAGATAAGCCAAAGGGCAATGCTGAGAATTGATAATGCTCTGATCCTGCAAGAAATCTGAGGTATCTTCTGCAGTTTGGTCGTATGGGGACGTGCAGGTATGCCTCCTTGAGATCTAGAGTTACCAGCCAATACTCCTTGCCCAGCATGGGAAGAAGTTGCTGTAGGGTCAGCATTTTGAATTTTGGAACTATGATGAATGTGTTTAAAGCGGACAGGTCGAGAATAGGCCTCCAACTTTTCTCTTTTTTGGGTACTAGGAAGAGTCTGGAGTAGAATCCCTTGCCCTGTTCTGTAGGTGGTACCCTTTCCACAGCTCTCATCTTTGTTAATTGAGCTATTTGTTTTTGAGCTTCTGTCTTTTGATTTGGTGGTAGGTTTGGCATTCCTCTTTTTACTGGTAAAGTGTGGAAATGAAACCTGTAGCCTTGGTCTATAGTCTGCAAAATCCACTGGTCTCTTGTGATATAGTGCCAGTTTTTTGAAAATAAGGCTAACTTTCCGCCTAAGGGTGCTGCTTTTTGTTCCCTGGTAGGCGGTGTTAGAGCCAAGTCACTGTGATTGTCCTGTTGCAGTGGTAGTGGTTGTATCTGTGCCTCGTTGGTTATTGCCTTGCCACTGGCGTCCCCTGTAGGCACCTCCTCTGGATTGATTTCTGCCTCTTGAACACCTATTCCTGCCTCTCTGAGTTTTAGAGGAGTCTGGAAAGGACCAATTTTTGGAAGGCCAGTTCCTGCTAAACCTTGGGGGCTGAACCTGTAAGAAATCTTTAACTGTTTGTACAGATTTTGCCTTCTCTTCCATTTTCATTACCTGTTGGGCAGGAGAACCAAATAGACTGACCTTATCCATAGGAGCATCTAATAGCTTTGCTTTAACATGATCCGGCAAGGCCTGTTCTTTCAGCCATGCATGCCTTCTTATAACTGTGCCAGTCATGGCTGATCTAAATGAAGCCTCCAGTGCATCATAGCCACATTTTAAAGAATGGTTACTAACCTGCTGAATGTTATTCACCATTTCTAGAACATATTTCTTATCTAAGGTATCATCAGAGGACAGTTTCTTAGTTAATTGATCAAGCATAAACTCTTGGTATTGGATCATATGAAACTGACAGTTCAAAGCTCTAGCTGAAAGAGTAGCAGAGGTATATACTTTTTTACCCCATCTCTAAGGACCTGGATTCCCTTTCAGAAGGAGAGGGTTTTTCGCTGAGGTTGAAGCTACTGCCTTAGGCCCCTGGGAAATAGTCTCAGGATCTGCAAAGGAGCCTTGTATAAGTGGTGATGAGTGTCCGGGACCCTGTAAAACCCATCGGGCTTAGCAGGGGCGGGTAAAGTGTCAGGAGCAGTGCAAGCATCATTGAATGCATCATCCACAACAGGAAGAACTGGAGGTATAGCTAAAGGCCTGTGTTGGTAAATGTAAAAAGGTCCTAAGCCTTTTTCTAGAGTCTGAGAAATCTTGTCCCTGTCATTGGAATTGCTCTCTCATGGCATGTAAGGTTTCCCCAAAAGAAAATTCCTCTGGTGGAGAGGCAGAAGGAATGGATTCTTCAGCATCGGAATGTTCATAAGTAGAAAAAGGGGCCTCTGGATGGTCTGTATTGTCTGTATCATCAGAAGAGTCCTCTGAGGACACTGGCTCAGGGGCTCTGCTCTAGGCCTCTTTCTGGGGGTTGAGAGGCCCTGTCTGGGTGAGATTGAGATCCCCTTATTAAAGAGATGAGATCCTCTGCCAGAGTAAGCATTTGGGAGCTGGAACTGGGCCTGTGAGAGGGGGGCTTAACAGGTACAGACTTAGCAGTTTTGGCTGCTTTAGCCCTAGCAAAGGCCTTAATAGACATGGCTGCAGGAGGCCTAGCAGCACCACGTGCTGGGGTAGAGACATCCAAAGGGATGGTGTCCGATAAATCTTGAAACCACAGTAGTAGGCAAAGTTTCAGAGGCCGATTCAACTAGGGTAGAAGGGGCCTCGGTAGTAGTCATGGATTCGCTGGAGATTGACCGTTTGCTCGGTTTCGGCGAAACCGAGACACTCATGTTTGCTTAGCCGTGGTTTCGGCGAAACCGCGGACCGCATGAGTGTCGGTCCTTTCTTTGGCGTTCTTAACAATTTGAGTAGTCGGAGGATCCGGCGCATAATGCAAAAATCTGAGCGAAAAACTGTTCAGCAAACTCCGACCGGCGCCTAAGCGCTCGTCGGTTGAAGGAAGCACAGGCTAAACAAGCTGCTACGTCGTGGTCTGGGCCTAAACAAGGTAAGTAGTAAGAGTGGAAATCTTTATGAGGTATTTGTTTCCCACAAGTTAAACAGTTATTCACTTTTTCTGACATCGGCTGAGGCAAGAAAGAGTCCCCAACGGGGTACTTAGCTTTATAGAAGTCTTCGAAGTATTATTCAGTAGTAGTAATCTCTGGATCTGACCGACCGGCACTTGCGAACAGCTTCTGCTTCGGGCGCCACGCGGCAAGAAAGACTGAGGAAAATGGCGTCGGCTGATGCCTTTATACCCGAAGACCAGCAGTGATGACATCGGGTGAAGTGCGACACCAGCCGAGGCCAGACCCAGACTTTGGAATCCGGCCGACCGAAGGGCTGCCTGACGACAGGACAACCCATTTGTTAGGACTGCAGATGCATCCTTGAAGGAAATCCTATTTACTGAAGATGGCAGATTGGTCAGGGTTTAGGGTATAAGCCAAGCTGCTAAATTGAGTGCCTGCAATTGGGGGTGCATGAATTCCCCTTCCCACTGGGTTAGGAGGTTTGGAATCTGAGGAAGATTCCATGGATGCAGCAGGGACAGGCTGTGCAGCAAGGGGTACCCAGTGCTGTCTGGGGCAGTCTGGAGCCATGAGAATGGTCTATGGTTTTTCCCCCCTTATTTTGAGCAGTACCCTGGGAATGAGAGGTAAGGAAGGAAATGCACAGATAGGGAGGTTTACCCAGGGAAGGGACAGAGCATCCACTTTCCAAGTCATGCAGTGATACTCCATGATGCAGAAAGTACAGTTGTGTACCTACCATAAATGTAGATGTTCGAGTGTATTCACCGTTGCAGTCATTACACTTGAGTTGTCCTGCTGGCAGGCTACCCGCAGTCGGCCTGAATTCCAAAGTCTAGGTCCGGCGTCGGTTGCTGTCGCCTCTTCCCTGACGTCAGTGCACCAGGGGTATAAAAGATGCAAACTACGCCATTTTCTTCAGTTTTTCTTGCCCCAGATGTCAGGTGCCCCCAAATAGGCAGGCTAAAAATTACTCCAATAAGTATGCATGCACTAAAATAAACATTTCCTTCATCTACAAGCAAATACACTACATAGGCTGTATAGGATAGAAAAGTAAAGATAAGTCCCAGCAAATAAAAGGGGGATGGAGGGTGGGTAACCTGGACTGCAACAGTGAATACACTCGAACATCTACATTTATGGTAGGTACTCAACTGTACTATGTTCATCATGTTTCACTGTTGCAGTCATTACACTTGGGTTGAATCCCAAAGCTGAGGTTGGGTGGCTGGGTCTAAATAGGATTAGGAGAGGCTATAAGGCCCTGCAGAACTGCAGTGGCAAAGCCTGCTCTGGATTTAGAGTAGAGAGGTAAGTGGTAGTGCTTGGTAAAAGTGTGCACTGAACTCCAGGTTGCAGCCTCTAAAATGTCTTTGGTTAGTACTCCTCTGAGGAAGGCTGCTGAAGTGGCTGCTGCTCTGGTTGAATGTGGTCTAATGCCCTTAGGCACTGATTTGCCATGTTGTGAATTGCAGAAACTAATGCAGTGGCCTATCCATTTTGAAATAGTCTGCTTTGAGATGGCCTTTCCTTGTGATCCTGCAGCATATGCCACTAAGAGTTGCTCAGTCTTTCTGAAAGCTTTAGTTCTGTCCAAGTAGAAGCGTAGCGGTTTGTGTATGTCCAAAGAATGCAGGAGTCTCTCACCCTTATTCTGTGGGTTTGGATAAAAAGTAGGCAAATGAATGGTTTGATTAAGGGCCACACTGGACACTACTTTAGGCATAAATGTCGGGTTCGTCCTCGGAGAAACCCTGTCTTGATGGAAAATGATAAAAGGTTCCACAGCCATGAGTGCCTGTAACTCTGAAACTCGTCTAGCAGAGGTTATTGCTAGGAGCAGAACTGTTCTCCAAGATAAGAACTTTATTTCAGCTGTATTGGCTGGCTCAAAAGGCGGCAGTGTGAGTTTAAGACATAATTGAGGTCCCATGCAGGTATTGGTGCTCTCCTTGGGGGTCTTATGTTTTTGGCCCCTCTGAGGTACTGCCTTAGCAACGGATGTGAAAAAATAGGTGGTTCCGTATTGTGATGAGCTGAAATGGCAGAGGCATGGATTTTAATTGATGAAAAGGATAGACCTTTGTCCAGCATCTCAGTTAGGTATTGTAAAATCTGAGGAATATTTGGTACAAACGTGTCAATTCCTTGTGCCTGGTTCCAAGCACAGAATCTTTTCCATTTTTCTGCATAAGATTTTCTGGTACTGGGCCTCCTGGCCACCAAAATGACATCCATCACTGCTTTAGAGAGAGGTGTGTTCTGAATGGCTACATTATTCGCCATGCTGCCAGATTTAGGGTTCTGAGTTGGCTGTGCAGGATCTGATTTTGTTGGGTCAGTAAGTGAGGAGTGGCAATTTCCAGGCTGGGCCTTGAGACAAGCTCTTTAGGATTGGGTACCAGTGCTGGCAGGGCCAGTCTGACGCAATCAGAATCATTTTTGGCTTCTCTTGTCTGACCTTTACGAGTACCTTGGGGAGGAGAGGCAGAGGAGGAAAGGCATATACTGTTAGGGTTTTCCAGCTGAATGACAAAGCATCCACTTTCCATGCTTGCTTGTGATAAGTCCTTGTGCAGAATCTCTGTAGTTGGCAGTTGTGAGGGGGAAGCAAACAGATCTATGTCTGGGCATCCCCATTTCTTTGTTATCATGCTGAAGACTTGTGGACCCAGTTTCCACTCGTGAGGATCTGTGAGGTTTCTGCTTAGTTCATCTGCCAGAGTTTTTCTTTCCTGGCAGGAATTGTGCTTGCAGGTGTACTTGATAAGTCAGTGCTGTGTCCCACAAAGTCATGGCTTGTCTTGCAGAGGGGGTAGGAATGTGTGCCTCCCTGCTTGTTTAGGTACCACATGACTGTAGTATTGTCCGTCCTTATCAGTAGTTGTCCTGGATGAAGTAGATCCTTGAAAGCTGTCAGGGCATTTTGAACAGCTAGTATCTCTTTTTGATTGATATGAAGATGCATTTGGCTTGTGGGCCATGTGCCCTGAATGCATTTTCCTGCCATGTGGGCCCCCCAGGCATAATCGGATGCATCTGTAGTTATTGATTGCCTGACTGTGGGTAGGGTGAATGGCTGTCCCTTGTTGTGGTGACAGGCCTGAGCCCACCATCGAAACTCCTGTTGCAGGCAAGGAATGAGGGTCATTAATGTTCCCAGACTGTAACAATGTTGAGTTCAAACACTTTTTGATACCATTGTAGTTTTCTCATATGCAGTCTGGCATATGGAATTAGCAGAATGCAGGATGCCATGAAACCCAAAGCCTGCAGAATTTTTCTTGCAGATAACTGGGCCTTTGTTGCCAACATTTTGAAGTAAGAAGTCAGTTGCCTTTGTCTGGCGTGAGATAAGCCATCTGGGCAGTTGTATTTAAGCTTGCACCCAGGAATATTATCTCTTGAGAAGGTACTGGTTTTGATTTCTTTTCGTTTACTGTGTACCCTAGGCAAATAATCTTTTTACAAACGCCAGATGCTTTAGTAGAATGTCCTTGTTCTCTGCTTGAATGAGGCAATAGTCCAAGTAAGGATATATTTGAATTCCTCTGTCTGCAAAATGCAATTACTGGTGCCAGGCATTTTGTGAAGACCCTGGGCGCAGTAGATAAGCCAAAGGACAGTGCAGAGAATTGGTAGTGCATTGAGCCAGCTATGAATCTGAGGAATCTTCTGAAAGATTGTCTGATTGGGATATGCCTCTTTAAGGTCCAAAGTTACAAGCCAAGCCTTCTTGCCCAGCATGGGCAGAAGCTGCTGCAGAGTAAACATCTTGAATTTTGGGACGTCCAGAAATGTATTTAGAATAGACAGGTCCAGTATTGGTCTCCAGGCTTTGTCCTTTCTGGGTACCAAGAAAAGTCTTGAGTAAAATCATTGTCCCTGCTCTTGCTGAATGGCCCTCATGTCCATGAGGGATGAAACTTGTTTTTGTGCCTCTGCCCACTGATTGTGTGGCAGGTCTGGCATACCTTTTGCCCTTGGCAGGGTGTGAAAGTGGAACCTGTAGCCCTGGGACACTATATTTAAAACCCATTTGTCCTGGGTGATCATGTGCCAATTTTGAGAAAAAAGTGCTAGTTTTTCCCCTAAGGGGGCTGCCAAAAGATAAGTGTTTGGTGCTGGCAGAGGAAAGTCATTGGGACTGTTTCCTGTATGGCTGTGATTTGTCCTCTCCGCTTTTGGAGGTAGAAGCGTCCCACTGTTTAGGCCTGTATGAGCCCTGGGGCTGGGATCTGCCTCTTTGTGGCCTGTCTGACACTGGAAAGGACCAAGTCTTTGTAGGCCAGTTCCTGCTAAATCTGGGTGGCTATACCGGTAAGAAATCCTTTACTGTTTGCATAGATTTCGCTTTGTCCTCCATTTTCTTCAACACCTCCTCTGCTTTAACACCAAATAAGGTATCATACTGTAATGGAGCATCTAATAATTTTGCTTTAACATGATTAGGCAGATTCTGTTCCTTTAACCAAGCATGCCTCCCTAATGACAGAACCCGTAACTGCAGCCCTGCAAGAGGCCTCCAGAGAATCGAAACCACATTGCAATGTATGCTTTCCCACTTGTTCAGTTGCATGCAATAAATCCTGCATTTCCTTATTTTCTGCACAATCAGAATTTGACAACATTTTCTGTTTTAGCAGTGACATTAAGTATTGCTGACACTTAAGCATATGAAATTGACAATTTAAAGCCCTGACAGCCAAAGTAGCAGAAGTGTAAACCTTTTTTCCCCCCATCTGTCTAGCGCCCTTGAATCCTTATCAGAGGGGATAGGGTTTTTTGCAGTAGAAGCCTTGACCCCTTTGGGACCCTGAGAAATAGTTTCTGGGTCAGCAGCAGGGTTTTTATAAAGAAATTTAAGTGAATCTGGAACCCTGTAGTATCTGTCTGGTTTAACAGGGGCAGGGGGTAAAGAGTCAGGAGAAAGGCCGGACTCTGAAAATACATCATCTACAATATCTAACACAGGAGGAATAGCCAGAGGCCTGTGCTGAGGTAAGAAAAGAAAATCTCTACGCCTTTTCTTAGATTCTGAGTAGTCTTGGCTCTCCCAGTGGAAGTGCTCCCTCATGGAGTTTCCCCAAAAGAAAAATTCTCAGGCGGAGAGGCTGAAGGGATAGATTCTTCAGCATCAGAATCCTCATAAGGAGGAAGAGAGTATTCCTGTTCAGAAGAGGAGTCAGAGGAAATGGAAACCTGATCTGAAGATTCATATTCTGTCTCTTGCCTAGGCCTCTTGTCAGGAGGGGGATGGGAACCCCTGATCAAGGGAATTAGGTCTTCGGCCATTTTGAGCATCTGTTTTCTAGGCATGGAAGTCTGTCCAGGAGAATGCTGTACTTGTTTCTTTGTCTTTAGTACTGCTTTAGGAGCTGAAGTAGGCTTTACATATAACTGTGTAGGTCTGAAAACACCCTCAGAAGCCGATGCATGCTCAGCGGCTCCAGACCCATCTGAGGGAATAGTTTCCGAGTGTCCAATACCTTGAGTATCCAGAGGCCTAGCTGGCTCCACGTGGGAGTCATCAGCGGCCTGTGGCTCTGATGTAGCGGGCGTCAGGGGCTGCAAAAGCGCCTCACTGAGAACCGGCGACTGGCCTAGAAGAAGCTTCATCAGTTTTGGACCTCGGATGCCTGTCCTTTTCTTTGTCTTTGCGCTTTTTATGAACTCCGGTCGTTGGATGTTCCGACGGCATTATATAGTTAAACCTTCGGCCAAAATAATGTAAAGCAAAATCGAACCGACGCTTAATAGTGCGTTGGCTGAATCTAGCACAAAACCGACAACTAGCAACGTCGTGGTCAGGACCTAGGCAAGGAATACAATAAGAATGAAAATCCTTATGAGGTATTTGCTTCCCACAAGAAATACAATTGTTAACTTTTACTGACTTCGGTCTGGAGCAAGAAAATGTTTCCCCAACAGGCTACTTAGCTTTATTGAAGACTTTGGATCTGAAATTCAAATTTGAAAATCTCAGGAGTCGGCCGACCAGCACTTGCGAACTGCTTTTGTTTCGGTCACCGCGCGGCAAGAAAGACTGAAGAAAATTGCGTCGGTTGCATCTTTTATACCCCTGGCGCACTGATGTCAGGGAAGAGGCGACAGCAACCGACGCCGGACCTAGACTTTGGAATTCAGGCCGACTGCGGCTAGCCTGCCAGCAAGATAACCCAAGAGTAATGACTGCAACAGTGAAACACTATGAACATTTTCCTGAGCTAGTGGTTGGTGTGGGAGGCAAAGAGGTCGACCTCTGGGGTTCCCCATTTCTGAGTTATTAGGAAGAAGGTGTTTCTGTTGAGCTCCCACTCATGGGGGTCCAAGAGCTTACTGCTTAATTAGTCTGCCAGGTAGTTGAGAGAGCCTGGCAGGTATTGTGCTAAAAGGTGTATTTGCATGGAAGAGGCTGGGAACCAAACGGTCATGGCCAGCCTGCACAGTGGGTAGGAGCGAGTCACTCCCCATTTGTTGATGTACCACATCACAGTGGTGTTGTCTGTTTTGATCAGGAGAACCCCTGGAGAGAGAGGGGATTTGAAAGCTATCAAGGCCTGCTGCACAGCCATCATCTCTTTTTGAGTGATGTGCAGGGAGAGTTGCTGGGGGTTCCATTGGCCCTGTATGCACCTGCCGTCCAGGTGTGCATCCCAAGCGTAGTTTGATGCGTCTGTGGGTGAGGGTCTGGGCAGCGGGGTGTGGGGAGAAAGGCAGTCCCTTGTGGGAGCAGGCTGTTGCCCACCAATGTAATTCCTTCCTCAGGCAAGGTATAATAGGCAGAAGAGTTTCCAGCTCTTGAGAGTGTTGACACCAAAGGCTCTTTAGGTACCACTGAAGTTTCCTCATATGCAGTCTGGCATATGGAATGAGGAGTATGCAAAAGGCCATGAACCCCAGGGCTTGCAGGATTTTCCTTGCAGAAAGCCGGGGCCTGGTGGCCAGTTGAGAGAAGTGAGCAGATAGGAAAATTTGTCTCTCTGGTATAAGGCATGCCCATCTGGGATGCTGTGTCCAGACTTGCTTCCAGGAAGATTATCCTTTTGGTGGGTACCTGTTTGGATTTCTTTTCATTGATTGTGTACCCTAGGGAAGTTGGTAAGTCCTTTACAAAGGCCAGGTCTTTGAGCAGCTTTTCCTGGCTGTCTGAATAAGGCAGTCTAAGTAGTGGTAAATATGAATATTTCTTTGTCTGCAAAAGGCAAAGGTCAAGTATGGCAGTATAAGATGAATATCTTCTT